>NC_140222.1:24799808-25399808 GCF_951802725.1 Rutilus rutilus | reverse complement strand
CTTTCTTTTTTTGCAAAGCCAGCTGTGTGTATGAACTTCATTATTAACCGTGTTGCCAACCACAAAAACATGATTTCTTCATGACTATGGGCCTTCTCTCTTGCTCACGATACTTACTCCTGGACTTCTCGGTTATGTTGAGAAAATGTTATGAATAGTCAATTTATACAATAATATTATTGAGCATTGATTATATATATATATATATATATATATATATATATATATATACAGTGCTATGCATAAGTTTAGACACCCATACTAAAGTTGACTAAAAAGAGGAATAAAAAATCATCTTTTGGAAACTGAACTTAATGCCTTATTTTAAAAAATTAGGAAAAATCCACCCTTTAAGGACACCAATTTTCTTTGTGAATGAATAATGCATCGTAAATAAATAAATGTTCTTCCTTAAAATACATGGTGCATAAGTGTGTACACCCCTATGTTAAATTCCCATAGAGGCAGGCAGATTTTTATTTTTAAGTATTAAAAAAAAAATTTTTTTTAGGATACTATGCAGCCTGATAAAGTTCCCTTGGCCTTTGGAATTAAAATAGCCCCACATCATCACATAGCCTTCACCATACCTAGAGATTGGCATGGTTTTATTTCAGTTCGCCTAATAGCTAGTTTGATTTGCATTGAGAGATGATCTTATGGAAAGTACCCCATGCCAATCTCTAGGTATGGTGAAGGCTATGTGATGATGTGGGGCTATTTTAATTCCAAAGGCCAAGGGAACTTTATCAGGATGCATAGTATCCTAAAAAAAAAAAAAAAAAAAAGACTTACAAATAAAAATCTGCCTGCCTCTATGGGAATTTAACATAGGGGTGTCCAAACTTATGCACCCTGTATTTTAAGGAAGAACATTTATTTATTTACGATACATTATTCATTCACAAAGAAAATTGGTGTCCTTAAAGGGTGGATTTTTCCTAATTTTTTAAATTAAGGCATTGAGTTCAATTTCCAAAAGATGATTTTTTATTCCTCTTTTTAGTCAACTTTAGCATGGGTGTCTAAACTTATGCATAGCACTGTATATATATACTTATATATGCACATATATATATATATATATATATATATATATATATATCAGAATGAATATTTATGTATTAATATTTGTATTGTAATGTTCATCTATTTCTATAGATTATATTAAATAGAGTATATATATATATATATATATCATTATTCACACACACAAACATTACACATATTACTTATATAGGCATATTAAATTAAAGTATATTTATATATGCATATATAAAGAATGTTATATATAATATATACTCAACATTAGAATATATAATAAACATTTAAAAATTATTTTAAAAGATATATGCACACACACATATGCATTTATTAATATTAAATTACATTTATACAATTTATATTCATTAATGTTTGCAAAGTTATTTCTGTTACATAGATTTTGCACCTCTAGAAAGATTTGTTCGAAATACTGTTGAGATTTTTGCATTTTTCAGATTCGTCATTCCAAGACAACCATCTCTGCAGAGAACCGTGAGAGTTTTGTCGTATTTTGTGCACCTTACAGCTTTGACAGCTGCTCGCCCAGAGGGAGGGAAAGACCTGCTTTCATCCATGGATGTTCACCTGACCCTTTTTGTAATGTAATAAAGCCCCGTAATGTTTACAGTATTGGTTTTGCTTCAGAGAATCCTAGAAATTTGTCTTCCAAGCAGGAGGTTGTACTTTTGACCTCATATAAGGTAATATGCTATGATCGGTTTCACATGTGCTCTTTTTCTTTCTTTCTCTCTTTCTGTTTGGGAACAGAATAATTGAAGAACTTTGGAGATTTTTAATTCGGAAACTATTACAAACAGTCTGTTTGAGGCTGCATTTTCTAACAGGTGTTTTTTGTACCAATAACTCTGGTGCTATTTATAATGGTATAACTACCTGGTTTATTTTGTCATTTCTGAGTTATACAGGACCAGAGGTTTTCCTAAAAGCTGTGCAAGCAAAACATATGGACCACAAGGGCAAACTTAACAGTTAACATTGGTTTGGCTCTTAAACCCGTGGTGTCTGTTAAATAGCTGAGGAGACCCATTCTCATGATATTTTGGAACAGACGTTCCCTTAACATTATCAGGATGTTTGACTTTCTTTAACACAGCAACTAGTTTGGATTAAAACAAGCCTTTGTTCTAATCTGTTTTGGTTGAGATTCAGCCTACATCACAGTTTATCACATCCAATCTCGAGCTCTCATTCAAATTGGGGGTTTAATACAAATCGGGCCTAAGGGAAGATGTTCTTGTTCTCAACTGTCCCAGTTTAGTGGGAAAACAGTGGGAAAATGTAAGCCGTTAATCCTTGCCAAGGGCTCATTTGTAGCTGGGATTCACCTGTTCCCGATCTAGTTGATAACAATCTGGAATCCAGCTCACAGAAGCTCTAAAAGGGACATTTAACCCGAATAAAGAAAATTGTCTTCATTTACAGACCCTCATGCCAATACAGAAGACTGTTTTCACCTCAGGGTTAAACAAATAAGGGGAGATAAAGTTTAAAATAAGAAAAGTCATAATGTGAGAAATAAAGTGTATGGAAGTAAAATAATGCCAAATGTTTTTGAATCAAAAAAGCCTGTTGAAAAAAAATATGCACTGCATTAACCATGCTTGCATGGAATGCATTGTATTTTTAGGACTTGCATTTTTTATTGGCTGAAATTCAACATGGTTGAATATTTAAGCTGTGAATATTTCAATTCAAAAAATGTCAAACACATTTTCATTATTAAACATTCAATAATCCATATTCACCTTTCATATTTCACTTCGGTTGTTTAAAAATACAACCTATTATTATATTTTTGTGTCAACGGGCAATTTTCGGTCCATTTTATTTCGCTTTACAAATTCTGTGGTTCAAATTCGACAGTAAATTCAACATTGACATCCAGGAACTGCAGGAAAAGCAGTAGATTGCCGAGCATACTCTCCATCTGCTGTTAGTCGACCTCACCAGCAGGGGGTGCAAAAGCGTATGTTGTTGACGAAGACTAGAGCAACAGTTAGAGCAAGCCATTCATTCATAAAAACTGATTTACAGAAACATAAGTGTATTTGTGATTATTACGAGGGCTGTTTTTATGTTTAATTCAGTATCTTCACGATCCCTGTGTAGCCCACATGCATACCGTGAACGATATTATAGGCTAATGTTATTCCCCCGATGCTGATGTACAGATCAAATGTTACATTTGAGGTAGACATATATTTCTCTTGGTTGTTTAGTTGCCTTAAATCGTGGCGATGTGCTGCAGTCCTAGGGTTTCCCTCAATACTTCAGGATTGCTGGACATATAAAACACTTAACGTAGCTTAATGGACTAATACAGTGATATAAAAGACCAAACTAGCACCTTATGAGAAGGCTGTACTATATGGCTACAGGCAAGCAGATGGACTCAGAATATGAACTTAATGCGCAAAGTTTCATGCTAAGCGTTTCCCAGTGATATACTGGAATAAAATTGGCTTGACGTTGGACATTCGCACAATTAGGGACCGTCTCTAAAAAAAGTTGTACTTTTTTTACTTGTATACACTGTGTGTGTATATACATATTATATTGATTAATATCAAACTTATATATTTATCTTTATGTGTGTATATATACATACAAATATATATATAATTATTAAATTACAAATACATGTATACATAGAGAGAGTGTGTTTAAATATGTAAATATGAATTTACATAAGTAAATATGCATTGACAAGATACACGCAATTACAAGATACAAAGTCAAAGTGTAAGATTATGAATGAATACTTTAGTCCATTTTGGACAAAAGCATTTGGAACAGCTTCAAAATATCTCCTTTTGTTTTCCACAGAAAATAGAAAGTCATTAGGGGTTTGGAGCGCCATGATGGTGAGTAAATGATGACACAATTAAAATTTTTGGGTGAACTAATCCTTTAACAGCCGAAGTTGACGTTCATCTTGCTTTCGACAACACGACTGGTTTTCCAAGATGGACAGTGTTTCTACTCGACTGCAAAGTGTGTGGATCAAAGCTGCACCTTCAATGAACTGCACACTTTGTCTTTTGATTGTTCCCAGCTTCTTAAAACTTGTTTGGCGAGAGAGTTAAGATTAGAAAAGGAATTGGCACACGGCTGCAGCGATTACCTGTCTCAGGTAAGAACTGTCTGTACACAAATTCCATAATGCCCCGCGGCATCCGTGGCATGGCCTCGCGTGATCTCTGCTTAAAACTGTACGGAACAGGATGTCCTTGCTTTCTTTAGGCCGAATACATGAATGAGCATGTCAGACGTTATACGAACAAGTTCATCTAGTTTTGTCCTGATCTTTTGTAGTCTGCATATTTTAATTTTTCATGCCAAACGTCCAATGCTACTTTGCTCTTTTATGCTAGCATATAAAATTTAGAGGTTACTTTTTTTTTTAAAGAGAATATACTTATTAAATTTCTGTAGTGGTTTAACAATTTTTTTTGTGAATCGAAGATGCCGGAATGTTGTTCCGGATTATTCTGGCCTAATTTAACCCCTGACCATATGTCAGTACACAACATTTTTGAGAGGTTATGTTTACACACCATTTGTTGAATGGTAATCACATTTATTGTAGTGCATCAGATGGGAAACAGTGTCTTCCCTTAGAATCCCATAAAGATTAATCATTAGTAGTTAGGTGGAAGCTACTATCACTGTGTTGTCTTAAATATTATCTCTAAATCCCCTAGTTGGCGTATAGCTTAAAGATAAGGCATGTTCCCTCCTTAGTCCAAGGATATTGATTAAACACTTAGTTTCTTTATTTGAACACTGAGTCACTCACGGCCAAGATAAATGGTTAAAGCAACAATGTCTATATGCACTGCAACATTTGACTTGAACATGAGATAGCAGTGTTTTGAAAGATTAATCGATTAGCAATCCCTAATGGCATTTTACAGAGTCCTATCATAAGTGGCGCTTGCTAATGCGCTAATAGTGTTGTTGACACTTAAGAGTGCTAAACTTTGTTGTGGAACTTACTGCGATCAGACGTACGATTTTCATGTGGATGATAAAACGGGTGAAAAAAATGCACTAGAGTAAGCAATCGCTCAGAACACTCTAGCAAATATCAAGAGTGGACTTAGCATAATAATGTGCTAAATACAGTCAAAACGTATTAGAAACCACCTAGCAATCTCTCAGAACATGTTAGCAATATGCTAGCAGATATAAAGAACAGTCTTAGCATAATAATGTGCTAAACACAGTCAAAACGTCTTAGAAACCACCTAGCAATCACTCAGAACATGTTAGCAACATGCTAGCAGATATAAAGAACAGTCTTAGCATAATAATGTGCTAAACACACTCAGAACTTCTTAGAAACCACCAAGCAATCACTCAGAACATGTTAGCAACATCTTAGCAGATATCAAGAACAGTCTTAGCATAATAATGTGCTAAAAACATTCAGAACTTAACCACCTAGCAATCACTCAGAACATGTTAGCAACATTCTAGCAGATATCAAGAACAGTCTGAGTGTAATAATGTGCTAAAAATCATTCCGAATTTCTTAACCACTTGGCGATTGGTCAGAACACCTTTGCACAAACAACAGAACACACTTAGCATGCTAAAAACCACACGGAATATTCTAAAGCAATCACACAGAACACTAGCAAATATAAAAAATGCCGTAGCATAATAATGTGCTAAAAACTATTTGAATTTCTTAACCACCTAACAGTCGCTCAGAACATGCTAGCAACACTATATATCACAAACATAGTCTTGGCATAATGATGTGCTAAAAACACTCTAGCAATTGCTCAGAACACGCTAGAAACACTCTAGCAGTCAACTACACCTTTAGAGCAGCCACATGCTAAAAACAAACACTCAGGTTGCTCAATAATTCTCTTATTTATGCACTATCCTTTGCCTTTTTGTAGAATAAGTAGTGCGATTAGTGTGTTCTGACTGGAAATTCCTACAAGAAAGTGCACTTCATTAACCGAAAATGTGTGGAATGTTGAACACTTCATGCACTTTCTTTACGAGCGGGAGGGGCTATCATAATATTTTGTTGGATGACAAAATAGCCTTATAACATTCATACACTAGATGGTTGAGTACATAGTATAGGTGCATAGTGCATAGTGCGTTATTTGAGACACAACTTGAGAACACACTAGCATTGTGGCGGGAGTTTTGCACAGGCAAGCACCACTTATTTTCTTTTAAAAATGTATATTTGGTGGGTTTTTTATTATAAAATTTTAATTATGGTTATATTCTACATTGTGTGCGTGTGATATTTATAGGGATGCCGAGACGGTGCATTTCAATTAGCATGTCATTTCAATCTTTTGACAGAAGTTAAAACATATGTATGCCTGCCATATGATGTGCTATACCATTGGTTTATATACGCTATTTTGGGCTATCTTCATGTGGCATATGTTATATTTAACTTTTCTTTCATTGAAAAAAAAAGCCACTCCCCCCTCATTCACTCATCTCGGGCCCTTTCTTGTGTCGAGCGTACCCTCTTATTTAAAGGGAATAATCTGTAAATTGCATGCTGGTTTAGACTTAATCATAACAACTCAAAGTAAATAGGTCACAATGAGTGCTTCTTTCTTTCTTTACCACCACCCCCCCTCACCTCCTCCTTTGAGTCAAATGGAAAGCACATGTGTCTCCAGGGTTTATTTTTACTCCCCTTTAAAGCAGTTAGAAGGCCTAGAAACCACTTCATGGCTTTAAAGGAGAGTGGTCGCTACACAGAGGGGACGAAATTATGGGACGGAGCGCACATGTCACCCTGGCGGTTTTCCTGCATTCCACCGAGGGAAGTATTAAAAAAGGCAGATGGGGACGTGGAGCTGCAAAAGCATGAGGATTTGCATTGGCATTAGTGACATCCTCCAGGTGTGCACCTGGACTGTGACCTTTTACCTGAGCCAAGCTATGGGAATTGCAGTCACAAAGAACACAACTAGAAACCTTTCTGGCTGCTAAGGGAAAGACAATAAAGATTGGCTTCACTAAACAATCTTAGCATGCGATGACATTCATCTATTTGTTCTAAATAGTGCTTGCTGTCATACCTTTTCATGTCTCAAAATAAACCTATTTATCTGTTAACAGGACAGCATTTGCTGCAGGGCTTTGTACATGTTATGATTACACAACATCAAATGATAATTGATACGCCACATAATGATGCTGATCTCCAGCATGTGAGACACATTTACAAAACTTAAAGGCTCAATTGAATGTACTTAGTTCTTGTCTAAAGGACACCATGTTTACCAGCTATTAAAAGCAAGCTGTACAAGCTGTACAAGCTGTAATTGCTTTTAACTTATCATTTGATAAGAATTAAAGTATTTATCAGACCATAAGAGACATACTTATTTCATATGTGTAATTGCAAATGCTATTACTTTGATCTGGTGGTAATAAAACTCAGTATTCAAGGGGGCAATAAAGTTTCCTTCAAATGTCTGTGCCTTTAAATTACGCCGCTATGTGTTTTTTACTCAGCTAGCTTAAAACGTGTTGACTTTAACTAACTTGCTGAGCAAATGTGGTTGCTAAGATGTCGAGTCTTTTGAGCATGTTAATATGCAAAAGGTGTTTTTTGGTGTTTACTAAACTGTTGTAGGTATTCGCTAGGTGGTTGATAAGGTGTTTTGAATGGTTATTAGCATGCTGCTATTGGTGTTCTTTGTGTTTGCAAGTGTGTTCTGAGTAATTGCAGAGTGGCTGATTTTTAGCATGTTGCTATGTTATTGCATAGACATAGATGTTCTATGTGTTTGCTAGTGTATTCTGGGTGATTGCTAGGTGATTACTAGCATAGATATATACACATAGTTGCCTTATAAGCAGCTGTTTCTATAAGCCGCTATTCGTAAGCCACCCACCATACTGGAACGGTCAAAGCCAGTCCGTGAACGCTCCGTAGTTGTACGCACGTATGAATAACTATATCTGCAACAGACTTCAGTAGATGATTTTCATAGGATTTAGTATATCATCACAATACAACAAGACAATGGCGTCAGCTAAAATGACATTAAAAACCATTCTCACCGGTGATCCCATTTCTTCTGAAATGTAAATCTCGACGATTTTTCCAACCAGAGGCTGCACAATGTTTTGGCGTCTTGGAAAACGTATTGATTTTTACTGTGAGTGACGACAGCATCTGAAATGTTGACTGTTCCAAGATGGCGAACGTGTCGATGTGTCTGGAGCGGTCGAATGTGAAATCTACATATACATATCTATGGATGCTAGAGTATTCTGAATGGCTATGCTAAGGGTGTACTTGGTGTTTGCTAGGTGTTCACTAGGTGGTTGCTGGTGGTTTTAGCATGTGGCTGTGCTAAATGTGCTATATTTGCTTCAAGCTCTTGCCTTAATTAGTTGACTTAAAGGGTTAGTTCACCCAAAAATGTTTAATTGTGTCACCATTTACTCACCTTTATGTTGTTCCAAACCTGTATGAGTTTCTTTCTCCTGTTGAACACAAAAGAAGATATTTTGAAGAATGTTGGTAACCAGACAGTTGACCGAAGCCATTGACTCCCATAGTACTTGTTTTCCTACCATCAACACCACCCTTGAAAAGTGTTTTCTTGTCACAGGTGAACATCTATTGCAGTCATCTGAGGTGAAAAAGTCGATGACTGATGGCATAACTTGACTGTGTCTGAGACTGCGTCAGTGCTGTGAGACATAGAATGCGGTTTATGATCACTGAGCCATCATCTCACAGCCATGATACCAGTAAGTGAGCATGCATCAGTATGAAACCCAAGGGCACAGCCAGCTTGGGACATGCACAGATATTTCCCAGCAATGAGCTCCAGGCTACTGTCTTACTTCAGTCTGAATTCTGAGCATGGTCTCTAGCCTTTTTCTTCACAATACATTGTAGAGTCAACCACACATCTATGTCATGGATGAGGTATTCAAATAGGATCTGTTTAAAATCTTTTCACCAACCCTACACTCCATAAACCCTCTGCTTATTACTTTGTGACTGGCATCCAACTGTCCCACATCAGTCAATACCACTGTGCTGCTCTCGCCGAGGATTGACTGCCTGCTCACGTCACACAACCAGGTGTGCTCACACACACACAAGGATTTCCCTCAAAAAAAGAGCTGGTTGCTAGGCGACAGCGTCAGAGAATAACAAACAGCAGGACTCCCAAGCACGCAACACACCTATAGAGAGCCGAGTTGTACTCGATGTCCTGTGCAACTCAATACGTCAGTAAATATATCACGTCAAAAGCAAACACGGGGCCACGAGAAATACCAGCACATTCGTAATTGGTATTTTATGACTTTTTTGGTTTCTAAAACAGACTGGTGTTTTCCACAGGGCAGGGTTACGTCAGCTAGCCAAAATAATATATGCTAACAAAAACAATGAAAGCTGATATAGCTGCAAAAGTTGTTGATTTTGTACAATTACCTCAAAGGTAAAGAAACAAAAAGGATACTGTAATAAAATGGACTTAAAAACATTTTATGGCGATTATAACCATCACATTCTTTTACACCCAATCTAGCATCTAGCTCAAGGCCCTAATGTGATGCTAACATGCTAGTAATATAACATTACAAATGTTATGCTTGGCTTACTAAGCTAAGTGTGCTGCCTGCAATGCAATATAAATTAAGAAACGAGCAAACTGCTTTAGCATCTCCAGCTCATTTATTTGGTCTGTACTAATCTCACTTGTTTGGGCTACATTAAGGAAGCCGTAATTTAGAGTTTTCAGTCATTTCATTCACATAAACATTTTTCTTGGGGTCTAATGTGCCTTTTTTTCAAAAGGCTAATCTTGCCGCTAGCTGCTTGTCACACCAACCTGAATTGGAGGGAGATTTCAAGTAGTGTGTGGGGAACAGTGACCTCTACAGGATTGTTTTGGTTATGACATGTTATTCCAAAAGCTTCTTTTGCAGTTTTTCTTCACAGATATTGTACACAAAGGGCACAAACCCTAACCTTTTGGTGCTAAAGTAAGGCTAACACTTTGTTTACTACCGAAAACGCACAATGCTATTGTCTTATGTGTGGGCAACTTGGAGTTGGGAAACTAAACGTGTCTCACTGTAATCCTCTCATTACTCCGAAGTGTCAGACAAGGCGTTTACTGAAATCTCTTCATCCTGTCTCTCGTGAAGAAACACGGCTAGATATCTGTGCATGTGCGCTACAGCCGCATTGACCACAAGCACCTCACATACCGAAGTGAGCCGCTGAGATTAGATAACCACACAATACTTGGGGGAAACGTCTGCTTGACAAAGTTCTACTCAAACAATCATAATACCAGTATCAGACAGGCAAACACTGGGTCCTGCTTCTGAGATTTCTTCAGTACTGCTCCTTGGGGAATATTTTCACAAGTTCAAAGCATCAAGTGCAACTTTGGCTGCTTTTAAAGGGATAGTTCAGACAAAAATGAAAATTCTGGTTTATCTCAGTATTTCTCAATATTGGATATTTAATTGCACTGGTTTCACATTTAGATTGGATCTAATGCTGACTTAAGGTATACGTCAAAATGAATATCCATTTTTCATACTGTACGTTATAATGTTGTGATGCCTAAATCTTACAGCATTTTGAAATTAAGTTCTTAGTGATTAATTTCTATTCAGTTAGATTTGGGAGTTAATAAATAAAATAAATAATATAGATTGTAATACATTTTAATGTCTTGATTGGTTATTGGCAATAACGTGCTTTTTTGGTGTCTCTCACTACTTGGAATTTATCAGTATCTGTCAAAATTAGAATAATTTTCCCTATGTTTACATTTAGATTAGCATTGCCATTATCTAACACTCGCGCTAAAATGATTTTAATTGTTTGTTAGTTTTATATAATTTGATTTTATAAAATGTAAATAAAATGTAAATAAAATTTCAAATCTCTGAGTTGATTGGTCATTAGTCATAACATGCTTTATGATGTGTTTTTGTTTTTTTTGTGTTAAGATTTATATAAAAAAATTAAAAAATGTATCCGTCAATGTTTGATATTTAAAGGTGGGGTATGTGATTTGCAAAACGGCCGGCAGATTTTGAAAATACACAACTCAAATGGTCCTACCTTCTTTCCTTTGACTCCACCCATTCGAAGAACATGGACATGGATGGGGGGAGGGGGGTATGGTACGACCGTTTGATTGACGCACTTACTGTCCAATGATTCTAGGCGGTCTTGGAACTGATTGGCTGGAGTTTTTCGAGTCCTGCCCGTTCCACAGATGATTAAATTGCTTAATTTTTATTTCAGTGCTTCTAACTCAGTGGCTATAAGTGGGTTAGGAATAGGATTTTAAGTGATTTTGAAAAAATGGCCAAAAAAGAGAATTACATACCCCACCTTTAATTGCATAATCATTTCCCCTATTTTACATTGAGATTTTTAGAATGAATAAATACATTTTAATATCACAATTTAGTGAATTATTGACCATGACATGCTTTTTGGGTGTTTTCTCTCATTTTTGGTACTTCACAACAACTGTCGTTGTATGGAAAATAGCTCGGAGCTGTAACCATAGCTTAAAAAAATTCTTTCTTTTTTCATCGAAAACATAGCATGTGTTTTGGAATGACATGAAGGTATGTAAATTGCTAGTAAATCATGAGTAAAATGTTTTTCAAAGAATTTTTTTTTCAGTGTACTGCTCCACATGCTAGCTAGAAACTCTTGGACATTCTCAAAAATTCTACTATATTATAGTAGAAGAAAGTTTCATTTCTTCGCAGTAGCATGCAGAAGGTTTATTCACATAGAAATGTGCTAATTTCAAACCCTTTGTGTCTGGACAGTAGACCCCCATTCATTGTGTCCTGTCCATACTTTGTGTCCGAGAAGAGCCTGGCAGACAGTAGCTTTAAACCACTTCCTCAACCACATTCCAGCGCTCCTAAATACGCCACTTCAGAGCGCAGGAGGTGACATCAACCGAATGAGGCCTGCTGACCTCAGCTCCTGAAATAGCCTTCCATGGTTAGCTGGAAGGAAAGGCGCTCGTAGGTCATTTTCCCCCAATTCATCCGTGCACATTTCAGTTTGGATTCTCTCAGACTTAAACAAACCAACTTACGGATGTGCTAACCTTTAGCCGATTTGCCCATACAGAAAATATTTTTATTTGGGGGAAAAAATGTGCTTTAATCATAATCAACAGATTAACTCGCTTAAGATCACTTTATGGTCTTGGCGACATCTTGCACAGAACTGCCACGGCTGGCTAGCCAACGCTTTTGGACGCAATGTTAATTGCAGTGGAAGGATAGATTAGGGAGAATCAGAACATTATTTTGGATCCAAAACATATGTAAATAAGAAATTAACGTGTACGTTACAGCACCTCATCAGAGCCCAAAGCAACAATCAATCTCTCAGCAATCAAGCCAAGATGAAACAAGGCCCAGATGGAGCTTAGCACAGGGTATTCATCATGTAGTTAAAATCCAAACTTGTCATTAGCAGAGACAATAGCTGGAAGCGGCAAAACAACTTGAATAGCTTTAAATGCCACATTTTGTGGTAGTAACTATTTAAGATGTGAAATTTATGAATTTTGAATAGCTTTAGCCAAAGGAAGTTAGAAAACCTTCTGTCAAGTTAGTCAGGCTTGTCTAGTTTGATGGTTGTAAAGGGATTTTAGGAACTTTTTGATTATTGTTTGTTAACTTTTTTTAGGCTAACCAAATGAACAGCAGCTATCTAGCGAAGACCATTAAACCACCTTTGTCTACCTGAAGATGTCCTTTTCAGCAGGTTTTTTTTTAGCAAGACCCCAATCCAAAACCTCTGTACGAAGTCTTGCTTACTTGGTTAACCGGATAACCTTTAGGAAACTTTTAGGTTAACAAAGGCTATTGCATCTAGGCCTACCTAAACATTTTTACACAACTCAAAAAAACGTATATAAATACAATTCACTGCAGTTTCCAGATAAAATGCACATTTTTGTCAGTAAAAGACCAACAACTTTTATTCCTTTTCACATAAACTATTAAATTAAGAATTAATAGACTTTTCATGCTGTTTCTTGCACAATACTATGTTTTGATGACCTCAAAACACTTTTACCACAATGCATGATTTGTAAACGAGTACATTTTAATGTAGCATCACAACTAGCTCCATATGGCTGTTAGTAAACTTCGGTAACTCACCTCTCGGGTAGGCTACTACGAGTCCCGCGAAACACGATCACAATAAACTTCACCTCAAAGACCTGTAGAAACAAACTAAAATGCCAGGGTTGCTTCAGCAAATACGTTTTATCTCATGTTTGCTTTTTTTTTTAACACTGTCGGTTAGGTTTGGGTAGGGTTTAGTGTAGGTGGCAGTACGTTATTTTTAAACGCGATAGAACGTTAATCTTTTAGCGCCACTGACCGGACTGTCGCGATAAATACAAGAACCAAGCATCGCGAGATTCAGGTTCATCTTTTTCAGATAAAACGGAAAGCGCTTTTAGCTCCACTCAAGTTGACATTTTTATTTGAAAATGTAGCGAAATGTATAAGAAGCAACTTAACAGCTTGCAGAAAAGCACCTGCTAGTTTTGGGATAGCCTACTTATACCTTCCGTTTTTCAAAGCTAGCGTGTCCAGCTACATTATTTTTATTATGTATTCTCAATAATGCTCACTATAGTCTAGTTAGATACACTCTTAAAAATAAAGGTTTCGATACAGGGTTTTCACATGATGCCATAGAATAACCATTTAGTTTCCCCAAAGAACCTTTCAGTGAACAGTTCTTAAAATAATTTTTTTTTTCTTGCATGGTGTGAAGAAAATTGTAATAGGCTAATCCAAAGAAACTTTTTCCACTATAAAGAACCTTTTGTGCAATGGAAAGGCTCCATGCATGTTGAAGGTTCTTCATGGAACCATCGATGCCAATAAAGAAACTTTATTTTTAAGAGTATATGCCAACAGTATCCACGTTTAACGCTAAGTTTTCTTAGCATAAACGTATCTGGCTAACCACATAAACCATGTCTGGAGATTTTTCAAAGATGGCTTTTGTTTTGTATCATCTTGTAATCATATTTGAGGACATGTTAGCAAGATCTGCTCGTAAGAGCTCGGAAGGAACAGCTGTATTGAGTTTCAGGCTTTACGTTCGAGCCAAGTTGTTAGCTCTATCTGCACTGGGATCTGGAGACCAGCGGTGGAGGTGAACCTGATGTCCGGCCCAGGCTCAAACAATGGTCCGCGTGCGCATGTTTGCCATTGGATTTGTCACAGTGAGAACAAACCAGCTGTTGGAGGAGAGCATATGGGGAAGGTTATGCTTCAAGAATGTGACGATTTCTGTATAACAATAACAACGAAAGGTTGCCATTAGGTTTTATTAGCGCTGTAGTGTGGAGGATTATGTGTTGACAGTTAACCATTCCCTTATAGGCTTATGGATAACTGGCTCTCGATTGCTTTCAAAACACGTGTTTGAGAACAATTAAGGACATATGTGTATTCTAATGCAATGGAGATTTTAAAAACGACTCATAAATTCATCGTTCATAGAATTACATCAGTGATTGCGTACATTTCTTGATTTTAAACTAGGCATTTCTCCTCATTTATGTCTAGACAATGGGTCTAAATTGCTGTTTCCTCTTTCCCAAAGGATCCTCTGAAATGACTGTCTGCTGAGCCATCAAACAATCCGGCTTCCTGGAGGGGTTGCGAGACAAGAACATTAAAAAGGCTGAAACAGGATGGTTTAGCGTTCAGGGGGGTTGTAGCTGTAATTGGAAGGTAGAGTTTAGCAGCCTCAACTATGATGGAGGAAGGTTTGTAATTTGGCCCAGTACCACAACCCTCCCCTCAACCCATTACTAAGCTTTATGGGGAAAATGAGAGATGGGCCAGAAAATGCACAAGCAGATGATGATATTTTGGTCCAGATCTAGGCTAATGCATATTGTGTTTTTGTTATTCGTACAATCATTTTGTAGTTTATTAGGTGTAAGATTCAGTCATTATTGACTCACCCATGTAGCTCTACACTTGTATAACTGACTTTCTTCTGTTTAAAAAACATTTTTCAACTTTTTTATGTTACTATTTTTTTTTTAAGTCAGTTTAATGTAACTTAAGTTTAAATGACTACTGGGCTATTCCTTTAATGCATAAGCTCTATACAAGAGATGGCTCAGAAAAACCTGATTATTCTTTTAAAGATTTCAATTTTAGCACCAGAATGCGACAAAAGCAATAGGCTACGGTGCGGCTGATTACAGTGTTAAATCAAGTTCTGTCCTCCTCAATCTCCACTAGTGGTCTGCAAAAGATTTGAGAACATGTGGTACTGTAGTTGTCCTCATTTCCATTGAATTAGTGCCGATAGTAAATTAAAAACAATTAGAGCCACAAGCGGTGGTTTGATTGTTGCATGTTGAACTATTATGTGCAAGAGGTTTTCCATAAATCAAAGAAAGATGACTTTAATGGCTATGTGTGCCTGCCAATGTAAAACTTTATAGATAGTGCTTTTCTCATACGTTTATTATGATATCACATGAGGCAACCTTGAGGCATGAATCTGAAACATAAACAGTCAAGTGTTTGGAGTCCCACAGGGCAACGCAACGTTCGTCATCAATGACCCTTAAGTTGTAAAGTTCATTACTATTGGCAGACTGCTCGGTCTGCGCGAGGGGGCAAAATCACGCCCTTATTCCCCTTGAGCTTTCTGCGTTTTTTCCCTATTGTTTTCTTCGCTTAATAGTTATTGCAAGAGATAACATCAACGGCTGCTTTTCGAGTGTTTTCGTTTGCTGCGTGCATTTGGTCTGTTCGATACTGTCCTGACCCCTCGCTCGATGTCACAGGGTTAACGTCGACTCCGGTAATGAATTATGTCGGTAACTCACCGGGTCTTTCCTCTCTGGTCACTTAAATCAACTTTTATCAAGGTTGGACACTGACAGGAATTCCACTGGGATTATTTTGTCTGAAAAAAAAAGAAAAGAGAAATAACAAGTCGAGACTTTGAGGTGTCAGCTGTCTGACTTATGTGCTGCCCATACGTAGCATAATTGAAATAGTTAAGAAGTTAAAATGTCGATGTATTAAAATTGTAGGCTACAGTTATTATAAATAAAATACATTTTATTTATAATAACATAGGCTACGCCTATTATTTTATTTATTGATATTTTAATTATTTATCTGCAAGTAAATAATGCATTTATAAATAAATGTAGGCCTATTTATAATTGTTATCTATAACAAAATAACGCATTTATTATTATTATTGATCATTTATTACTTTATTTTATAATAAATAAATGTATTATTATAATAGTATTATTTGTAATACATATACAATCACTTTTTTATTTATTAATAAGTGTTTTGTTGTTGTTGTCAATAGGTAAATAAATGTATTTCAATTGTTATCTATAACAAAGTAACACATTTATTTTGTAATAATTGTTCATTACTTTATTATTTACTGATAAATCAACACATTTATTAATTTATTATATAATACATTTAAAATGAAGGTATTTAAATTTTATGACAAAACAACACATTTGTTACTTTATTTTTATTTTTTTTAAATGCATTGATCTATCGGTTAAATGTATTTATAAAGTTTATTATGACAAAATAAAGTATTTATCATTTACAATACTTATTACTTTATTATTATAAGAAATAAATGTATTTATATTTATCAGTAAGTAAATAATAAATGTATACAAATTTTATCTATGACAAAATAACACATTATTTTTTAATAATTATATATTTAGTTTCATAATACATAAACTTATTATTTATCAATAAATAATAAATGTATAAATAAATGTATTTTATTAAAGAAAATGTATAAATGAATAAATGTATTGGTTTTTCAGTAAATAATACATTTATAAATCAATGCATTTTTTTATAACAAAATAACACATTTATTATTTGTAATACATAGCCTACATATAACATATTATTTATGATATAGATTTATTTTCTTTTATTTATTAAGTTTTTTATGTAACACCATAAATCTTAGGTCACCATAGTCAAATAAATAAATAAATAAATAAACTTGTACACCACTATACATAATACATAATTTTTCCCCCCAGATTTGTTTAAACTTCTGATATACAACTTTCACCATGCATCAAAATGGCTCTGCATATGGAGCAGAATATTGTTTAAACTATCCTAAAATCAGATGGCGGCACCCCCGAGTCTGATGTGGATCGTGCTCTGAAGCCCTTCTGTTTTTCATTGAGGCTCGTATCTCAGTTCCAGCACTTTCATTATGTCTGTGGGTTGGAGCTCTGCGTTTAGACATGTGGCCCGTGCAGGCAGTGCGCTCATGATTAGAGACCATCTTGGGTGATGAGTTTTGTGGGCTCATCGGGGGTTAAGATTAATCCTTGAATTGCAATGGTGGGACAGGACAAGTGCCCAAAGAGAATAGTAGTACACTAAAAAAGTCAGAAATACTTAATGTATAACACAGTGAAGCACAAACAGCTTGGGTTGTACAAACTAAACCATTTTTGCTTTACCAAGCTGTACTTCCCTCTACTTTTTAACTGTAGTCTCGCTAACATTAAAACTGACAGTTTCAAATGGGAATTTCCATTTTGATGTTCTAGACAATATGACTGTGTAGACTGCATAATTTAGTAATAACTGAAATAGCTGTAGCCCTCCCACACTGCCTTCAGATCTTTGAAGCATTTAATTGAATTGAAAATAAATACACCACAAAATGTACTAGCCAAAAGGTAACTTGTGTATTAAATCTTAAAGATAAGACGAGTGCAATATAGGACTAAGAATTACATCTGTCAGATGCTAGATAACATTAATACTTTACATTCTCATCAGAACCATATGTGACATCATTCCAGTGTCACACACGCAAGAGAATACACCCTGCTCGCCACAGCAACAGTAATTTATGACTAGTGTCTAATTAAGTCTGAGGTTTTGTGAATATTGGCTCCGGGGCGAGTTTAGTGCATAACAAACTTAAATAAACAAAACTAAAATAAAGCATTGCAAATTATGTTATTGATATATATACAGTGCTATGCATAAGTTTAGACACCCATACTAAAGTTGACTAAAAAGAGGAATAAAAAATCATCTTTTGGAAACTGAACTTAATGCCTTAATTTAAAAAATTAGGAAAAATCCAACCTTTAAGGACACCAATTTTCTTTGTGAATGAATAATGTATCGTAAATAAATAAATGTTCTTCCTTAAAATACAGGGTGCATAAGTTTGGACACCCCTATGTTAAATTCCCATAGAGGCAGGCAGATTTTTATTTTTAAAGGCCAGTTACTTCATGGATCCAGGATACTATGCATCCTGATAAAGTTCCCTTGGCCTTTGGAATTAAAATAGCCCCACATCATCACATAGCCTTCACCATACCTAGAGATTGGCATGGTTTTATTTCAGTTAGCCTAATAGCTAGTTTGATTTGCATTGAGAGATGATCTTATGGGAAGTACCCCATGCCAATCTCTAGGTATGGTGAAGGCTATGTGATGATGTGGGGCTATTTTAATTCCAAAGGCCAAGGGAACTTTATCAGGATGCATAGTATCCTAAAAACAAAATTAAAAAAAATACTTAAAAATAAAAATCTGCCTGCCTCTATGGGAATTTAACATAGGGGTGTACTCACTTATGCACCATGTATTTTAAGGAAGAACATTTATTTATTTACGATACATTATTCATTCACAAAGAAAATTGGTGTCCTTAAAGGTTGGATTTTTCCTAATTTTTTAAATTAAGGCATTAAGTTCAATTTCCAAAAGATGATTTTTTATTCCTCTTTTTAGTCAACTTTAGCATGGGTGTCTAAACTTATGCATAGCACTGTATATATATATATATATATATATATACATACAGTATACACACACACACACTGAAATTTATGACTAGCATCTAATTAAGGAGTAGTCTGAGGCTTTGTATTATATTGTATATATATAAATTGTAATGCTTCATGGAATTGGAAAATGAGTAGGCCTACATTTACCATGGTAATAGTGAAATTTCGTTTTCTATAATTTTCCAGTGAACAGGGATTTGTCAACATGCCATTTCTTTTAGTTTCTAGCGGACTTAATCTGTATCTCTAATATATTTATTCGCGATTCGGGGTGTGTTTTCATTTTTAGATGAATAAATAAAACAATGTTCACCCGGTCCATTAGGAATCGTATATTCAGTGAAACCTCATGTCACAAGGATCTTCTTACCATATGCCTTAAAGTGTTAGTTCGCCCCCAAAATTAAAATTCTGTCATTAATTACTCACCCTCATGTCTTTCCAAACACGTGAGACTTTCATTCATATTTGAAACACAAATAAAGATTTTTCTGAGAGCTTTCTGTCCCTCCTTTGACAGTCTACGCAACTACCACTTTGACACATCAAAAAGTTCATAAAGAGATGATAAATCTAATCCATATGAATTGAGCGGTTTAGTCCAAAATTGTCTAAAGAGACTCGATCGCTTTGATGAACAGATTGAATTTAGGCTTTTATTCACATATAAACTTCGATCAGCGAACATAAACAGAAGCTCAACCAAAGCGTGAGCTTTCGCAATGAGGTTCAGTCTTGTGTTCCGCAGAACGTTTGAGCTTCAGCAAGAACCAAAGAGGTTCATTCTCATTAACATGAAATCATGCTTAAACCGATTTGGTTTATTGCGATTATGAAATCGCAAAGGCTGCGATTATTTTTTTATGCGCAGCTTGTCATTGATGTACGGCTCTGTAAACGCTGCTCCATGTGAAAGCACTGTGAGTTTGAGTCATTTATAACGCGAATTTGTAAAAGCAACACGCGTCAAACGTCTTTCCAAACATGAGAAGCATTTACGAACCTCTTGTCCAACCAAAGACAACATTTAAAAACTCAATCAAAGCGTTTCAGGGGGGTTTCCTGGAATGATGTGTGTTGTCTACTTCTGCAGTGGGGCATATTTGGAGTGTTTGCGTGAGAGCGCCCTCTGGCGTTCAAATGGAGCCGCATTTACTACTGATCACAGATCCGTGTTTCACTGACAAGCTGTGCATAAAATAATCGCAGCCTTTGCCAAATCGCGCGCATTCATTTCGATTAATCGTGCAGCCCTAAAGGCCCATTTATACTTCTGCGTCGAGTGTACGCCGTAGTGTACGTCGTAGGCAACGCCGTCATGAGCATTTATACTTCTGCGTTATGTCTGTGTTCCACTGCAGTTCCACTGCCGAAACGCTAGTTGGCGGGGGCGGGTTTTAATGTTCCACTGTATTTAGATTCCTCGCGGCTGTTTTAAGTTTAGGCTACTAAGCGACTGAAAGAGAGCGGATCATGTTGGAGTTGGAGCTTATCGAGGTGGAAAAACAGTTAATTTTAGTGAAATTACTAAAACTAAAAGGCAGAAATGAGAGAATGCGTCGGAGGAGATGGTACGTGCGACCCGTGAACCTGTTGACGGTTGAACCGAATTTAAAAATGTCGGGCGGTGCAGAAGAACACGCCGGAAATGCGTAGGAGGAAATGCGATGCTACCAAGGCCAGATCTTGCGGTCCGCGTCGTCGCGACGTGTAGTTAAATTTTTGAGGAGGTGCTCGTCAGGGTACGGCGAAGGGTACGACGTATGATACACGTCGTACGCTACGCCGTACCTACTGCGCGCACCCGACGCAGAAGTATAAATTGGCCTTAATTCTCATGATACGCAGCAAGTTTGAGCTTCATCAAAAACCAGTGAGGTTAATTTTTGTGTTACGCAGCACGTTTGAGCTTTCTGCAATGAGGTTTGTTCTCACGTGTCAAGCAGTGGTAGTTGCGTAGACTGTGAACAGAGGGACAGAAAGCTCTCAGATTTCATAAAAAAAAAAAATGTTATTTGTGTTCCGAAGATGAACGAAAGTCTCTCGGGTTTGAAACGGCATGAGGGTGAGACATTAATGAGAGATTTTTCATTTTTGGGTGAAATATCCCTTTAATTACAAGGTTTAGGCCACTTGTGCGCGTGCACGTGTACTCTGAATACACACGGGATGAAAACACATAAAACATGGTAAACCACATAATCACCTTGTTAATTACACCGTCATAAACTGACTATCAAAGCTGCACCACAGGGTATAATCACAGATCAGCATGACGTGTCCTTAGCATCAAACAAATATTTAATATCTAACACGAATGGGAGTTATTTTCCAATGTGGCAGATTATTTAGCCATTATAAGCAATAAACAGTGCTGAGTAGACATGTAAGAAATATTTGACTGGCTGTGTATCTAAATAATACTCAAAATGTCAACTAGTACGTTAAACAATGATTCTAAATAATGAGAGGTTCTTTCGAAGGTTGCTGTGTGTCATGTCAGAAAACGTAACTTTTAATTTTTGATTTTGCCTACCTGCAGCAACGGAACTCACACTGGTAAAAAAATTGTTTAGAATAAACACACTTAAGTTACTCTGGATAAAGATTATTTGTGGCACATAAAATATACCTTATAATTCACATGTCTCAGCTTTTGAAGACGAATCGATGCGTGATAGCGTGAGAATCTTTTAGTTCAGTCACTAAACCAACAGCGCCCTCTGCTGGAATTATAGTCTTGCAACATGTTTTTTTAACCAAATGGCGAGCACAAACAGCATTTGGTTTTCTGTGCCATTATACTTAGATTGTACATCAAATTACATTTTAATTATTACAAAAACATTTATGAAATTAAATAACAGCAACAACGATTATAACCTTTGTCAGGTTAGACGCCATTTTGAATTTAACGCAGAAGAAAACGAGGCTGTGAGAGATGGACCACCTTTACAATGGCACGCACTGTATAAATGTCCTAGATCACGTAATTTTCACAACTTTTAAAACTGTTTACGGAGGGGTTTTTTCCGAGAGACTTTTCACCAGCTGAACATTAGGATAGTTGTTAAAAAACAGTACAAGAATCCACTGAACACACTGTATTCTGTCCCTCACAGGGTCGTTTTCATTCCTGTCAAAAATTAAATATGATGCCACTCTGACTGAAGTCTATACCCCGTTTCACAGACAAGGCTTACTAATCACAGACTAAAATTCATGTTTGAGCTGTTTTAACTGAAAGCAATTAGTTTTGAAATATGTCAGTGCCATTGTTGTCTCAAGATGCACACTGGAACGTACCATTATTTTACAAGGGTTTTTGGTGAGGGTAACAGGGCTGACATTAAATCAGGGGACACCGATACAATTATTTATATTTTATACAAAATAATGTATACTTATTCCAAAACATTGCTTATACTTGGTATATTATGCAAATGTGATTTTTGTATCATTTTGCAAATTAAAAGTCAATCATAGTGAGGGACAGGCCAAAATCCTTACCAGCATAAATGTAATTGTAATGATTTAATATAATTTTAAATCGACTTTAATGTAATGTAATATTGAGGAAGTAATACATATTATTATTATGTTTTTAAATCACAAATTTATATTTTATAGTAATTCTATGTCTGATTATATCTTAGGGACACAAAAGGCACCGTTTTATGGAGTGACCCAATAATGTTTTTTTTTTTTTCGAAGGCATGTTTATAAAAGCTATAAATGTCCTAACTGAACTAAGGCCTACTCTGAAAGGTCTGTTAAACCAGGCCATAGTGTATTATACATGAGCTTAGTTGGCACAATATTGTCTTTGTTTACAGGCAAGTTAGACTTGGACTCAGAATGTATTGTTTGGTGCAATTTAGATACATGAAATATTTGTATTAAATGGAAAAATTGTGTTTTATAGTCTTCATGAAACTAATAACTAGTCTTTATTTGAAATTATTCCACAGCTTCTGGTTTCTTTATGCAACTTTGATTGGCCAATCATAGACATTTAATGAACACAGAATGAATATCTTATGGAAAAAAAATAATATCATCCACAAGTTGAGTAATAAAAAAAAAGATAAAGCTGTCCATATGCAACGTAAAACAAGTAATAGTGTGAAATCCACTGGTCTCAACTCTGTCACTCTTAAACCAACAACTATTACTAATCATTACAGCATGCAAATAATACAAAATAACATCCTGTACTTATATGCCAAGGTAAAGAGTTTTTTTTTTTAAATAGTTTAACCAAAAGTTAATGATCACTGCAGGCAGACTAAGCAATTGCAGGAAAATTTAACTTTTTAACATACAGTGGTCTGAAAAATCTATCACAGAGTATACTCTGGCCTAACAATGTTAAAATTACCCTGGACCTTTTTTTTTTTTCAGTACTCATTGTTAGAAAATTAGCATTTGATGCTCTGAAAGCATCCAGCTGAAAAGCCATCGACATTTATTTAGTCCAGCTGACTTTGGGAATGTCGTAATGCTCTGTCAGTGAGTCCAGGTGTCGGTTGAAATCCTGTAACATAAAGAAACATTCACAAATTAATTAAAACACACACACGTTACTTAAAATATGAATATTAACATCATTTGACCTTACCTCAACTCTTCTCTTGTGTGTTTTGGAGGCCTTCTTCAAAATTCTTTCCATTTGCTAATAACAAAAATGATAAAGAAAGAATGAATATCACTTTATAATCCAATGGCAAGTCAGAGCAATTTCATTCGGTGAAACTGACAATTTATTACTTGGAATTCAAAATATATACCACAAAAAATACACTTAGTATTTGTATACGGCATTAAAACAATAGATGACAAATATATAATGTTATAAATACCCTTTTTTCTTGTATTTTGTCGAATGACATCTGTGCTGGCGTCCTTTTGTCAACATAAACTTTCTTAGTGCCGTTTTCATTTTGACTGGTCATAGCCTGGTCCTCTAAGGCCATAGCCTGCTCCTCTAAACGCTTCCTTTCCTTTTCCTTCTTCTTTTTTCTATAGAAAAAAAACCCAAAAGAAGTAAAACTGCACTCATAATAACACTTATACAACTGGAACAACATCAACACAACGCTAGCATAACAGCTAACGGCTGTCGTGACAGGTAACGCCAACATTTCCCCACAACAAATAACAGCTAAAACGTTTTGATATTTAGAAAAGCATGACAATAATCAAATACATACTTTTTACTTGCTAAAGAGACTCCTTTCAGGTTTAAAGACCCTTTCTGGACAGATTTGTACTCCGACATGTTGGCTTGCTTTCGTCTAAACAACAGACGGTCGGTGGTGTTTATAACTTATCCTTGGTCTTACTGCCCTCTACAGGACAGGAGTGACAAGATATAGATTGTTAATAATCTGTTTTTACATTTTATTTCCTTATATTTTGCACATTTGTGGTTTGTTATGTGACACTGAATGCTAGTTATATATTTTTTAAGAAACTGAAGTTTCTAGACTAGACCGTACGCAAAACGCGCATGCGTGTTCCAGAGTCATCCGGAAGTACGTCACGCGTACACTTCAAACAGCATGGTGGAAGATCCGATGAGGCACAATGGCACATATCGTACTACATTCTATGAAGAGGATAAACTTTCCTGTTCTGAATGCTTATAACGAGCATTTTGTCAACACTTTTTTTATTCAACACCGTAGTTATGCTAAAAAACCAGGTAAGGTTTATTTTGTACCTATTACATATGCCTTCTGACCTTGGAGGACCAATTTTCAAAACATTTGTTTTTATATAATATTATTATGTTTATATTGGTTTGCATTCATATTTTAAATATATTTTCTTAATAAAGTATTATTTTGTCTCTCGTAGTAATGAAAGGAAAAGGTAAAGGAATGGTAAAGGAAGTTCTTAAGGGTCCAGAAGTGTGCAAGGATCCAGTGAGACTTTGCACGCATGCAGTTGGAGTCAACATCTTGAAACAGGGCGAAGACCCTCTTATTAAACCCAAGGAGGAGTATCCAGAATGGTATGATGAGGTGTATTTTACTTTGTAATGCATTTATTGCATCTCAGATTAGCTAGACAAATAACAGGTTTGTAACTCAAGATGCATTTGTTGTCCCATGTCTTCAGGCTGTTTCAGTTGGACCTCGGCCCACCCAAAAAACTCAATGAACTGGAACCGGACAGTTGGGAATACTGTAAGCTTTTAAGGAAGGAGCATATTTGGAGACATAATAAACTGCATAAAGGCAAAAAGATGTAGAGGGAATGGACAGAATGCTTATATGAATCATGCTTCTTTGAGAGCAAAGCCTGGGTGAACCTTTGCTTTCCCAGCGGGCACAGCGGACATTGCCAGATTTGCCGGTGTGTTGGTTCTCCTGTTTCTGAGGATCAAGTGGTTGTGTTTTTGCTAGTTTTGTTGTCATTCTTTGTATTACTATTGTTGTCGTTTTGTTATTGATCTCATTTCAGTCACATGAACAAATAAAATTCTGATGCCATCATCAATGTGCGATGTCAAAAAGTGTCTTAAAAAAAAAAAAAAATATATATATATATATATATATATATATATATATATATACAGTGCTATGCATAAGTGAATACACCCATGCTAAAGTTGACTAAAAAGGAATAAAAAATCATATTTTGGAAATTGAACTTAATGCCTTAATTAAAAAAATTAGGAAAAATCCAACCTTTAAGGACACCAATTTTCTTTGTGAATGAATAATGTATCGTAAATAAATAAATGTTCTTCCTTAAAATACATGGTGCATAAGTGAGTACACCCCTATGTTAAATTCCCATAGAGGCAGGCAGATTTTTTTTTTTTTTTTTTTTTTTTTTAGGATACTATGCATCCTGATAAAGTTCCCTTGGCCTTTGGAATTAAAATAGCCCCACATCATCACATAGCCTTCACCATACCTAGAGATTGGCATGGTTTTATTTCAGTTAGCCTAAAAGCTAGTTTGATTTGCATTGAGAGATGATCTTATGGAAAGTACCCCATGCCAATCTCTGGGTATGGTGAAGGCTATGTGATGATGTGGGGCTATTTTAATTCCAAAGGCCAAGGGAACTTTATCAGGATGCATAGTATCCTAAATTTATTTAAAAAAAAATACTTAAAAATAAAAATCTGCCTGCCTCTATGGGAATTTAACATAGGGGTGTACTCACTTATGCACCATGTATTTTAAGGAAGAACATTTATTTATTTACGATACATTATTCATTCACAAAGAAAATTGGTGTCCTTAAAGGTTGGATTTTTCCTAATTTTTTAAATTAAGGCATTAAGTTCAATTTCCAAAATATGATTTTTTATTCCTCTTTTTAGTCAACTTTAGCATGGGTGTATTCACTTATGCATTGCACTGTATATATATATATATATATATATATATTTAACTATAAAAAAAAATCTATATTATATTTTCTAGTTATGGCCTGCATCTGTCTCTCTTGACTATCTAGCATCTGTCTATCTATCATCCATCTGTTTGTCTACCTGTCTGTGTCTATCTATCATCGATCTATCGATTATTCGTCTGTCTGTCTGTCTATTCGTCTGTATCTATCGTCTGTCAATATCATTCGTCTGTATGTCTATCTATTCGTCCATTTCTATCTCTGTCTTCAGAGATGGGCATAAATACATGGAAATGTATTAAAAAATATAAATACAAAATACTGTGTGAAAAAATTTATTTAAATAAAAAATACAGTATTTTGAATTTTGAAAATACACAAAATACATGTGAAATTGGCCATCCAGTGCAGGTATAGGTCACAGTGAATGAAGAAACTACATAGGCCTTCTGACTTTTCATTCCTAACTACATCTCTGCCCTTTCTTTCTTTCTTTCTTTCTTTCTTTCTTTCTTTCTTTCTTTCTTTCTTTCTTTCTTTCTTTCTTTCTGGCAATTACATATAAACTTATGCAAAATAGCAGCCATTTATATACTTATTTCTGGTTACAATGTAGTCTATTACTTGTGGTGAACACTATTAAAAAAATCATACTGTATGTAAACCTGTGGGAACCTTTTCTGCTATCTAGCAAAGAATATGGATGGGCGATATGACCAAAATCTCAATTTGACTTCACAGTAACAATATCATGGTTTCACAATTCTCAATATCAGTTTTGATTCCACAGCATAAACTGAATTTCAAACTCTTTTGAATTTTTTTTTTTTTTTTTTTTCAGGTAATCCAATGCTTTTTAAGTAATTTTATGTTTATTTTATGTAAAGTTTATTTGTTTCTATAAGTTTATTAAAATTAGAAAGTGTATCTAAAATTTAAAATTAGAATTAACATCTGACACTTTTTACCCCTTTTTGATTATTATTTTTTAAGTACAATAAAACTAAAAGCTGAAGATTTTTGTGGTGTATCATTCATCAGTGCTTCTTTTTCCACTCCAACGTTCCAATAATTCCTGCCCACTAAAAGCTGCACGGATATTTGCTTACAAATAGGCCCATCTATGTAAAAGATTTAGAAAAAGTTCCATCAATTCAAACTTTATATCATCGCTATGATATGTAGTGTCATATCACCCAGCCCTAACATGCAGTAATGCTTTAAACACATTTGACAAGCTAGTTGATAAAAATCAACTATTCTTTCTTTTATTCTTTCATGTTAACTGAAGTGAATAATGCACTATTTTAACTTTAATCAACAAGTAGAATTGATCATAACATTCTCACCTTCGCTGATCGCTGATCCAATGTTGAGCTAGTGAATGTATGAACTAGTTGATGCACAAAATCAGTACCCCGATAAAGAGGTTGACTGGCAAAAAGTATTTTATGTATTTTGAAAATACAAAAATACTCATCTTAAATGCATTCAAATACAAATTACATTTGATTTTTTCCAAAGGCTAGTATTTTGTATTTAAAATACGTATTTTAAATACATGTATCTGAAATACTGCCCATCCCTGTCTGTCTTTCTGTCCATCTTTCATCTATATCTGCCTGTCCATCTTTCATCTATATCTGCCTGTCCATCTATCATCCATCTGTCTGTCTATCAATCTATCTATCATCCGTCTATTTGTCTGTATCCATCATCAATCTCTGTCTGACTATCTATTCATCTGTATGTATCATCTATCTGTCTATTTATCATCTGTCTGTCTATCTGTTCGCCTGTATATGTCTTTATGTCTATCTATTTTTCATCCATCTGTCTATCAATCATCTATCTGTATGTCTATCTATCTGTCTATTTGTCTATCTATAATTATAATGTATCTATCTATCTATTTAATTATAATCTATCTAATAATTATAATGTATCTATCTATCTGTCTGTCTATCTATCTAGGTTATGTGAGGTAATAATATGTCAGGGTTGCACCTCTTCTTCAGCAGGAGTGACTTGTCATGATGTCTTGCTGCTATAGGTCGAGAGAAGGTGAAAGTAAAAAGCTATTGCTGCGCATGGTGGGGGTGTGCATGCAAATACATGTTAGAAAGAGGAACTACTGACTGAAAAAGACAGAACTGCTGCGGATGTTTACCATATTGATTTGCGGATCCTGATAAGTATTAGTCGCAGTAAATCACATTCAGGTAAGTTAAACGGATATTTAGAGACCGATTGACTTTATTGGTAAATCAAGAGTGAATTCAGTGAGGTCTTTAATTATAAGTATTTGTGCCTCGGTCACTTTACAATCTGCGTTTTACGAGCCCGGTATAAACTCACTTCCTGGAGATTAAATTACCGTATAACAGGTAAATATAGCCTACTTTTCTTTGCCTGTTAAGATTAAATTTAAGAGCCTTTCGGTTTCAAATGAAATGAAATCTACTAAAAGAAAGATATAATCTTTTTGGAGCTTTGCTCATGCATTGCAATGATATCATAGAGCTAATTTTATTTTATTAATTGCCTTTACGATTGGTTATTTAAACTTACATTTCTTGGCGCATTGCCAGCTGTGTCGTGAAATAAAAAAAGTATAGCCTACATTTGGTTCCGTATTTTCATAGCTATGTTGATTGGTTTTCACTGTTTTATTAACGTACAGGAACAAAGAACGTTTACATAAAATATATATTGAGATTTCTTCTGTTTGTGATTACGGTGTTAATATGATTTAAAAATAATAATAATAATGATAGACCCTATGCCTATATTTGGAACAACGACAAATAAGGATTTCAGGGCTGATAAAAAAAGAGAAGTTGTTCGCAAATCGAGATTAAAACATTAGGCTATGTAAATGTATATTCATGTTGAGTTAATGCATTTTTGAAAAACGTGTAGTATTGTCTACAAAATTTAGATTTAATTACTTTAAGAATGTCAAGCAACGTAAGCAAGCAAGCAAGAAGTTTTAAGATTTGAACTAGTTTTCAGTTAATTTACTGTTGTTGTTGTTGTTGTTGTTATTATTATTATATCACACCACCTTTCAATTTGGTGGTCAAAAGCTTTTCAAATATTAGTAATATTTTAAAACATAATTACTCAGCTCAAAATAAAATATTATGCATAATGCAATAGGCCCATAACGAGTGTTTTTATTTTATTTTAAGAATTGCAGTCTTTAAATGGGAATTTTTCTTTTTGGACAGTTACACCATGCACCTACATTTACATTTATTCATTTAGCAGACGCTTTTATCCAAAGCGACTTACAAATGAGAACAATAGAAGCAGTTAAACTAACAGTAGGACAACAATATGCAAGTGCTATGACCCTTCTCAGTTTAATCTAACGCAGTACATGTAATTATTATTATTATTTTTTAAGAATAGAAGAGAAAGTGTTAGTATTACTGGATCAAGTGCACCTACACATTTTTGGACTTTAAGCCCCCCAAAAACTACCAGTGTGTGGTGTAAATTTTTTTAATTTGGTTTTGATATTTGTTATGTGGGTTAAAAGGCACATAACATTCGCATAACACAATACAATTTTAGGAATTTAAATTTAAATAAACCTCTTGTCATTTATTTCTCAGATAATCATTGATCAAATTATGGAGGACAAGAATTTGGGTGTAGAAAGCCTGAATGAGACAGAGCTAAACAGACTTGGTTACATGCTAGACAATCTAGAGTGTGGTTGGAAACAGCTGGCAAAGGCAGTGGCTGAGCAGCCCCAATTCTGCTATAGGTAAGTTTGTTATAGGCTAAATTGTGTGGAATAACTAGCCGATACTGTGCACGGTTATGACCGATTCACAATTACAGAATCTCCTTCTTTGCAGTGACAAAGAGCTGACTGACTGCTCAATCAAAGTATTAAGTCCACATGGCAGTCCTGGCCGATACCTGCTTGCCCTCCTCGCAGATAGACGGTGTTCTTTGGCTTTCCTGCTTCAATGCCTGAAGAAAATTGAGCACAGAGAGGCTGTTGGATTTATTACTACACATGGTAGCTAAATATACATAAGGACACATCTAATCTAATCTAATTCAAGGTGGTAACCCGAAGGGGTGGGTCATATCACCCAGGTGTTATTTGTGTTTTTGGGTAGTGATGGAGCCTATTAACATCACACTGCAGCCACAGAGTCAGCGGGTAGCAGAGGGAAGTACCGTGGTTCTGAGCTGCAGAGCAGTTGGACCTGTGGAGCTCACCTACCAGTGGTTCAGGGGCAAAGATGAGGTCTGCTGCACTACATTCTGTAACTAAGCCTACTGATTTGAAATGTCATCCTTAGTCTGATTATTTATGTTCTCGGTAGATGCCAGGAGGCAGTGGCCCAGAGCTGGTCCTGAATCCTGTAAGTCCATCTCAACAGGGCCATTACATCTGCCGTGTAAGTTCTGGGGACAAGTACGTCTTCTCCAGCTGGGTCAATGTACGTCTACTGAGGCCTGGAGGCGCAAGTGCAGGTGTGTGAATATTTCACCTTAAAACTTACTTCAGACTTGAAGGAATCAAACTTCCTTCAACACTGATACATTGTGTCAATCAGACTATCATCCAGGTGGATATCCCCCCTTCCATGTAAAGCGCTTTGAGTACCTAGAAAAGCGCTATATAAATGTAACGAATTATTCAATATTATTATCTGCAGGTGCCAGCGGTAGCTACTTCCCTTCTTCAACTAGTGGGTTGTATATTACTCAGCAACCCAGGCCTCAAATGTTGGTGGAGGGAGACACTCTCTATCTCGAATGTGTTGCTCAGGCCAACCCACCTCCACAGTTCCAGTGGTTCCTTAACAAACTTCCAATGCCAAAGTGTACTAGAAGCTTCTTAAAGGTACTCATTAAGTTGAATTTTAAGTATCACAGTTGAACGTGTAGAATCATTTATTAGAAAATGCAAAGGGTTATGCCAAAGTTTGGTGTACAGTGTACTTAATTGGACATCTACATGGGCTTGTCCACAGATTCCATGCATTACCACAGCGGACAGAGGTACATATACTTGCAGGGTTTACAACCTCTATCATGAAATGTGGAGCGATCAGGTCCAAGTAAACATCGGTAAGGAGCTTGAGACAACATGATCCATAATCATTCCTTTAAATATAAATGATTTGTTTTTCATAGCATGGCCTATTTTCCCTCAGGTCCTGGTTCTTCTTCTGATGTATCATGGGAAACAACTGAAGTGGGTAAGAATGATCTATATAATTGTATGATTAAGCATATGTACTGATGCTTTCTTGTCACTCACATGCACCTTATGTTTTACAGGTGCTTCTGATGCGGGTCCAAGGCAAATGGGTGATTGTTGTGGTAAGTGATAAGGAAATTACTCTTGGTATTTTTTGTATTCATAGGATCTGCTATGTCAATCTTGTCACTTCACAAATTTATAGCCACTGACAAGGTAGCACTGCTTATGGGGAATATGAACTACCTGCATCACCGGCAGCTGAGAGCTCCCATGGCAGATGTGCATGAGTTGACAAACCTTTTACGCCAGTTGGACTTTAAAGTCGTCTCTCTGCTGGACCTCAACTGTCAGGAGATGCATAGTGCTGTTACTGAGTTCCTGCTGCTGTTGGATCGAGGTGTTTATGGTTAGTTCCTTGTTGCGTCAGTTGGATTTATGCAGCTGTAGAATGTTACGCCAATCCTGATTGTTTATTGTATATGTTTGGATCATCTCATCTCTGTCTGCCATTTCAAGGGCTGTTGTACTTTGCTGGTCATGGCTATGAGAACTATGGAAACAGTTTCATGGTACCCATCGATGCTCCAGCCTCTTATACCTTCAAGCACTGTCTCTGGGTGCAGGACGTGTTGCAGCGCATGCAAGAGCGCCAGACGGGACTTAACGTTTTTCTTTTGGACATGTGTCGGAAACGGTGTGGTTTGATTCATAAGTTTATTATTTCTGAATGATTGTACTTAAAATATTACTCGAACCTGACTGCAGTTGTGTTGTTCATACAGAAACCCAAATGATGAGAGCATCCCACAACCTGGCCCCTTGAGAGTGACCGCAAACATAGTGTTTGGCTATGCAACGTGAGTCTAATGCAATGACATGTAATTTTATTGATGTCTAGAAATTGTGATTGCAATCTTCGCATTCTGGATTCAGGTGTGTTGATGCCGAAGCATTTGAAGTAAATAAAGACGATCTCTCTAATGGAATCTTCATGAGCTTTCTTAAGAAGAGACTGATGGAGCCAGAGAAGGTCACGGTCCTGCTTGACAAAGTAGCAGAAGGTTTGGGGTTAAAGATGTTCCCTAGTTATCCACAATTCATTGTTGGTATCAGTGTTTTGTTTGAATTACTTTTCAGACAAGATGTTACAAAATGTGCAAATACTTTTAAGCCACATCTACATCATAAACTTCTCTCAAATTGATAGTGTTGGTCATTTTTGGAAATGTTCACATTTGAACTGCTCTGGGCTGCGTTTCCCAAAAGAGCCCAAGTTGATCGTAAAGACCATTACCACCAGTGTTCTCTACGATCATCTTGGTTCACAATGCTTTTGGGAAACGCAGCTAGCAGATAGAATTATTAGATTAAATTCTTGAACGTCAAGTGTGACTGCACAGTTTTACAGAGTTTATGTCCACTGCAGACATGGGAAGGTGTAAAATCACTCGTGGCCGGCAGGCTCTGGAACTTCGCAGTAATCTTTCAGAGCGTCGTGCCCTGACGGACAGCATTCAAGCTCCAACTTGCCAAGTCACAGCGTCAACACGGAACTTGCAGTGGGCCATCGCGCATGGTGGGACCTGTTCATAATAAAAACCTTTTAGTTTATAATCTTATGCAAAGTACAATGGCTATAAATAAAATGCAGAAAATATTGAAACATAATGATTTTGTGTAAATGGTTCCAGTCATCCCACAGAGCCGCTGTCTTCAGTTTAAATGTGGTGTCAAGGTACAGCTCGGTTTCGCTGCAGAGTTCTCAAATATAATGATAATCTACACTCGGATATTGGAGACTCCTAAAGACATTTTGTCATGCTCTGCTCAGCTCTCTGACTTTACAGAGGTAAACTGACATTCTTGTAGATCTGCAAATCATTTATTGATTTATTCATGAGAAAATAACATAAAAGATTTATCATTAATTGATTTCCTGTGAATTAGATTCATAACCTTTTCATGCCCCACTTCAACTTGTGTATCTTTGGTAGATTGTCAAAAACATAGCCCAAGACGCATTGTTTTGTATTCAGTTTCGACTGATATCATTTCAGGGACCCGAAATAGACCTGAAGCACAGCAATCAGGAGAGTCTACGTGAGGCTGGCAGCTTAGTACTGAACCTAGATGATCTACTGCCTTTGGAGGAACCTCGGCTCTTTACTCGTATTAGTGCCCTGCAAAGGCTGAAGGTATAGTGTCTCATGTTTGTACAATATGTGCAAAGTATATCTAATGTATTACTTATATGGAATGCATATTATAAGGCATATCTTACTTGCTTTTCCCCTCACAGAAAGAGCTCTCATTTACTGTGTGTCTACACTACAAGTATGCTAATCTGGATGAAGAGGTCTTGGAAGAGCAAAGGGTCACTGTAGGCAAGCCTCTAGTGTCAAAACTCAACCTCCACGAGCCACGACTCTCACCTGCTTCCTCCACTGAACTGCAAATGTCCAGTATAATGGAGTCTTCATCCTTCAGTGAAAGCTTCAGAGCTAACCTGTCTGACTCAAACCTTTCCTACGTTGGATCTCCATCTCCATCCTGGTCCTACTGTCAGGGACCCAGGGACTCACCCACACACACTGGTTTAAAGAATGAACCTGAGGAAACCATAAGTCCAGAGTTTCTTGAGTCTGAAGAACCTCCTGCCATCAAGAGTTTGCCTAGCGCTTCTTCTGAGGAACTTCCGTTTAAATTTAGCAACTTACCAAATTCCATTTAGCAGGGAAGTGGTCAGGGCTGTGCGTCGGATGCATTACAAACTGTTACAGTTTGTGTATATAATATGTATACAATATGTTAAAGTGTAATTTTTCCACTCTATCTACCATATGTTACAGAAGCCTAAGAATGTAATATAACTGAGAAAGTTGATGTACTCTTACAGCTTGCAGTATTGTTTTGTTGATAAATCTACCAGTGCATTAAAAATTATCTTATTTTGGATTTGTTTGATTTTTCATTAAAGTACACCACAAATTATTCTGTCTGTGGAAATTATTGTAATGTATCTATCACTTGAATTTCAATAGAATACAATACAAATTACTAATAGAATGTTTTTTGTTTTTTTTTACCCACTAAAAGTGCAAGTAGCCTACCTTTTATTTATATATTGCATGTGTGATTGTTATGTATCAATCATATCTGCCTAAAGTTAATTAAATTAAATAACTAGGCTATTAAATCGTTTTTTTTCCCCCAACAATTCTCAGCTGTTCCAAAACCGATCTCGCACCTACAATATTCTTTATCTATCGCCACCTGGAGTGTATTTTATCAGCTAAAACTTTCTTGGAATTAATTACAAAATAATATCAGCAAAAAAATCTCACATTCCCGCGCTGGCAAACTCCTGTCAAACTGACCCGCGAATATTATGACGTCTATGCGCATGCGCCAAAAACTCCCAAGGCAGACGCATGCGCAGGGCTGTAGTCGACTGCGCCATTTTGCTTCGAGTGAGAAACGCTGTATATCGTGTTCTATCTACAATCCGGTGAGTGCTCGCGGGGTAGAAAGAGACTCATTGGTCTATTTCCACGATTATATTCACAACCCGAAAACATGTCAGACTCTTCGACAGCAGATGTGGGGCCTATGGAGGCGGGGGTTCGTAAATTATCGGAGCTGAGAGTGATCGATTTGAAGGCCGAGCTGAAGCGCCGAAATCTCGACATCAGCGGCAATAAAAGCCTGCTTTCAGAGAGACTCAAAAAGGCAAGTGGACCCCGAGAAATATCCATATCTCATCATTTATCAACTCTATACTACATATGAATAAACATGCTTTGCATGGTCTGAGTTACTGGGGTGTAACGTTATGCAGTAACGTTACATGTGCTGTTTATATTCGTACTCTGGTTTTATTGTTATGAATGATGTTTTGGATTGTTACTGTGATTTTTGTTATGCGCGCCCTATAAGTTTATGTATATAATTCTTTATGCACGACTGTCTATCTGTTTCAGACATCGAATTGGCCTTGCATTATGTTTTGAATGCGAGGCTTACGTAATATGCAGCGAATACAATAGGTTGTCAGTGTAGAATAAAAATAAGTTCTTGTGTGACGCTGTAAACAATAGGTAATGGATGGCAATCATTCTTGTATTTGACTGTGTCCTACTTTCGTTTCAGGCTATTGAAGAAGAGGGTGGAAATCCAGATGAGATTGTTGTACACCTTGAGATAACGCCTAAGAAAACACCTAGGCGAACTCCAAAAGGTAAAAGCGAGATGTATTCTCGTTGATGTACTGATATACTGTGTTTTAAGGTTTTTCATTTAAATATTAGGGGTGTTACAATACACTCGTGTCATGATTCGGTTCTAAACACAATACTGATCTCACGATAGTTAAAGGATTAGTTCACCCAAAATTATAATTTTATGTAGCCTTACATGAGTTATTCCAATCATATTTCAAGCAGTTCTAAACCATCATGGTGAACAGTGCGCATCTGAAGTGTCTCAGCTGAATTAAATAATCCATTATTTATCGGCTTTAATATATCAGCCACATTTTTTTACCGGGCCTATATCATAAAAATTAACATATGTTAGCCGATTCCGATGTGGTGGCCGATATATCCGTCAGTTTTGATTTCATGGGGATTTTAAGTTGGTTTGAAATGGTATTTGTTTCTGTCTATAGGAAAGAGCAAAGATGAACCTGATGAGGCTGAAGATGGCACCCTTGAGGAGGACTCTGTTGACGGCCAGGTGCTCTGTAATATGAAGTTGTTGATGGATATGATCTGAACTGGGTTGAGTTATTTTGCATAGGTTTATCAAAACTAACAATTTCCTTTACCTCCTTTAGGAGGACCCAGATGCTATCCCAGATAGCCTTCATGATATGGATATCATGGACATGAATGTTCTGGATGAAGCCGACATGGGCAATGGAGGTGGGCCTGATGGAGACGAATATGACGAAGAGGTCCTAGATACTTTATCAAATGAAGAAAACGCAGGCTGCCTGAGGGAGGATGCCGCAAATAACTACGATGCGGAGGATGCTGATGAAGCGCTTATGAGTAAATCTGAAGTGGAGGAGGTGAGGTTTTAATATTAGCTAATGATACCGCAGCTCAGTTCTCATCAGTGTAATTTTAGTTTTTTTATTGTTTTATTCATATTTTGCACTAGCTTTTGTTTTAGTTTTATCGTTAGTCTTCATATTAATTTGTTTAATATTTAGTAATTTCATTGTGCTTTTGTCTTTTTTTTTAATATATTGCTATTTAGGTTTAACTTATTTTTTTAAGTTTATTTTTTATTTTTTCCTTTTAATAATGTTAGTGCTTCAACTTAAACTTATTTCAGTTTATTGCCAAGGCAGCATTTTCTAATTTTCGTTTAGTTTTTCTATTAGTTCTTCCAACTAATATTTATATTTTATTTTATTTCAGCTTTCTTTCAATTAAGATTTTTTTTTATATAGTTTAACAATAATAACCCTAGTTCTTATTGCACATTGAGTGATACTTTCTTTGGCTTTCAGGAAATAAAGGCTAATGATGCAGACATGGATGAAAACCAGGAAGTGCTGTGTCAGGTATTCAAGGAAGTTGACATTTTGGGGGGGAGGGGGTTTGTCCCGTTGGGTTCAGCGTAGGAATGCCAACGATGAATCGACGATTGATTAATTGTCGTTAATAGTTTCTTTGATTAAAACGTATCGATGATTGATTAAGCAAGGTCATCATTAGAGTGCATAGTTTTGAGGTGCGCACAGGGTTCCCATGGGTCCTTGAAAGTTTGTGAATCTGAAAAAAAAAGTGATTAGTGATCAATCAATTTAGGTAACTAAACCTATGCGCGTGAACTCAACAATCGACTACTCTGGACTTCGACCGAAAACAGGATGTAAACACAGGTATGTGTGCTGGCTGAATTAACGTCACTTTTATTGATATCTTTCACATCTACTGCAGTCAGATGCACCCGTGTTCACTCTGAAGGAATCACTCACATGGCTGGTGCACTTGTAATGACACATGAAGGATGTTAAGAGGCTAAAAGCAGGTTTAAAACTTGCCCCGTTGAAGTCAACAGGGTGCAAATTTTAAAAAGAGGATAACACGGTGTAGGCAACACCGATTTTTGTCGTTGTTCTCTGTACTGACAGCACTCCAAATTTACAAAAAAATGAGCTTAATGTTAAAATTGACCGGAGTTCTCCTTTAAGACAGCTGACATTCTACAAGTTTATTTCCTTTATTGGCAAGGGCTATTATCATCAGAGAGAGTTTCTGGTGTTCAAAGAAGGAAATGGAATATAAACATTGTTACTGTTTAATTACAATGGCGAATCCATCATGACGGAATTCTAATCCCCAATTTGTTAATCTGTGTTTAAAATGAACTGGTGCAACACCAGTTCACAAATCAATTTAAAATAAAGCCCAGATCAACAAATCCTAGATTAGCTTTAAACTGTGCTTAATTTAATCCTTATTGGTTCAACCCACCCTAAATGTATCTGGCCTTGTTTACACTGAAATGTGACCCAATTCATAGTTATTTTTATTTTTTATTGGCTCATATGTGACACAGATCGGATGTGTTCTATGACCGTGTAAACAGGAAAAAAACGGCATGCATTTGGATATTTAGAGATCGGTTTCAGGCCTAGTTCATATGTGGAAATAAATCAGATGTGCCAATGTGATTGTCATGTAAACAGGCAGATCGGATTTTCTGAGGCATTAGGCGACGTCTCCACAGTTTAATGACGAGAGATATCATATATCAACATATCAAAGGTTGGCTTGCTCATCCTAAAATTTCAGACCCACTGCTCCTCGTTAAAGCCAATATTTAAACACAATATCCTCTCACCAGTCCTGAGATCTCTCTCGCACACAATAACTGAAGCATATGCGCAGGCTTCAATGATGGCCCTTTTCGTCGTCCTCCGCCTCAAAATCATGGTGATGTTTGGCAAACTTCACATATATCGCAAAGCTAGCATCAAGCATATTTCGCATTCGTCCATCTGTGCAAGAACCCCCTTTAAGCATGCGCTATGTTTCAGATAGTATGGCAAGTGTAAACGCATGAATCGGATATTGGTCACAGTTGAAAGAACGCGTAAACGGACGGTCAAAAAATCGGATATAGGCAACAAATCAGAATTGGGCATCAAGACCTGCAGTGTAAACTAGGCCTTAATGTCTTCAAGCCATTCACTGTATTAGATAGTAGGGGTGGGAATCTCTAGGCTCCTCACGATTCGATTCGATTACGATTCAGAGGGTAACGATTATCGATGCATCTTTTTTTGTGTGTGTGTGACTACTTGATACTTTTAAAGCAAAGTATTTATGATGACCCATAAAGAATACAAACATAATGCTTGTGGACTTAGCATATTCTGAATAATTAGTAACATGCAAAGCCGCTCTTATACACAACTAAATAATAAAGAGTTATGACTTAAAATGTTTGCTGTATACCACAATCAAAAACGGCTTATACAAAAAAAGTGAATGAACATCTACAGAGAGCACAGTCAAAATGTAACTTTTTGTGACTGGCATTGCACTGATACATACTGTACAGATCGGTTTACAGAATATTGATGTGAAAACTAAACAATACAGAAAGCAGCTCTCATACAAAAAATACTAAATAGGTAACAATGAAATCGCCAATTTTCCATACGTTAGCTTTTAACGAAGAGGGTGCCGTTCGAATTTGGCACTCAGCCATCATGCGTCTCTTATGTGCACGCCACAGACTGTCCGCGCACTGCACGTCCGCTTTAGAGTTCTGCCTTTTGCGTTCCATCAATATTACGTTATAAAAAAAAAACAACGTTTTCCCCCACCCCTATTAGATAGGCTAGCTATTTATTTCTAATCATAATTAGCCACGGGTCCAAAAAACCCTCCAAACAAGTGATTTTACTGAACATAAGAACTACTTGAGTAAACGCCACAAAAAAGTTCATAGAATAAACGATAAGATCCTGGTGGATGGATGAGTGATCTTCCTGCGCTGTTTCAGCTGTGCGCTTCTATTCTATGGCGCATGGTAAATCAAGACCTTTCTATCCGAGCGATCAAGCAGATCTTTTGTGCCTACCCACTATACCCACCCACCAGTTTCCATCGGTTGAACTTTCAAATGACGTAGGAAAACACTGCATCATGATCGTGATGCGATCAGGTCCTGGAAGTCCTATAGCTTCAGCCAAGCAGCATGTCACTGTGATCGACGCATTGTCTTATGTTGTGTTTGGGCTCGTTTGAGACTACCTGCTCTAAAAAAAGAAAAAAAGAAAGAAATGTGATCTACTATGGTTTACTGATGTTTTGTTAAGTTACAAAACATGGCTAGTACAAAAGCTGTATATTGTTTACACGTGCGTCATCTGCCTTTTTTCATACAAATACTTGGTATAGTACCATACTTGGCTAACTGAAACAAATGTGCTTGTTGTACTCTGCTAGTTAAGACCTTTTCAGCAATATATGACTCAAGTCTATCTGTGATGCACAATGATTTTACAGATCACATTTTCATGTAAAGCAGTTTTTTTTTTTTTTCATGGTATGAAAATAGAGCACTTCAATTTAGGGATGCACTGAAATGAAAATTCTGTTTCATCCTTACATCTACTGTAATACATTGGTGTTAGTCTACAAGAGTATTTATTTAGTGAATAAATATTTGTGTCCTAATGGCCTGGTGGTAGAATTTTTGTTGACGTTCATCAGTGATTGTATATCAAGAGCAGGGACAAAGTTGTGTGCATTTTTTTTTGTGATTTCACCGGAACGAATAGTCTCCACAACAGCGTTGAGCGATTGATTGAAGCGCTCGTCTATGTGAAGTAGGGCTGCACAATTAATCGAATTTCTAATTGCGATTAAGGCGGGTATACACTGGGATTTCAACAAGGTTACCTACTCACACTGAACGAGTAGATCGCATGCGATATAAAGCCAAAGCTCACATTTTATGTGCTCACGCTATGCGGTCCGAATGTCGAGCTGCGACTTGACTGCTCCCACTATACGTGTGAAATATGCGCAATAAACCCCCATGCCGGGTTGCGCCAATAGACCATGATATCGTGTATCCAGATATATCATCAAAACAAGCATCAGCTATCAATATCAAGAGTATTTAGCATTTCCAATGTATGTATTACATTATTATTAGTGTTATTGTATTATTATTAGGGAAGGCCTACTTTTATTATTAAATTGATAGGCTATTATAGCCTAATTAATTTGCCATGTAATAATTTCATAGCGCATCACTGCATAACCAACATCCTGCGAAGATTACATAGAAGCTTACTCCTCATTGAAAATTGTCTAAAACCATTTAGGTTGATTACAATAAATTATATGCCTATAATTCAAATTATTAACAGTCTATAATATGTCTGAACACTGCAATAATCAGTCATCAATGAAAATTAAATCGGCTTTATTTAAAAAAACAGCTTGTTTAACATGAACATTGTTTAACAAATTAATAAGAGGCACGTGTAGCTACATCACAGGTGGCTTGGAAGACTGGGGTAATATGGTTTATCCATTTTGCAACACGAACTATAGGTAAGCAACAATAATTTGCAGCCAGTCTGATAGCTAGATCTCCCTCTTTTCGTTTTCTTTCTTGCTGCATTAAAGATGAAATGGTTAAACTTCTGTTTTCGCACAGGCGCAGTGAGGGAAAAACACTGAGTTTAGGGCAATCGTTCGTAGCTCTGCTTCAAGCTGTGCGATACCCTCACGAGGAGCGGCCAAAATTTCTGACATCAGATTGCCGGTCGGGAGAGGTTTATCGTCTCTCGTTTCCCCTGTACACTGCACGACAAACGACGCATGACAAAGCTGAAAATCAGCCTGACACAAAAAAGAGTCGCACAAGTCAGAATTCGGCTCAAAATTGGACGAAAATTGTACAGTGTATGCCCACCTTTACGGATGCCACGATTACGTAATCGTTCAAAGCCGTGATTACAAAAGAATAGGCTATCACGACTACTACGGAGAACCCAGCACAATAGGAACTACCAGTGACGTAAGTGTACGCTGAAATAAAAAGTCTCTCACCTTAGAAAACTGGACTTTCCTGTCCTGCTAGCCGTTATACTGTGCTTGTAGCGCGCACTCTTCAATTGCACATGCGAATGCGGCGGCAGCACGCTGTATATCGCTTCACTGTATATAAAGTGCAAAAGAAACTACGAGCATGCAACGCCGTTACGTTGTAAATTAATTAGTAAGTCAAAATAAAAGTAAAATACCAATAAATCACGTTACTGGTACGTCGTGTGATTTGTCATAATCGTGCAGCCCTAATGTGAAGACTGCACGAGCACCAAGAGAACACTGTTGCCTTCCATCATTGATCACAGCGTCCAGTTGCCTTCCATCATTGATCACAGCGTCCAGTTGCCTTCCATCATTGAACACTCTGCATGATTTCAAAAACAACACATTTCAGTGCCAGATCGCCTCTTATTTAACATGAACAAACAAATTGTTAATCAACTGGACTATCAACTTTGTATTAGATACATCTGTGCTGCGAGATGTTTCAAAAAGTGGTGGGGTCAATATTGACCCAGGCAAAAAGTCAATACCTGCAAATTACGCCCATGGTTGGATTTCTTTTGTCCATCTTCACTCATTTTCTGTCTTTAGCAGGAGGATGATGGAGAGCCTGGATGCGAGGACACCAAAAGCGAAAAAGGTACTGTATAGGGTTCTGGAATTGCTCTTAATTGCAGGGTGAAGCCTTAAGGTCCTTTAGTGTAAATGTATCAGGTTATTCAGGAAAAAGAGACTGGAAATCCAAAGTTGATTACTGGCTTTCTGCATTGCTGACACTGGGCATTAGTATTAATTTAGAACGACGTTATAGTCACTCAAATGCTCTTTTGTATGGCACAGATATGCAGAGAGTCAGTAATCTGTTTCAGTCAGTACATTGGTTGGTTTAAATGGTTGTTGCAGATGCAATTTAGTGTTTCTAGGTTGCTTAAAGAAGACAACGAAGAGAAGACAAGAAGAACTGGATCATGCTGAAGCAAAATCACTGTAGGACTCAGTTTGTTAATTGGAGATTTCACTAATGGACCATTTGCTTGTTTGAAAAGAAACAAATTTCCTGTAAAGACAGCACAAGCTGCTTCTTCCTTATCATGGACACTTCAAGTACTAAAGTCGACGATGGACACTCGGTTGTGGTGGAGGTCTTGTGGCTTTCCCTAGTCAACAGTGCGCCCTCAGCTTCAGGGTGCAGGTGAACTGAAAAGAAATGGCCTGTTGTCTGGAAGCTTGTTGCTTGTTCTTGCTTTGGTTTTTCCAGTCTCTTCATAGGGTAGCTTGCCTTTGCTTGTGTATGAGAAACCAGAGGGCCACGTCCTATTCCAGTTCCACGATAACATTGCAATGTCTCAGAAGTGATTAAACTCTGTGCCATTCTATTCCTGTTAAATCCGTAGAAAGTGAGAAAGTAGCCGGGTCTTGTATATCAGAGCCGCTTAAGGAAGACTTCGCTGAAGAGCCGACTGAAGACGAGAAATCTTCAGTCTGGGATTCTCACAAAGAGGAAGACAATGTGCACGACCTTGCTAACGCAGAGGAGGCCGCCAATTTGGAAGCAGAATCGCCAGCCTGCGAAATGGACGTTGACGCATCAAAGCAAAGTGAAGTCGATTCAACAAGCAAGGACCAAGAAAACGTTCAGGACAATTTGGTGGACTCTGAGAGCACTTCCACTCAGGCTGCTAATGCTAGCGAAACATGTCTGCGCGATATCGAAAGCGCAGTTGATTCGGAAATGGCGTCTAAAGGAGAAGCGGACGAGGAATGCAAGAAGACTGAACCTGCTGAGTCTTCAGAAGTCAAAGAGTCCTCTGTACAGGGTGGTGATGATCAGAAAAAGAGGTTTGTTGTTTTCTGTCTACTAGAACAATGGCTTTCTCTGTTTCATTGGCTCCTTTGTTAACAAGTATGGGTTCTCTTGGGAGGTGTAAACGACTGCGCATTTCGTCAACCATTTTGTCTTTTTTTTTTCTACCTTCAAAAAGTAATGTACCAGAAATTTGGTTTGCCATCTTAGTCCAAGGTATGTTTAACGTAATTGGGCTTCACGTGACTATTCAAGTTGTAATATCCAAATCTTTGTTCATTGACTATGGTTGTGTATTTTCACTAGGTGGGTATTTGTTAATCAACACTGGTGATCCCGTTCATTTTGCCCATTCAATTTCTCATAATACTATTTTCTTTTTCTCTAGCGGTGATGAGGATACATCAACCAAGCCTGAGTCAAAAGATGATAAAGGTGGGTGTGCAATGAAGCACTATTGACCAAGAAATTGTTTCTGGACATTGTAAATTGATCTTGCGCCTCATCAGGTAGTGCTGCTGCTAGCGGAAGGAACCTCTGGGTCAGTGGACTCTCTTCAACCACAAGAGCGACAGATCTAAAGAATCTGTTCAGCAAATATGGCAAGGTCTGCATGTTACAGAAAACTACACATTGGAAATGTTGTTCTTAGGTTTGAGGGTGTCTTGATCCATGTTTGCTTCTACTTGCAGGTTGTTGGCGCGAAAGTAGTAACAAACGCCCGAAGCCCAGGCGCTCGCTGCTATGGGTTTGTTACGATGTGCTCTACTGAGGAGGCCACAACGTGCATCAGCCATCTGCACAGAACCGAACTGCATGGCCGGATGATTTCAGTTGAAAGGGTATGTGATTTTGTTTATTATTTGGGTGCTAACATACTAGAGTTCGCCAGAGATAACTGCGAGTGTTCACCAATGACGATTTCTGCTTTTGGACATCTGATTTATTGTATTCCCATTTTATTTTCACTCCCTAACGTGGATTTTCTTCCAAAAGTTTTGTCTAGTGTGCAAGTGCCCTTATTTCTAAACTCTTTTGCATCAGAATTGGGTGGCTGGCAACAGTATTGACGTGAGGTGTGGAGTCAAAGCTAATTGATTGATCTGTATCTGTATTTAGGCCAAGAACGAGCCTGCTGGAAAGAAGCCTGCTGAAAAAAGCGATGCCAAAAAGCCTGGCAGTGACAGAAGACACTCCTCAGACTCGAAGACAGAGAAGTAAGTTGTAAATCAATTGTATTTATTTACAGACATCTCTGCATGCCAAATAACTAACGGTTTCATCCTTACAGATCTGAGAACAAGGATGAGAAGTCTGAAAACTCTGATGGAAAAGGTAACAAGATTAGCTTGCGTTCACATTTGTAACTACCTTCAGTAATATGCAAGGGTATCCAAATCTTAATGGTTCAATCTTGCTGTTACAGAACAAGGAGGAGAGAGGACTGTAGTGATGGACAAGTCAAAAGGAGAGCCAGTCATCAGCGTGAAGACAAAAAGCAAAGAACGAGTATGTTTTGTGGTTTTAACCATTTTGATTCAGATTACTTTGTGTGGTTCTGGAAACTTTCAAATGACACACCAATCTTTGTTTCAGAGCACTAAGAGTCGTGACCGTAAATCCTCTAGCAAGGATAGGAAGGACATTTTGTCATTTGACCAAATTAAGGAGCAGAGAGAGAGAGAGCGTCAGAGGCAGAGGGAACGAGAGATTAGAGAGGTGGAGAGACGCAGGCACTCTGGGTAAATTTGATGCTTCTATCCTTTGGCCCTTGATCTAAAAATCAATCTAGCAATTTTCCAATTGGTGTTTATTTACGATGCAGCGAGCGAGACCGCGACAGCCGTTCGGAACGCGAACGCATCCGCCTCTTTCGGGAGCGGGAGGAGAGGGAGAGATTGCTGAGGAAGCGCAACTTTCTGGAGGTGGAGAAACAGCGGCTGGATGCCGACCGCAGGGAGCGCGAGTTCCTGGAGCGTGAACGTCTCCGAATTGAGTATGAGCGGCGGCGCGAGCAGGAACGCATTCATCGGGAGAGGGAGGAGCTGAGACGGCAACAGGATCAGCTACGCTTTGAACAGGACCGACGTCCCGTCAAGAGGCCTTACGACATGGATGGCAGGTATGCATAAAGTAGGGTTGCCGAACAGTTTTGCAAGGTTTCCACACCCACTTGCAACTCTACTTGATTACTTGGGTAAGTTCACGCAGCAGGAGCACCTTGATTTGTCAGCTTTGACTGGTAGGGCTGCACCATATTGAAGAGATATGTGATAACTCGTTAAATTCGATAATGCTAAGAGTTTAAAATATATGTAAAATTAAAAACTGAACATGATATAACATGCGTTTCACATTCTATTTCAGCATCCCTTCAACTTTTGAAAGTAAACAGTGTTTTACTGTAGCATTACATAAAAAGTAAGTGTCATTTTAACGTCAGTTTAAACCAGGAGGTTTAGGGTTTATGTTAGGTTTATTTAACAACAGAAATTGATTAATCAAATTTAAAAATAAAAACACTGCTTAGTTTTCAGTGTATGAGTGAAATATACACTGATTCTTATTAAAGCCATAGAAGTTATTCAGTTATTTTCTCTTTGTCTGTTATTGTTTGATTAACATTAAGCACACACACAGAAGCAGGTTTATTAGGCTGCTGTCACTTCTGGAACCAATATATTGTGACGCGCTCTTTCTTTCTCAACTGTTTAGTCCACTCAAGACACAATTGACTGCGTTGACGTGAGTACTCGCCAAGATGGGCATTTTGACATAATTTTGTGTGTATTTGGTCATATAAGCTGCGGAAGAGAACTGAAATTAGGCGTCGCTTATTGCGCCTAATAACATTACACATGTCACACATGGAACAGTCATGTGCCCAGTCTATTCTCTGCTCTCTGCGTCAACCTAAAAATTTGACTTTTCATAATCTGTTGAAGTATTAAAATTATTCTGTTATCATAAACCATTACGATATGCATATCACAGTATATACATTTGCGATATTTTGATATCGTGCAGCCCTAAACTGTGGGATGCAGCGTGTCGGTATTATAATTAAATTTTTTTTCCTTTTCCAAATATACAGAAAAGATGACTGGCAGATGAAGAGAGTGACAATGGATGATCGCTATGGACGGTCGGATTTTGGACGTCAAGACCGCTACCAAGACTTTGACCACAGAGACCGCAGCCGCTATCAGGATGATATTATGGACAGGTAATGCCAGCTCTGTCTAACAGCAGCCAAATGCCTAGATATTTGTCTATAGATTTTGCTACTATATCGTAATGATTTACCTCCCCCTTATAAACAGGAGAGACAACCGAGGTGGTATGTCAGGAGACAACCAGGTAAGAAAAGCCCTTCACAGTCCTTCATTAGATTTGATCCTCGGGTATTGGAAAACATCTTATCCTCCTTTCTCAATTTACAGCACTTTTCAGATCGGGAAAGACATGGCAGGGACAGTCGTGACAACTGGGGTGGTGGCTACGACAAGCGTGGAATGAATCCTATGAGGCCGGTGCCAGGCAGGTAGGTCTTTTTGTCTCATCTAGTCAGATGTGCCGCCTCATTAAATGGCAAATTCTCTTCACTCAGTTGTTTTGCTCTGCTTCTTGTTTGAAGTCGTGACAACAGGGACTGGGAGCCTGGGCGTAAAATGGACGGGGACAGAAACTGGCAAGGTATGTCTACTATTATATTTTTCTATTATGTTCAAAAGAAGTTGCATGTTATCCTCTCTTCTAACTTACTACGTTTCTTTTTAGGAGCAGACCGAGGTGTTCCGGGACAGGGTCACATGGCACGAGGTGGAATGGCAAGGTATCAAGGTTTAGGCTTTTGTTTGTCATGGCTAGACATAACTGTGTAAATAGAGTATCATGGGAAATGTCTTTTGTTGCACATGAAACTAATATTTGTCTACTCTACTCCATAGCCGAGGTGGATACATGCAGACAGGGACGTCCCAGTCACTCTCTGGAGCCTTAAATCGACCGAATCAGATGATTCAGGGTAGTGGTATACAGGGTGGCGGAGCCTTTGGTCGACGCTATTAACTTAAACCCCTTGTGTATCTGTTATGTGAAAAGAAACTTTGCAGCTTGTACATTGCCAATCGTGCTTTGTAATTGTATTTTTAAGTCCACTTTTATTTTGATGGTGTAAAGACAAACAGATAATTGTGTAAAGGTTTTTTTTTTTTTTTTTTTTTTGTCCTCCCCTCCATTCCACATCTTTAGATTTTAGGCTTTTCTGTTTTTCACTTGTTGAATGCTCAGGAACGTTTTGCTAAAATGGTACCTGTCTTTAAAACCAAGAAATTGTTGTTCAATTGTTTTTGATGTTTCAATAAAATAGTGAAGTTTTCTTTACACAAAGGTGGTACTCTCATTTTTCTATGATGTACACGCTAGAATTCTGTTTCCACTAGGTGGCGCTCTTAGTCTAAGCAAAATTGGAGGAATTGAAGAATGCTTGTGAGAATGCAAGTAGATTTTTACATTTTCTGAAGAAACTATGCTCGTGTGTTGCAGTCATCCAATCTGAACAGGTTCATTTTAGTACTTGGGGTTAATGTTATGGTGATGATGGTTCCCTTAGCAAACACAGCTAATAATATGTGGCATCTCTATAGTCTTGGTTACAGATTGAGATGTTATTTTGGCATACTCTAACTCTAAATTAAGCAAACGGATGGCATTACCATTATGACCTCCAGCCAATTGCTCAATACATCTTGATTATTCAGAGCGTGACTTCCATGTCGTAGGAGGACTGTGGCTTTTAATCTAATAAACGGTCAAAAATAAATGCACTTGTTACATGCTTTTAAATGTCAGAAGATCAACAGTCACATTGTGCAAGTCTGGAGTATTAGATTACTTATATATCTAATAATAACCCTCAATTTCCTCACTAAACCTTTTGGCTTAGGGAAAACCATTTCCTGAATATTTTATCTTTTCTGAACCCATGTTGAAGTTCCTTATAGTTGTTCTCAGAATTTAATTTATAAGTTAGGGGGCGACGTTGTCCTAAATTTGAGGCTCTGAACTCACTCCTGAATCTGTTTTCAGTTAATCATTATGATAACAAACTGACTCCACAGGGGATATTGTGCTTTGCTAGCTTGAAATTAGCCATGGTAATGTGGGACGTTGTTTAATACTTTGAAACAAACCACTGCAGTGCAACTTTTGGTTGAGGGTGGGAATTCATAATTGTAATGGTCATTACATATGATTACCTCTTGTAGTAGAGTAATTAGCTGTCAATAAAGATAAATGATACAGTTCAAAGGAACTCAGGAGATCCTTTGGTAACAGACGACATCCTGGGAGGTGAAGTTGGTGGGCGGTGTATCAGTTCCACAATGTCCTAAAGTAACCTATGCCTAAATGGTTGCCTTCTGGGGAGGCATCTTGAATGATGTCACTAACTTAGATCAGGTCGTGCATTGGTGGCCAATCACATCCAGGCTGAAGGTTTTGTAGGTGGAGTCAGCATTCCTAGAAATGTCTGGGGGTCATAAAACTCTCATTATATATCATACTGCTGAAATGTGCCAATAAATTCTTGATAAATGAATGCTGTCTACCAAGACCAATATCCTAGAACTGCTGGTTGTCCTCATTCCTAATAATACTGTCCATTGCTTCATGTCTGAACAATGTTTTGCTGTTTGAACTGGCACCTGTTCTCTTCTGCAAATACGTTGACGTGTGGACCAAGCCATTTGGAACAAAACCTGAGCAGATCTGGAATTTCAATTGCTATACCACACACCCATGAGAATTTCTGTTCTCCCCCGCAGTCAACTATACAGTGAGATTTATGGAAGTTTCCCAAAAGAAAAAGAAAAATCCTTTTTTTAAAGTCTTGGAAGAACATGGATGTGGGGGACCCAACATGTCATTGTTTCCCATGTTTCCCTGAGCAAACCTCATTAAAATTCCTGTTATACTTCAGAAACTGAATTTAAATTGTGGTCCTCCTTCAAAACAGATCAACAAGTCTGTATATGCCTAGTTAGTGTAGTTTAGGCATGCCAGAAACATTCCTCTCGTAATAGGTTTCAAGCACCTAGTGAGCTAAGACGACATGGTAGCCAAACTTTTGAGTGCTTTCAAGATTTATCTGCTGATTTTTATTTTATCTAGAGGACATTTTACAGGTAAGAAATCTCTTCATGCTTTGTCTTGCAGCAGGTGGTGGGCTTATCTGAGGTCAATATAAGGACATTTGTCTAAATTACTGAAGTTGTCTTGGCCTAGTTTGCCTGAATCAAAATAAGATTCGGATATAAGAACACTTTTAGTCATAGTTAGAGGTCTTGTTAAGGTATGTGACACTATTGTTGTTCATACTTGGGGTTAGTTATTTGGACAAACCCCAAAGTATTACACTTTGGCAAGTAACTTGACCTGCACCGTTTGTGCTACGGCTTGTGGTGGTGAGGTATGCTATTACTTTTTTTTTTTTAAGCAAAACGATTTTCATTTGATAGACGATAAAATGGACAAAATAAAAGATTTGTATCCAAAGATTATTATCAAGACAGGTAGGTTATTTTAACTTGAGCCACTCAAAACACTAGCATTATGTGAGCATTAGCTGCTCAAACAGAATACGTTCTTGCGTTTAAAATGTGACAAAAGTGCACCACAGAACAGGGGTGTCTAATGCATTTTATGTAATGTGATCAGAAAATAAATAAATAAACGTAAATAGCAGAAATGGAGGACAACTGACAGTTGCAAAAAACAAACAAAAAGAAAACATGCTTGAACAAGCCTAAGCTGTTTTGCTGGTCTCCCAGGCTGCTCCAGGTGTTTAGCTGGGGGCGAGCATGGTCTCCCAGCTTGACAAGCTGAAAAGTTCCCCAAACCTCACTAAAACCAGTCAACAGGCCAGCAAATACACTTTAGGCTAAGCGACTTCTAAGCGAATAACGGTATATGACAAAATAATTACGTCCAAATTCGTCCTCTTAAAAGAATAGGCAAAAAGTATACTGATGACCTACTTTCTTCAGCGAGATTCTGAAATGTGCATACAATGGACACTTTACTGTCCCATGAGGCCACTGGAGAGGATTTATGAATGGCAGTGAAGCGACACAACTGACAAGCAGGTCACATGATAATGACAAAATGGCGAATGTAGGCATGTCATACTTTTTTTTAGCGGTCGTGAAGTAATACTTTCGGATGCAGCCAATGTGCCTGTGATGCCCCAGTTTCTTCTGATTGGCCCACTATTTTGATATCAAGGAGCGGACACACAACTTTTAACTTGACATTTAAGTATACAGTATTTATTATTTTAAAGCGTGTGTTGTATTATTTCAACCCCCCTTAATGTTGGATTTTTGTTTTATTGTTTCTTTTATAAGCCTATTAATTTTAGCTACTTAGTTACTTATTTGTAATGTAGACTATGTGAATACAGTATATGACTAAATATAGAATTATATGAATTTATGTATATTTATGTTTTTATTTTGTTGTTTTTATTGAGTTGTTGTTTCTTGAGTTTGTAAATGGAAAATGTTCAATTAAAAAATACTTTTAATTTGACATGGCGTCTCTCGTGCGCAAGAAAATGCTCGAAACGGTGAAAAAGCAGACGCCGTGTCACGCCCGTCTAATCGAGATAACGTTATTTACATTGAATAACAATTTAGAAAATAGCGCGGTTGGAACGCAAAAACTCGAATATTTTGTGATTTACTCAATATAAAACAGCTACGTTGGGGTTTAGTTGTCTGTGGATTTGTGGTGATAAATAAATTGGACTCGAATTTAACACTATATTTTGTTCCAAATATTTCAGAAGCTTTACAAGACATTAGAAAGTACATAAAACACTATGAAGGCCTGTCTTATGACCGAGAGCTCTTAAAACAACAACACCAGCGCATCAGACGCGAGACACATTTGAACAATCAAGAGCTTCATCTAGACTTCAACGCCTTTCAAAGGTAGAACGTTTCCGCTTTTGTTTCCACAAGTTTCCTATGATGTCCACACATTTTAATCATCCCACCATACTTTATTGTCCACTTACAAACGTTTATTAAGCACTGATTTCTTGAAGGGCATTCCACCTGCGTCTCAAGCCAGATGTAAATGACTTCACAGAAGATTTTAAGGTCCAGTCAGAAGATGAAACTCAGATGGTGGATCTCTCTCACATATATTCAGGAGTACTAGAAGGTAGGACTTGTTTTGCCAGCCACACAGTTTGTTATCTACAATTAATGTTAATACACTGTAAAAAGTGATCAGTTGACAATGTAAAAAAAGTGCGGAAACTCGTTGCCTTAAAATTATTAAGTAATAAACTTCATGCGTAATTGGAAAAATTAAGTTACGGTAACTTGACAATCCACATAACTTAACATTTCAATTACGCATGAAGTTTATTCATAATTTTAAGGTAACGGGTTTCCTCACTTAAGTCAACTGATCACTTTTTACAGTATAAGATCAAATGTTTTCTCTCTCATAGATGACAGAAGATCCTCATGTCAAGGTTCTGTTGTTGAGGGTCAGTTTGAAGGCTCGATCACAACAGCCAATGGGACGTTCTACGTGGAGCCCACTGACAGATACGACACCTCCAACTCTGACCACCATTCCATTATTTATCATGAGGATGATGTGGGTAAGTGATTATAAAACGTATTTCTTACGTTTAAGCTGTGATTTAGTCCCAACAAAACTTTCTCATGTCCTTTCTTGTGTGTTCACCGTTGTATTGATCAGTATTTTTTGTCTTTTTCCGATACACTAACAAGCCATAAAACAAGATTAAAGGAGCTGTATGTAAGAAATGTATTTCAATTAATCATAAAATGGCCCTGATATGTCACTAGACATTAAGAAATCATGTTCATTTCAAATACTTATATCACTGACAACAGTAGTCCGGCCAGGATATTGTCATTTAAAAAGTGAAGTTGCAGCCCTCAACTGATGTTGATGTTGTCATGTTGTGTTTTGGCCTGAAGCTCCACCCTCCACCTATCTACCAATCACGAAGTCAGTAGTGTTTCGGCATCCGGGTTGCCAGCTCAGCTCTAGTTACCACAGCTGCAGCTACAAACGTTCGTGCTGGATCCTGCAGCCTATCTGGCAACCTCGAGTCAGGGGGGAGGGGGAGGGGATACACCGCTCTACAGTAATTTGAAAGTGATTGCAGTACCAGTTTTGGCCACAATCTTACATACAGCTCCTTTAATATACTGGTTAAGTTAGAACTGGTCGATATAATAAAACTTTTTCAACTCGACCTCATGAGGTGGCGTTTTCGTATGAGTTTGTATGATGCGATTTGTGTGGAAACCTGCAGTTTTAGGGGGAAAAGAAAGCATGAAGGTCCACCACTAAACCTAATCATCAATGGGGCATAAGCAGATTTATATGAATTTGTATGAATTAGCCACCAATTTTTCAAAACTTAAAATAGTTACAATTTATTGCATCTTGATTTAAGTTTTTTTTTTTTACCCTTTTGGAGATTTTTTTTTTTTTTTTAAATAAACCTCACTACAGTTTGGTTATTATGCTATATATATATATATATATACATACACACACTATTGAACATTCAATGCTATTTTACTTTTTAATGATAGTAATAAAAAATATTTGGTGGTAAAAACATAGCTACTTTTGGAGATAAACTATCATATTCATCTAGAAAGTAAGTTTTAAAAGTGAGACTTGTACTTTCTCTTTGTCCAAACATGAATTCAATGAACTGCGTGGGGTACTTTACTGCAGTTCAATGCCCTGATAATATGCTAAGTTTTGCAGGCAGAGGAGCTGGACGTGTTGCACGTTTTATTGATTGTTCAAAAACTATAAATATTATAAATCTCAAAAGTGAGTATGTTTATACCTGAAACTACCATGATAAATGTAACAGAAAAGGCTGATAATAACCTTAATGCATTTATTGTTCAGCCAAGTCATTTTTAAATCCTAGTTGCCTTCCTTCTTTCTCTGCCAACTGACATGGAAATGATTGTTTTAAGTAGCAAGCCTAGAGAGCAGAACCAGTTTACAAGGATTAAAGAAAGTAATAGACTTACATTTACTCAATGTGTCAGTCTGAGACCACATTACATTTTTTATTTTTTTGGGGGGGGGAAACTTCTGTACAAAAGGTCAGATTTGCTTCAGATGAAACTCAAGAAGCTCGATATGAATTTATACAGGAAAGCAAAATAGGTGCATTTTCATAAGTGGTCCCAGACTTTTCTACCCTGGAGTGTTTTTGATGTCATTTCTGGGATTTCCATTTGTGTTTGTGTACTTCCTTCGTGGGGTTGGTAAAAAAAAAAGTAAGAAAAGAAAGAAAGAAAAAAAGGTGGGGGTCTTAGGAACATGTGTTCCTGCTTTTGTATAGCATGGAGGTAAACACTGGCAGAGAGACAAATGTAGGTATAGTCTGTGGATATTTGTGGTCATGTGATCTCGCGGTTGAAGTCACACCATTGCCATGTGGTTTCAAGGTTACAAGGTTTCAAAGTTTCCCATGGGTCCAGGGGCAGGTTATTCATATATCTAAAGCTTTGGATATGTTTTTAAAGGTGCACCATGTAACTATAGTATGCCTAACATCATAATATGTAAGAAATATGAACAGAATTAGCACAAGGTGAATCACTGTTGCAGTAAATAATGTGTGTAATTTTAACAAAAAAAATTAAAATGATGCTACAGTAAAAAAGCTGTTTATTAACTGTAATTTACCATGGTGAAATTCTTTATTTGTATTTAACTGGATTAAAAATGTAATAATTTTTACTATAAACTACTGTTTAAAAAACAGCAAAAGTATTAATTACATCAATGTCCCTTTAAGGCAAGTCATTTGACTCGGTGGGCATCTTTGAAATGCAGCTATTACATTCATTTTACAGCTTTTATATCTTTGAATGGGGAAACATCAAATTCCCCTAAGCTGTTCACCAAGCATACAATTCAATTTTATATTTGAAATCACCAATGAAATCTGACAACAACTGTCTCATAATTTTAGTTTCTGAATTCTCAAACCATGACAAAAAACGAACCAACACATTTTTCAAGCTGGACCAGCCAATGCACATGTGCAGTCATAAGCATGTCTCAGAAAACGTTTCTACATAGGAACCGGAGCTTCTAAAGGCAGTTGCAGTTACGCAATGACTTTACCAATTGATGATTGGCTCCTTTATTTAGAAAGTGGGACTTATTTAGCCATATTATGCCACTTTCTCCCATTCATAGTAATATGTGTCTAGTAAATGTCTTTGATGACATATAATTAATATGAACAAAACAAAACTAACAGTAAAATACAAGTAAAAGAATGTGCTAGAAAAATTTCTAATATACATGCACCAATTTTCCATTGCAAAAAGTGAAAATGTGATCTTTTTTGTTTTAAACAGCATTTTTTTTAATTATTTTTTTAAGGTGTACTAATTTGCACTGTAATTTGGAGCAATTTTAAGTGACGGATTTCCTGTTTGAGTTACTTGATGACTGAAGCTGATTGTACAGATCTGTTATTTATACCCCGATTCATCTCATTTTTGGACAATGCCCTGGTTTGTCTGCCATCTGGAAGTTAAAACTAACAGGAAAAGGAGCAGCTTTGATTAGGTTTCACTGCAGCTGGCTGAATAAAGGAAACAACCAATCAGAAGCAATGCATGAGAAACATAGATAGCCTATAAACACAGAATTAGGATGGTTTCCCACTTGTAAATGTGTTACACATCATTCATAGATTACCACTTCAAGAATGAATAAGGCATAAGATCAACAAATCGTATCTACGAATGATGTGTAACACATTTACAAGTGATGAATAGTTTACACTTTAGATTAGGGGATGCAGAAAGTGTTGTAAATGATTTATTCATGCGTTTACACATCATCTATAACAGGTGTTGAACACTGTACTGCAGTGTAAGTGCTGACTGGTGAGGGTATAGACAGCTGTCTTCTGTAGTGTGTAGTGTAGTGTAGTGTAGTGTAGTGTGTACTGCAGTGTAAGTGCTGACTGGTGAGGGTATAGACAGCTGTCTTCTGTAGTGTAGTGTACTGTAGTGTGTAGTGTAGTGTGTACTGCAGTGTAAGTGCTGACTGGTGAGGGTATAGACAGCTGTCTTCTGTAGTGTAGTGTACTGTAGTGTGTAGTGTAGTGTGTACTGCAGTGTAAGTGCTGACTGGTGAGGGTATAGACAGCTGTCTTCTGTAGTGTAGTGTACTGTAGTGTGTAGTGTAGTGTGTACTGCAGTGTAAGTGCTGACTGGTGAGGGTATAGACAGCTGTCTTCTGTAGTGTGTAGTGTAGTGTAGTGTAGTGTAGTGTAGTGCAGTGCAAGTGGTGACTGGTGAGGGTATAGACAGCTGTCTTCTGTAGTGTGTAGTGTAGTGTAGTGTAGTGTAGTGTAGTGTAGTGTAGTGTAGTGTAGTGTAGTGTAGTGCAGTGCAAGTGGTGACTGGTGAGGGTATAGACAGCTGTCTTCTGTAGTGTGTAGTGTAGTGTAGTGTAGTGTAGTGTGTAGTGCAGTGTAAGTGGTGACTGGTGAGGGTATAGACAGCTGTCTTCTGTAGCGTGTAGTGTAGTGTAGTGTGTAGTGCAGTGTAAGTGGTGACTGGTGAGGGTATAGACAGCTGTCTTCTGTAGTGTGTAGTGTAGTGTAGTGTAGTGTAGTGTGTAGTGCAGTGTAAGTGGTGACTGGTGAGGGTATAGACAGCTGTCTTCTGTAGCGTGTAGTGTAGTGTAGTGTAGTGTAGTGTAGTGTGTAGTGCAGTGTATTGTGTAGTGTAGTGTGTACTGCAGTGTAAGTGCTGACTGGTAAGGGTATAGACAGCTGTCTTCTGTAGTGTGTAGTGTAGTGTAGTGTAGTGTAGTGTAGTGTAGTGTAGTGTGTAGTGCAGTGTAAGTGGTGACTGGTGAGGGTATAGACAGCTGTCTTCTGTAGCGTGTAGTGTAGTGTAGTGTAGTGTAGTGTAGTGTGCAGTGCAGTGTATTGTGTAGTGTAGTGTGTACTGCAGTGTAAGTGCTGACTGGTAAGGGTATAGACAGCTGTCTTCTGTAGTGTGTAGTGTAGTGTAGTGTAGTGTAGTGTAGTGTAGTGTAGTGTGTAGTGCAGTGTAAGTGGTGACTGGTGAGGGTATAGACAGCTGTCTTCTGTAGTGTGTAGTGTAGTGTAGTGTAGTGTAGTGTAGTGTAGTGTAGTGTAGTGTAGTGTAGTGTGTAGTGCAGTGTAAGTGGTGACTGGTGAGGGTATAGACAGCTGTCTTCTGTAGTGTGTAGTGTAGTGTTGTGTAGTGTGTTGTGTAGTGTGTACTGCAGTGTAAGTGCTGACTGGTGAGGGTATATGTGTGTAAGTGCTGACTGGTGATGTGAGCAAAATATATATTTAAAAAAAAAAATGTATTAAACATTTATGTATTAATCATTTACTAATCACTTGTAAATGACTTGTAACGGAATTTACAAAACATACATAAAATGTTAGTATATCACTTGCTAATCATTTATGAATGTTTTGTAAATGATTAGTTCATCATTAACTAACCACTTATAAATGACTTACAACTGGACGTTTTTATATAGTGTTATCAAAAATGAAATAAAAAATGAATTCTAAACTCCAGATTAGATTCTGCAAGTGTTCTTGGATAAACATTCATTTTAATTTCCGCTCCCCTCTGGTATGGATTGTTTCTCAATAAATTCAGGCATATTTTCCTCAAACAACTCCTGAAACCTTTCTGCCCTGATCTCCACATGCACCACTTGAAAGAGAGGCACAGGGTGAAGCCAAAGTCTGGAAGTAATTCCATCAATGGGTCAATGTCCGACATTTGCCCTTCCTTCTCGCATGCTCCATTTCTCTCTACTCAAATTTACAGATCCAGGAACGACTCTACTAGCCTTATTGCTTATAGAAACTATGATCACGTTCCAAAGCGTGATCTGAGACCACCTCATTTACATGAAAGAATTCTTATTGGTTGATTCTTGCACACCAGCATGGTGTGATCCAATCATGTTGCTTCACTAGTTAAACTCAAGGAACATCCTGACATTTACTCCCAGGTAAACTCCCAGTCATTTTACAGTGTAGGTAAAACTTAACCAGGCTGTTGTGGATGTCAACCACCTGACTTTTTTTTTTCTAAACTTATTTCAAATTAATGTTTAATCTGATTTGTGTTATTCTAGGGACCGTCCTGAATGTGAATGCATAATGTAAAACCTTGTTTTTGAAAGTCAGTTACCTTGAGTTTTAAGGTCATACCACTATTGTTATGTCTGGTTGGGGTCGCGATGCACTGCTATCACAAACAATCAGTAAAGCATTAGACCAAACATTGCCTTGCTATTCTTTGTAGTTGATTGAAGTTTCTATGTGAATGTTTTTAAGTTATTCTTTAAGAAGAAGAATATAACAGCATTATCAAGGTGTTTCTTTTCTTGAAAGACTTACTTGCTTTTGTAGGAGACTTTGAAGGTGAAATGTTTTTAATTCTGTTCATTATAAGCATGCGCTGCAGGTATGTCGTCTGCAAGTGGATTCTGATTGGCTGTCAAAAAATACTGTGAAAGTGAGTCCAATGATATCGTTCCTCTGTGTCCTGACTCCTGATCATCATAGTTGGTATCTGGACTCCACTATTCTCACAGAATTAAAGCTATTATTAAAACGTTATAGTTATCATCCTTCTTGTGAAAGGGACTTAATGTACTAAATAACCCATAGTGTACACCCATTTGCTTTTATGTTTCTAAGCATTCAGACTTTCTCTGTCTAGCAGATGATAAAATGGGTGAAAAAAGCAATTGACTAGGCTATATTTTGAGTTGGCCCAATAAGAAACCTATAAATCACCCTCAGCAATGTGTTAAACCACCAAAACCCCTTAGCAACACCCTGGCAACCACCCACAACACTTTTGCTTGGTCCAGCCAGCCCCACTCATGTTTTCTCCAGGAAATGTACAAATCTTGTTCTTCCTTTTAAATTCAGGCTGTGATAAAACATATAAATAACATAAAAGGTTGGACTTTTTATCAAAACTTTTTTCTTCATTAGTCGTAAGTTGGTATCACGTCTACCAAAGTTTAGTACAGTTAGTAATTATGTCACAATGAGAGTTTTCGACAGGGGTCAGAAAAGATACAATCGCTCAAGTCTCTCTTGAGCAAGCACCTCGGTTTTGCAATGCATTCTTAATTTCAAGGCTGTACAAGCGGGTCCAAGATTTTTGCAATCTTTGTCAGATTGTCTGTGCATCATCTAGTCCTGCATTTCGCTGGACCGCAATAAGGAGTATATTGGGCTTCATTAATTCATTTTTAAAATGTATGATATTTATATATATAAAAAGGTTGTTTTGTTTAGTTTTTTTATCTGAGAAGAACCTAATTTAAAGAAAATTAGGATGGTGCCAGAAACCACTAAAAGGTCACTTAGAACGTTACTAAAACTAATCTGAACGCCTTCCTTTTTCTTATCAAATCTTGTTATTTTAGTATTATTTATATACTATTATACTACTTAATATCTTGAATCAGCTTTTATTATTATATTTTCAGTTTTCTATTTAATTTAAATTTAACTTTCAGTAATTTTTTATGTGCTTTTGTCATTTAAAAACAAAAATTCTATGTAGCTTTACTTTATTTAATTTCAGCTTTATTTTTAGTAATTTTAGTTAGTATGTCAACTTATTTTAGTTAGCTGCCAAATAAACATTTTTAATTTTCATTTAGGCATTTTTAAGTTTGATTTTTTCATCTATACAGTGCTATGCATAAGTTTAGACACCCATACTAAAGTTGACTAAAAAGAGGAATAAAAAATAATCTTTTGGAAACTGAACTTAATGCCTTAATTTAAAAAAATAGGAAAAATCCAACCTTTAAGGACACCAATTTTCTTTGTGAATGAATAATGTATCGTAAATAAATAAATGTTCTTCCTTAAAATACAGGTGCATAAGTTAGTACACCCCTATGTTAAATTCCCATAGAGGCAGGCAGATTTTTATTTTTAAAGGCCAGTTACTTCATGGATCCAGGATACTATGCATCCTGATAAAGTTCCCTTGGCCTTTGGAAATAAAATAGCCCCACATCATCACATAGCCTTCACCATAACTAGAGATTGGCATGGTTTTATTTCAGTTAGCCTAATAGCTAGTTTGATTTGCATTTTTATCCCTTGTTGACTCCCATATCGTAACCCTTTAATATGATTTATTAATTTTTTTTTCACAGACACCACTCCCTTGAGAGGCGATCATGTTGGCTTCTGTGGTGCAGAGCGGCTCCAGCATCATGTCCAAAACCACCAAGAGGTCAGACATGACCTCACCTCGTTCAGCCCTGTAGAGTGTGTCTTTACATTCCCAAATCATTTCTTTTAGAGGTCCACTAAGTCTGGAAATAATTCAGAAATGAATTGTTGTTCAGAGCTTTCTGAAATTGGCTGTCATTACATCAACGGTTCGTAATGTCATTCAATGATTGTTTCGCCCTACCACCATGTCCTGTTTTTAAGAGGCGACCCGAGCTACTGCTTGGGATAGAGTACTATCTGTCCGATCTATCTATTGTTTAAAGGTCCTGATTGGGTTAAAGCCATGTGTTAATTTACCCAAAATGGGTGCAAGGACAACCTGCCGTGTTTTTAAATCAGATAACATGCTTCTGTTATATTTTAAGCTCATATTTACTACAACACATCATTTCCAGCTGTTCGGTGGCAGGATTGAAAAACCAGATGTGAACCTTCTCCTTACATTGTTCCTTCACGTCTTCTCAAAGTTCTCCATCTTGTGACCCACAACAGGTACCGGTCTCCAGGTCAAAGCGGAAGGTCGACCAGTCCAAATCCAGCTGTCTTCTGCACCTCCATGCAGACTACCGCTTTTACAAACGCTTTGGAAGTGTTGCAGCTGTTGTGGCTCAGGTGAGTTCCCATAGTGCAGAATCAAAAGATTCATTCAACTTTGATTTAAAGTCTATAGGGTTATAAGCACAATATTTTTCCTGTTGACTCTAAAGTTTTGCCCCCCTTCGGGACCCAATCTCCCCGAAGTGGGATTCACAGCATGTTCCTTTCCTCAATCCCATTGGAGACTTCTCCGAAATTGTGGGGTTGTGTGTCACCAATGGACCAAAGCCAAGTTCTTTACTATGGCTGCTGTGAAAAACAAAGGTCTTGAAGCTGCATTGGTGGAACTTAATGTTATGTAACGTTTGTATGCTGAAGATAAAAGACAGGATTTCCACAAGTTAAAGTAACCATTTGTTATCTTTTATCTGACGAGTTTTCCAGATTGCTGTGTTCTAGGGCCTGGGACGCCCGCTTTATGCCTGAGGTCACTGAGCTTTTACTTTGGGGGTAGTTCCCATTGTCTGCATTTTATTTTTAAAGGTTACGCAATGTTTTTGTTTCACTGTCCGCAGCTGGTGATTTTTATTGCTTTACCAAATGTACAATATTCCTGAAAAGCAATGTTTCTGCCAAAAGAATAACTGAAAAACACCCTTTAAATGATAATGCCTCTTTGTTATGTTTTATTTTTCACAGCTGGTTTGTGAGCTGGGCAAAACTGTTGCTTGTCTTTTGGGTTTTGCCCCATATGTTTGTGCCCAGCAAGAACGATTAGTACTTAGAAAAAAAAAAAAAAGTACACTACCATTCAAAAGTTTGGGATTGGTAAGATTTAAAAAAAAATTTTTGGAAGAAGTTTCTTATGCTCACCAAGGCTGCATTTATTTGATCAAAATAGAGTAAAAAAACCCTGTAAAAATAATATACCAATTTAAATAGCTATTTATTTTTAAATATATTTTAACATTTAGTGTCTTTATGTGATGGGAAAGCAAAATTTTCAGCATCATCACATTATTTTGATAAATTGAATGCGTTGTTGCTGAATAAAAGTATTATACCCTTTAAATAAATAAATGACCCCGAAACTTTTGAATGGTAGTGCATATAATAAAATCCCACAATTTAAACAATATTAATAAAGAAATGTATTCATATAAATACATTAAATTGTTTTATAATTAAGATTTTATATAAATATATGGAAATGTGTGTGTGTGTGTGTATATATATATATATATATATATATATATATATACAGTGCTATGCATAAGTGAATACACCCATGCTAAAGTTCACTAAAAAGAGGAATAAAAAATCATATTTTGGAAATTGAACTTAATGCCTTAATTTAAAAAATTAGGAAAAATCCAACCTTTAAGGACACCAATTTTCTTTGTGAATGAATAATGTATCATAAATAAATAAATGTTCTTCCTTAAAATACATGGTGCATAAGTGTGTACACCCCTATGTTAAATTCCCATAGAGGCAGGCAGATTTTAATTTTTAAGTATTTAAAAAAATTTTTTTTAGGATACTATGCATCCTGATAAAGTTCCCTTGGCCTTTGGAATTAAAATAGCCCCACATCATCACATAGCCTTCACCATACCTAGAGATTGGCATGGTTTTATTTCAGTTAGCCTAATAGCTAGTTTGATTTGCATTGAGAGATGATCTTATGGAAAGTACCCCATGCCAATCTCTAGGTATGGTGAAGGCTATGTGATGATGTGGGGCTATTTTAATTCCAAAGGCCAAGGGAACTTTATCAGGATGCATAGTATCCTAAATTTTTTTTTTTTAAATACTTAAAAATAAAAATCTGCCTGCCTCTATGGGAATTTAACATAGGGGTGTACACACTTATGCACCATGTATTTTAAGGAATAACATTTATTTATTCACGATACATTATTCATTCACAAAGAAAATTGGTGTCCTTAAAGGTTGGATTTTTCCTAATTTTTTAAATTAAGGCATTAAGTTCAATTTCCAAAATATGATTTTTTATTCCTCTTTTTAGTCAACTTTAGCATGGGTGTATTCACTTATGCATAGCACTGTATAGAATGTGTATATACAGTATGTTATGAGTTGTGATTCATAAAAAAAAAAAAAATCTTCTTCTACAGATTCAGAAGTGTTTGTGTAAATGGGTGTAGGTACTTAGGCTGTGTGTCACAGTTTTCTTCCACATTACAGTATTCACCCAGTGCTGTGTGCTAATATGTTGGTCTTGGCCAAGTTGGCATTGTAAGGAACAGCGGCCAGATTGTCACTCATATTCCTCACCAGGCTCTTTACCCCAGAGTGGTTTCATTCCCTCAGAGGTGAAATGTGCCTCATTCCACTGACAGTGATTGGGGCAAGAGACTGTCTGGAGAATTCACTGTCGCAACCGAAACTCTTAAGAACAGTGTCTCAATTGATCAAACAATTTGATAAGACAACTGTGGCAAAATTAAGCTTTCTGTCGTTCTTTTTACTGGTCTGTCGCTATTTCTGTCTAATAAGGTGTCAGGAGTTGATGATGAAATCAGTTAATCATAAGCTTAATGCAGCAATATGTTTTCCAGGTCGCCTCCTACATGAAAGCAGTAAACGACATTTATGACAAAGCCGTCTTTGAAGGCATAGAGCTGGTCAACTTCAAAGTGAAATTCCTCACTGTAAGGTCCTTTTTTGCCCTTTTTCACATATCATTTCAGCCATAAAGTGTTTTTTTCACTGTCCTCATGACTTAATTCTTCATCTATGTCATAGATTTAAAGTAGGGACAAATGACAAATTTTACAAACTTTTTGTACTGCTAGTTAACCTGTCATACTTGTTTCATTGTCTGACAGAAAATATGTAAATTACACTGATTTATTGGACATTTGGATACATATAATAGAAAAATACAGTATGAGCACGGATTAGGAGAGAAAAAATATGTAAAATGCTGACATTAGGCAGAATGCAAATATGATGCATTGATGTCACAAATATAATAATTGACGAAGTCTTTAGTCAGGGTGGCACCATATTTAATTTTTGACAGGAATCAAAACAAGGCTGTGAGGGACAGAATACAGTGTGTTGTTTAACAGCTGACAAAATGTCGTTCTAAAAGACAAAAACGTTTAGTACACAAAAACGTCTCGGTTACGTATGGTAACCCTCGTTCCCTGAGTAGGGAACGGAGACGTCTCGTCGGAGGAGTTCCCGAACGAAAGGGAACTCCATGAAACAGTTTGTGAGTTGTGAAAAGTACGTAATCTAGGACCTTTATAGAGTACGTGCCAATATAAAGACTCTAAGTCTATCCTTCACAGCCTCATTTTCATCCGCGTTAAATTCAATATGGCGTCCGACCTGAGAAAAGTCTATGGCGTCACCTATGCGACATTTAGCAACTTTTCAAGCAGGCTTTAGCTACTTTCCATTGAAAATAGTTTGCAACAGTGGTCTGGATTGACACAAAACTGGTTGATAATTTCAGGTTATCACAGAGGAAGATCCCAGCAGTCCTTTGGGCAAGACTCACATTGGACCTGAGAAGCTGTTGAGTGTGTTTTCAGAGATGGACTGGAGCGACTACTGTCTTTCTTATCTCTTGACTGACAGAGACTTCAGCGGGGTTCTTGGCCTGGCCTGGGAAGGACAACCAGGTAATATTTCAGCCCATCCGCTCTAGACGGGATTGGTAACACAAGCCGCCTCATTGACGCCCACAACAAAGGTCACGTGGAAGAATATTATTATACTCAATGGTGGCCATCTGGGCTTGTATTGCATATAGGCCTTTGGTATGTGACCTCTATCCACAGTTGTCCTTGACGCGACATGATGTTGAAGTGAAGTTATCTGATAACATCACTCAAACCCTAGACACCCTATTGAAAAATTGCAGACAGTGCGGATGTTGGGGGTCTGGGTGTGGAGTGGTGGTCTTTGGGAAGTACTTCTAGGAAATGTTTAGGACTGTACTCGCATGTAACATTCAGAGAAACAAGCTTCCTGTGAGTTTTTGCGTAATTGCGTGTGCAGTTTTGAGAGTTTTAAGAGAAACAGGTAGACAGATTTACTTCAAAATTCCCTGGTCAAGTATTTGTTTTCAATGACTCTCGTAACTGTACGAGCAGACACAACTGAATGAGTAGACCAGCATACAGTTGTCTACGTAATTGTACAAACAGACTTTACAGTATATCATTTGAATCCCTTTTAACCAAAGCAATAACTGTTGTTCCATTGTTTGTAGCACAGATAAACTGACCTTGTAATTAACATTCTGCTACACAATGAATGCTGCATTTCTCATTAGCAACTTCCTCTACATGTCAGGACATTACCTCATTTGTCGCTCCCTTTAATCTAGACATTATCAAGATCCTGAATGTCAAAAATGGGATATCTCCTATCTTCAATGTTCAGTTAATTCATAAAAGAACAGCATTCATTTCTATAGTTCATACTGGTCTAGCTGTTGAACTAGCACAACCATGTAGTCAAACAGAATGGTCCAGTTTGACCATGGAACTCTTGCTGGTTAAGCTGGTTAGTTAAGAAGCCTGCTGGAGACACCAGGGGCCAGTTGCACCAGTTAAGTTACATCTTAGCATAGCTGTGTGACAACAGTTACAACTTACATAATACGAAATATTTATGCATTGCACCATTTAATTTTTCCACTGGACTTGTATCCATCCCTGTTTAAACAAAATGATTACAGAAGCTGCATGATATATATTAATAATCATTTTTTCCTGTTCGTTTTTTTATTTATTGCCTCATAATTTAGATGATTCTGTTAAAGGCCTATATAATTTATTTATTTATTGTGTCTTAATTTTACATAATTTCATTATATATTTATTTGTTTATTTTTTACCCTTTTTTGGTTTTATTTAATTTTCTGCTTTTATAGTATTTTTTCTCTCTTTATTTTACATTCATAATATTTATTTATTTTTTGGTTTTTATAGTATTTATATATTGCCTCTTCATTTTGCCCAGTTGTTTGGTATGTATTGCCCCTTAATTTAAGTTGAATTTGTATTATTTATTTATTTTCCCATTGTTTATTAGTATTTATTTTAGGTATGGTTCCTGAAAATTATTAACTTATATAAATATACTAATTTTATATCATGATTATTTCTATATCATATTTACGTAAGTGGAAATCATTTTTTTACCCTTGTCAAAAAAGGTTTAAATTTTGATTTACAAAATTTTTGTACAAAACTTTGATTTACCAATTTGTGTCCATGTTATGTCCCAGTTCAAGTAAGATCTAACAAACGTGTCTGGTGTAACCCAACCGAGCAAACTTATCCCACCAGTCCAGTGTTGGTCTTTTCAGGAAGGTATTCACTCATATACCAACACATCCCTTACATTTTGACTCTCAATGGCTCTCAGATCTTTCAGAGTGGATGCTTTCACAGAGGTAGTGCTTTGTAAATATACACTGTCCTCAACTTGGTTTCAGAATCTGAATGCCACTGGGATCTCATATGGCTAGAAAACTGAGCAGTCATTGTTTTGATTATTATTGTTGCTGTTAGAGTTGCAGGCCACCAGCTGAGATCCTAGAATCTTGCCATGGGATTGACCACAGCGCCCACTGTGATTGGCTAAGAAAGGGGGCGTGAATCCACGGCAATGGTGACATGTGACCAGAGAGCTATGCACGCTAGACCTCTGCCCCCACCACAAAAACTTGGATAACCACATTCCTTTTTCCACATTTGTCTCCATGGCAAAGCCCTCACGTGAGGAGATTTCATTAGACACGCATATTAGCATTTAAACACCATGCAAATTCAGTATCAAGTTGCGTTCAATTCCATACGGGATGGGCCTCATGTGTAAACCTTGTTAATTCAGGCTTTTTATTTGACAAACTTCACAGCGATGATGACTTTGATGTGACTTCCAGTGCTTTAGCACCCAAACATGTCAAAAAAAAACTCGATAGATGCTAATGCTAATATCTAGTAAATTTAACCAAGACATCTGCAAGTCCTACAACAGTCTTTTGGTCTTGTTTTGACTAGGCATGTTATCACTAATTTACTCCATGGTGGAGTAGGCTACAGGGGTTGCTTTCTGTCAATCATACAATGTTTTTGATAGATAGGGGGTTCTTCTAGTATCTTAATAGCCTGGTAATACCAAACTCTGCTACTTCACTTTGCTTCGTAGACAGAGTCTGGAAGGGCATAATTGAAAAGCGTTTTCTATCTCGCGGGGGGGCGCTTGTCTGAAGTTTAAAATTATTGGTTACCCGTAAGCCAATCACATAACGTTTGGTTATGGCGTGTGTTATGCGCATGCTCAGCCGCATCTAACTTCCACTGTAAACACATGTATGATGCGAAAACAAAACCATCGAGCGAAATACCGGAGTGAACATGGCTGTGAACGACTTTTGCAGATTATGTGTAGTAAATCTACGCATCCACGGTACAATCAGCGTCTACGTCACGGCTCTCAGCCCGCCCTCTGTTCGTTGATTCGCCGGCTGTTTTGAGGCGGAGGAAAACGGGGAAAACGGTCGCTATCTCAGACTGAGTACAGAAGCGAACTGAAATTGAGCGGAAGTACGAAGTCTGACGTAGTCAGGCTAGTATCTTAATGCATTATGACTTGGACCATATCTTAAATGTAACCTCCCATATTGTTTGTCGTATAGAGTGCTGCAGGGATGTATTTTTGTAGGCCAAAACCCAGAAACGAGTTAGCATTTTTGTCCTGAAGTCAATGGATTTTTAAAAAATGGGTTTTTGGCTAAATTCCTGAAATAAGGTGTGTGGTAAACACAGACATAAGATATTTCACGTTTTATTCTACAACATAAAATACATCAGTAATACCTCCTTGTGATTGTTTTTCAAGCCTTTACTTGTCTTGTATAAGGCAGTTGCTAACAAGTGGCTAATTGGGGACATTAAACATCTGAACAGGTAAACTCATCTACTCTCTAGTTTGCTTGTGTTTATAATCACACTCTTGCAAACTATTCTATTCATAGTCTGTGTTTAGATTTTTACTTCTGGCGATTGTATTTAGGCTTAAAATTTTATAAAAGTTGTGTTAATTTGCGAAGATGAACAAAATGTTTAATGGTGTGGTTACATTAGTGAAACTTCAGCAAAATTTCATAGTAGTCAATATTGTCAATAGTGCTGCGATGCACGAATGCTTACTATGAGGTCAGTTCCAAAACCAAACTGCTTTAAATAGGTAAACGCAGCGAATAAGGCTTTTAGATTTCCAAAATGTTCACTTCATGTGAAAAATGATGACTGGTAATGATGACTGCATTTCACCTGCAGGATTTTACCGCACAAAGGTAAATGTGACCGTACCTTAAGAATCATAAAGTTTTGTTGGCCATGGGAGCTTATTTTCTGCAATTATCCAAAAGCCAATGGGAAATCCTATTGAGTTGTTGTCGATGGAACCATGGTGATGCTAACTTTCGGTTTGGCCTACAAAAAAACATCATCACTGCAGCGCTCTATTGGCCTGGTACAATAAACCCTAAAATATTAATATTCCCATAGTCCTCAGCCTCAGGTATCAAGTTAATTACTTCTGCATTTCTTTGTGGTTGGTTTGGACTTTTCACTGATTGTTTCACAGAGTATAACATATAAAGTTTAATAATCCAGACATACAATAATAATAATAATTTATAATAAAACTATTATATAATAATACATCCTGTTCTTAGTCAGTTGATTTAGCTGTCATTTGGAATTTTTAGACATTACATTGTAAAGTTTATTTTTTTTTACATTTTAGAACTCCTGCGTTTCTGTTAATTAGAAACAGTGATAAGTGACTCAGCAATTTAAAAAATGAAGACCTATTCCTCATGTGAGAAGTGTGGCGTACATGAGATACAGATGATGACCATAAAACCTCTATAAACCCACAGTTCACATAAGTTTTATGTTTAGCCAGTTTATCCAGCCACAATGAATGGTTCTTGTAAATTCCCCCCGACACGCAAAAAAAAAAATCCAGCTCCCTGGTTGGGAAACACAAATCTAACAACATCTGAGGAAGACATTAGCTTGACCTTTGATTTTGCTAGACTAAAAGAGTTCACAGTCTGGTTTAAAACAATCCAGGACTTGGGACTTTGATGGACCAGCTGATCTTGACCAGCTACAAGTCTAACCTCTCTTACCACCCACCAGCAGACTTTAGTCAGCGATGATGTAATTGGTTAGGGCTGTGCGAAAAAGACCAGCTGCTTGTGATCAGCAGTAAAGTTGTCTGTTGGCATTATATAGGCTTGAAACACAGGGGAACTCATATGAGAAAAGTAAGCAACTCTGCAAGCGGGTTCTTCTCATTCTCTACAGTATGTAAATCATGACAGAAGATATTTTGGCTGACCTAAACCCCACTGACACATCGATTTCCAAGAAACACGTAAATGTAGAGTTTGCAGCACTAAACACAAGCTAAACTCTATAGAATAGTGGCCCTCCTGGAGCAGGTCTGGACTTTGCTTTAACACATGTGCCTGAAGTTAGCATTTTTATGTTTGTGGACTGATGTTTTTAGTTTGAATCTCATTTCAGATTGTCCTTTCTCTGATTCTCAGATGACTGGGGAGGAATCTGCTCTGAGATGATCGTGAAGGATGGTCGCAATTCCAGCCGTAACACGGGTCTAATTACCCTTCAGAACTACGGCTACTACCTTTCTCCCAAACTCGTGCATCTGACCTTTGCCCATGAGTTGGGCCATAGTCTTGGAGCCCCTGTGAGTCTTATGTCTGCCTTTGCTGTCCCCACCAGCTGGTTGATATCACTGTCAGTTTAATTAATAGTTATAATCAATGTAGGGTTTACAACTGGGTTTGCAAATCAAATATGCAATCTTCATTGGCTTAATTTGTTTTGTTTTGAAAATGCATGCTGCTATTCTGTTGCCAAATACTAGCTTATTTTTGTTAAGATTGCAGGCTTTAGCATAGCATGTCACACTATAGAACATGATCGGCATGTTGCATATCTAAATGCCTTTCAGTGATCTTTTATCACCTGTTGCAGCCATGTTCTTCACACTTCCTAGGACTCTTTGGCAGATTAGCTCTGCGCTTCTCCGGCTGTCCATGTTCCCTTTACATGTTAAGTCACATTTCACAGCAGAGGGCTGACAAGCATGGCTCATTGTTTCCAGACTGAATTTGGGATGCAGAGCAGATCAGAGGATCCACATCACCTGTGATATATGGGGAGTACTGGGAAAGGGGCCAATGGCCTTTGGCCCAGTTGTCTCGTATCTTTCCTGGAGCCACAGAGCTTGTGTGAATGAAAAACTCAATTTGTATACCTGGAAGTAGTTTTATAACTACTTCATAGCCATGGAAATGTAGATATTTAACTGACAAAAGAAAGAAGAAAAGGTTTTCACTGTCCAACTTTAGTGTATTTTGTAAATATAAACACATTTTGATTTTGATGGCTGCAACACATTCTAAAAAAGTTGGGAAAGAGGCATGTTTACCACTGTGTCACATCACCTTTCCTTTTAATTACACTTTCTAAATGTTTGGGAATTGAGGATTGTCCAATTTCGCCTGATACAAGATAGCTGCTCAACAGTCTGTGGTCATCGTTGTCTGATTCTCCTTTTCATGATGGGCCATATATTTTCAATAAGAGACAGATCTGGACTGTAGGCAAGCAGTCAGGGACATCCATTCTACAGTGTAGAGTGTCTACGAAACCACTCTTTTGTAGCATGTGCAGAATGAGGCCTGGCATTGTCTTGCTTTCCAGGGAAGATGTCATCTTGATGGCAGACCATATGTCTCTGTACAATCCCAATATATGCCTCCACATCAGTGGTACCTTCACACATATGCAAGTCACCTATACCGTTTGCATTGATGCACCCCCATACCATGACAGATGTTTGCTTTTGCACCTGTCACCTTTTCATCTTTGGGACTGAGTACTCGAAGTCGGTTTTTCCCCAAAACAAGCTGAAACGTGGATTCATCTGTCCATAGCACACATTTCCACTGTCTTTTAGACCATCTGAGATGAGCTCAGGCCCAAGGAACATAAAAGAGGTTCAAGTTGCATTTCTTGATGCAGCGGCAGACTGTGCTAAGTAACAACGGTTTTCCAAAGTATTCCAGAGCACGTGGCTATATTTAACACAGTAACATGACGGTTTCTCATGCAATGCCATTTTGAGGGCTCAAAGGTCACACACATTCAACAGAGGTCTCCTGCCTTGCCCTGCACCGACTGAGATTTCTCTGGAATCCCTGAATCTTTTCACAATATTATGTATAGTAGGTAGTGAAAGACCTAAATACTTTGCAATCTTTTATTGAGAAATGTGATTTTTTAATTGTTTGACAATTCTCTCATGAAATTTGGCACTAAGTGGTGAACCATGACCTATCTTTGCTTGCGAAGACAAGTCTTTGGTGGATGCTCTTTATATACCCAAACACGATACCCTCACCTATTACCAATTCACCTGCTAATTGTGGACTGTTTCAAAACAGTTTAACTTGAATATTCTATCGTCTTTTCATTTTTATTTAGCCTCTGTCCCAACTTTTTTTGGATTGTTTTGAAGCCATCAAAATCTAAATTTGTTTATATTTACATAATACAATTCATTTGGCCAGTGAAAACATTGGAAATTTTTACTACATTTACTAGTGATTTTTCATGGCCGATTCTGATTATTTTAGAAGCAAATTGGGTGATTCTAAAACCGGTTGATGATTTATTTATTTTTTGGTTTAAAATTTTTTATCATTAGCAAATTTATTTTTTGTTTATTTGCTCTATAAAAGGCTTACCTGGCCTTAAACAAAAATATCTGTAGCCATTTGAAATTTGAGGCAATTAAAAAAACAGCAGACGGACTGAATGAAAATGCAAATTCACTCTCTGACAGTAGGTGGCGCTTACAGAACTGCGATTATAAACACCACTTTATACGAAGGTAAGAGGGGAAAAAATGCCATTGCAGTTTTTCTAAAGACAGTTCCCTTCAGAGATTAATTCATATAACCCCCCCATCCCCAATTCAATATTTATATTTTTATTCCTGTATTTCAAACATAGCGAACAGTGAGCTTGCTGTGCCTGGTATAGTATTGGCTCTGCTGGTGAATCTTTGTTCTCTTCTCTGCGTCCATCTTCAGCGTGTCCCATCTCTGACCTGTGTTAATGTCCTGTACACATACTTCTTATATTTCCACACAAATTACATTTTGGAAAATGATTGCAATGCAGTTTGTGTGTAAGTACAGAATAGAGATCGGCCAAAATAAAACTAAAAGCCATTTATGGCCGGTCAACCGGAGCATCTCTAACGTTTACATTTTACTTTATGATTTGTCTGTGGCAGCACGATGAGGGTTCTGTCTGTGGAGGCCTGGAGATCACTGGTAACAAAGGAAGGTTCTTGATGTTCCCTCAAGCCACCAACAAGATTGAGGAGAACAGTGACAGGTTCTCCCCTTGCAGCCTGCGGCACATGAGTCACATTCTGAATTTCAAGAAGGACAGATGCTTTGTAGGTATGACCCCTGTCTAAATTCTTGGATGGGATAGATATGCTAATGAATGTTAGCTTGTCTCAATCCTAAATCATTCCTACAATAGGGCTGATCTCCATGGCGTGAGATAAACTGACTGAGATGTACCTGTTTTGCCTTGTCAGTTAGTGAGCAGCCCATTTGTGGAAACCGCATCGTAGAAAAGGGTGAGGAGTGCGACGTGGGCCACAATGAAAGCGATCCATGCTGCTACAGCTCGAAGGAACCTTCAGGCGTTGAATGTCGACTGAAGCCCGAAAAACAATGCAGGTTTGCATCAGTCCATTTTGTGTCAGGAGGATGACCTTTGGACTTTTTTGACAAATTAAACTTCTTTACTCTAAGGTCCAAATAGTGCTGTCAACCCCATCCTTGGTGGTGTAAAGACACATCAACTATTAGATAGCACTAAACCACTATTAAGACCGCAACAGAGGGGGCTTTCCAAAAGAATACATCAATGGTGATAGTAAGTGCTGGGGGTGATAATAAAATCCCTTTTAAATAAAATGACAAATGGGAGTGTCCAGTCATGCTCCTGGAGTTGCCACCTTTTTTGGAAATTATAGCTCCAATCTCAATTTGACAGCTGAACCAGCTAATCAAGGTCTTCACGATTATTTAAAACTTCCAAACAGGTGAGTTGGAGCAAGTTGGAGTGAACTCTGCAGAAAGGTGGGCCTCCAGGAACTAAGTTGGACACCCCTGCCATCATGCGTTTAGAGGACTACCTTCTTGACAGGTTTATCTCCAACACTAGTTAAACATACCTGAACCACCTAATAAAGGTCTTCAGAAATACTCAAAACGTCTTGGCTGGTGTTTGATAGAGGGTTGGAGCTACTCAGGAAGGTGTCCATCCCGGAGCTTGGTTGGACACCCCTTCCGAAGGGTCTTGTGAACTACATGGGAACATACAAATAAAGGCTACATCAACAGCACCATTTGGGATAGGCTCTAAAAATGCCTGAACTTATCATAGTTTTCCAGGTCCACAAAACTTAAATTCTTGAAGTTGATCTTTAGTAAATGTTTAAGTTACAGTTCTGTCTATCTCAGTCCTAGCCAGGGTCTGTGCTGCAGCTCCCATTGTGTCTTCAAGGAAGCTGGGCTGATGTGTGAACGACACTCTGAGTGCCGCAACCAAAGTGTATGCTCCGGTTCCACTGCTGCATGTCCAGAACCTGCCGCCAAGCCCAACATGACAATATGCAGTGATGGCACACGTGTCTGTTTCAACGGGGTACGTCCAACAATATCTTTTTAGCTGTGTTCACACTGTACTAATTCCATTTGGATTCAATCCATGTCTGTTTCAATTCAGTGTAGTCCATATACAGTGTATCTGCATATTTACATTGATATCTGGTTAGACCATTCAGACTGAAATATATCCAGATTTGAATCCAGTTTCAAACCACATATACATGTAGTTTGGATCCTGTTTGTTAACATCAGTTTTCATGCATTTTTTAACTATTCAGAATACAAAAAAACAATGTATTTGAGATATTCCACAAACGTCAGAGCATAGCCTTGAGGATGTATGCAATATGTAATACAAAATACCCCTTTTCTTGGTCCAAAGTCATAAAAACATCATATTGTCATAAATAATATCTGTTTGCATGAAGAAGATTGGGTAGGGATTAGGGAATGAAAAGACAAAAGAAATCCAAAAGATTGCGTGGTTGCGAGCTAAACACATGGAATTATTTAGGCTTAATGAGCATAGTGATACAAATTGGATTTTTTTTTTTGTGTGTGTATTACCCTATTATACAATGTGAGGTTCTCTATAACCAATGTCTTGTGGCTTGATGTCGCAGGAATGTGGCCTGTCTATCTGCGCATTGTACAACATGGTGCAATGTGACTGTCCGGGAGAGAACAAGATGGAGAAGTGCCACATGTGCTGCCAGCAGAGAGGTAACCACAATGTTCCGCCACATCAGAATGTGTTTACTGCTCCAAATAAATTAGATGCATAAACAGCTGTTTGTGCTGCTATTACTACTTTATAAAATGTAAATTAAACACATATGTTCTTGTATCCGATTTTTAGTTTACTTCCTTGGCATTATTCTTTTTTCCCTCTGTAGATAAACCTAATACCTGCGCAAGCACCACTTCTTCGGTTCTGATGCACTATTTTAGCGGGAAACGTGTCGCGTTGGATCCTGGATCACCCTGCTCTGGAAACAGAGGCTACTGTGACAGGTTTAAAGTCTGCCGAATCCTAGATGCGGACGGCCCAATTGCAAGGCTCAAAAATTCTTTCCTCAAATTGGATGAGTTTGATGACCTGGCCGGTTGGATGAAGGTTTGTTGTTCGCATTTGAAACAGTCTAATGTAACATGCTAGCATCTTCCATTGGCTGTTTTTGTTGTTGTATTTCCTTCATTTACCTTAACTCAGTTTTCTTTATATAATTTGAAACTTCTCTTTTCTCTTTCGTAGGCACATTGGTGGGCAATTCTTCTGGCTATTCTCGCTATTTCAGGAGTAATGGCTGGGACTATCTGTGTTTTTGGACAGCCCCTTGAGATTGATGAGGACAGGTAAACATCTCTCCATCTGGGGCCTTCCAACTGGCAAGAAACCCCTGCAAGCAAGAAAACATTGCTTTTGAGGCAACTTATGAATGTTCAAAACATCTGACTGATCATTGAAGGCTGTCCAGATGCACAGCTGAGAGTCATGCACAGCATCTGTCCAAACATGATTTGAGTTTACTTCACCCATGTGTCACACACCATTCGTCTTTAGAAAGTTATTTTAACTCCAGTGCTGATTTGAGGATTGAGCTTTCCAACTATAAATCATTGCTCTCAATAACTTTGAACACAATGTCGCCTACATTTGTTTCAGAGAAATCAAAGAACATGACTTTCTAATTTTGAGAAACATAGACAACAGATGGCTGTAGCTTCATGCATACACAACACGTTTTTGGTAATGCTACAAACTAAATCAGTAGATGTCAACCTGCAAATGGCTTTCTTTTGGTTGTCTCTGCATATTTGGTTCCTCCGGAATCACAGGTTCAAAACAATATCAGCAAGGTCAAAATTTAGTGTTTTACAAACTCTTGGCTATGATGAGTGATATCGCGACACCAGTTTGTTTGAGTTGCTGGATTTGCTCTCACGATTTTATCTCTTCGTGTCGTCCTTGGGGTGGTTACCATGATAAGCACAGAGAACTGAGTGACATTTAAGCTTGTATGGGGTAAAAAAGTTCAAAAACTATTTAATAGGACTTTAAAAAAAAAAACAATTAGCATATTTAATAGAATTAAATTTGTAAATTAATTTATATGAGTATAATGTGCTCTAAGAAATGCAAAAAAGCAAAATTAATGTATAAAACATTTCAAGTTTAGATCTCAAGACATTTGAAAAGACATACATTTAGCTTAAAGACATATTTTTATATATATTTTGACACATTTACAGTACAGTTCATTTCATTGATGTACATCACATTATTTTTCATAAAAAAGTATAAAATGTTGTTGCAGTTTGTATGATGTTGTAGACAGATTAAATGTCAGTTGCAGTAGGCCTTTTTTGAAATATTTTTTCCTGCTTATGAATGTCGATTATCTATATAAAGTGCAAAAGAGGAATAATTTAACTTCTACCAATAATAAAATACATTCAACACACAGTAGATGCTTCATTTGTTTTCATTTCATTATGATTTTTTTTTTTTTTTTTTTTAGATTAACTTACTGCAGTTGATTTATTTGGACTTTAAAAGGTGCCTTCTGGATGTAATTGTTTCTTTTGCTCAAACAACATACTAAACATTCAATATTTCAATATAAATGTTCCTCAGTGGAAGCGTAGCCTACCATCGAAAAGTTATCCGTGTTTACGGACATTTTAGTCAAAATACCTAAATTGTTTACTAGTTACACTAGTTACATTAGCGAAATTTTGCAGGTAAAAAGTTTAGTTATTTATTGTTAAAGGTATATCGATGTATGAAGCACAGATCACAGAAGCATCTTTCAGTTTATTAAGGCGGTGAAATGGGTGAATTCACGTGACCAACTTGAACGAATGCGTGGAAATATTTCGCCTCCACGCGACATTCCCGGTCACGTGGATTCCTACTAAAATTGCGGGATTTCGTCCGTGAAAACTCGCCGAAAAAACGGTAAATGTTACCTCACCTTTAACATGAAACTTGTAGAGTATAATATATAACTAACACTTAATTTTGAATACAGATAGATAAGTAATGTAATGCAATGTATTCTTGGACAGTGATTGTAGCCAGAAGAATCAACATGACATATAGCCTAATGATAAACTGAATTAACTAATGACCATTCAAATATAAATCACTGCTATTCAATGAAATCAATCACAATTCAAGGCTTTTTAAGCCTATTCCATATGATAGTACAAAAGTCCACAATCCATTTGCATGAATCACATTCATAGCAATACATTATTCAATACAGTGCAGTTGCAGTCTTAATAAATAACATCTGTATAAATACATTTGTTGAAGTGCTTCATCAAAATATCTTTCAAATAGTTTCATTGGCTCTTCAATTTAGGCCTGTGTTGAAACAAAGAAAATGGCAGTTATCAGCATTATTTTAGATTAAATGTGAGGATATTAATTATAGTACCCAATGCTATTATCACCTTTTAGATAAAGACCTCCATGGTTCCCTGCATTTCACAAATACAACTTCTTGAACTGAACTTCCTGTTTGGTGATTTTTTAAACACAACACAATTCTAAGAAAAAAATGAAAGAATGAAAGCTGTTAGATACTTAAAAATATGTGAATATCACTGCGTTAGATGAAACATCACATCATGTGGCTTTTATTGTAAAGAAAGCAAACTTTTCAACCAAAGCATTACGCAAAATTTGAATTTTGTTAGGTTTGAAATTATATTAGTAGATACTAATCAGTAGATACGTTCAAAATGAAGACATATTGTGACATTTTCTGGTTGCGAAATGTTAGTGGTTCATAGTTAATGTGATGAATTACACCTACAGTTACTCTGTTAGAACACCTGTGTGAACTTGAGGAAAACTGACTTCCTTGAGACCAATTCATTCAAGTCATTGAGCAAAAGAGGCTCAGAAATGTGAATTTTAAGTGTCTGAAAGCTTTTTAGGTTCATTATATCTAGCAAGACTGGTAGGAACATACTTTTTTTGTGTCTCCCCAGCTCTGACTCGGACTTTATGGATCTGTACGTCAAAATTTGTGGAATCTCCATACCACCACGAGGAGAACAGAGTGAGTAAAGAGGAAGTGGACTCCTCCCATTTAAACTTCAGCATCAGAAGATCTCCAATGTCCTTCTCGGTTATAACGAGGAACGATTGAGTATTATTGGTGGTGATTTTCTCCTGTCTGCTTGTTGAAATAATTTAAAGATAGTTAGCATTGACATTTGACTGGTATGAACACAATATAGCCATTTAGAAGATATAAGTATTGATTACTCACACGTTCAACTTGAGATCTTCTGCTTCACCATTGGTACCGTAAAGTGAGACTGTCAGGACTGGTTCCATCTCTAAATGATTTATTTTTCCAAGGAAGTTGATTTTCAGCTGATAGTGAAAAACTATGAAATAAAAAAATGACCAGATGTTGTAGCACTCACAACCAGGGTTTTTATTTTTAATTTAAGTGCCCCTAATATGCTATTTTAAAGGTTCCTTATTTTGTCTTGGACAACTCCTACAACAGGTTTACATGAATCCAAGGTCAAAAATCATTTTCTCACAATATACATTGCAGCATCACCTCCTTTCTCACAGTGTCTGAAACGGTTCGATAAAGGATTCGGTCTCTCTAAACCCCTCCTTTCCGAGAGCATACTCTGCTCTGATTGGTCAGATGGCTCAGTCTGTTGTGATTGGTTTACCGCTTACAGCGCATGTCAGAAACAAAACACCAATTACGCTATCTGAATTTAAGCACCGGATCTTTCTCAGCGCTTGTATACACAGTAATACGAACTGTAATAATGGCGCCGGTTTACTGTATCAATGCAAATCCTCATCTTTTGGAAGTGAATGCAAAGTGGATTTGCTTTTGCAGAAAGCTAAAACCACATCTCGACGTGTCAACAACACAAACCAAAATCTTTCAGGTCTCTGCTAAGGGTGGAGCAAAGTAGACGTTGCTCGCAGGCAGCCAATGAAGACCATAGGCTGGCATTATGCAAATGTGTTACAGACCTAACAATGTATTACAAATGTGTTACAAACCTATGTACATTTGCTACGTACATTTGTTACGCAGTGTTACAGATTTCTAACTCACATCCTGTTACAAACCTACATAAGTTTGTAACACATTTGCAGTGTTACCTGTTTGTAACTCACACCCTGTTACAAACCTACATAAGTTTGTAACACATTTGCAGTGTTACAGGTTTGTAACTTACATCCTGTTACAAACATGTTTGTAACACATTTGCAGTGTTACCTGTTTGTAACTCACATCCTGTTACAAACATACATAAGTTTGTAACACATTTGCAGTGTTACAGGTTTGTAACTTACATCCTGTTACAAACATGTTTGTAACACATTTGCAGTGTTACCTGTTTGTAACTCACATCCTGTTACAAACATACATAAGTTTGTAACACATTTGCAGTGTTACAGGTTTGTAACTCAAATCCTGTTACAAACCTACATAAGATTAAGACCTACATAGGTTTGTAACACATTTGCAGTGTTACAGGTTTGTAACTCACACCCTGTTACAAACCTTCATAGGCTTTATTACATAGGTTTGTAACACATTTGCACTGGAATAACTGACAACTCGTTTCAGGCAGTTCAGAATCGGTCTTTCTTTCGTACAATTTGATTTTTAAAAACTTTTTTTGCAGACCTTTTACATTCACAAACAGGTTTATTACACTCTACATGAAAGGTAATATCAGAAAAAGCATAATTGGGGCACTTTAACTAAAACTAAAACCATAAAACATTCATTACTTGAAATAAAACATTTACTAAAATAAAATATAAACTTTTTGAATTTCAGCTAGTTGCCATCGCAACATTTCTTATTTTCACTTAGTTTAAGTAGAAGTACTAAAATAACTAAAACTAAATAAACTAAAACTTAATAAAAACTATAGACATTTTTTTTTTAAACAAGAAAAATGAAGAAAAGAAAGCTTAAAATGAAAATAGAAAACAGGAAACTAGAAAATCTTGACACTGACCTCTGAATGGCATGGAGCCTCGTGTCCTGGTGAACATCTTAACGCTTCGTGCCTTGCGGACTTTGCTGACTTTGTAGCCCACAGTGTTGCAGCGGTTCTTGCGACATTGGAGGCACATGCCGCGGTCGAACATGTCATTGCTCCCGCAGCTGTACGCTCTGCTAGCTTCTTCCTCATTCAGCAGGGAGTCGATGTACAGGTGGATGGACCTCTCGTGCTCGCATCTGATGGCATTATTCATGGCTAAGGGCATTAATGAAACTGATATGATTTTGAACTTTACTGTCACACAAGTAAATATCTTGCTCCTTAGCAGAGATAAATGATTCCATTGTTGAAAGGTTGCATCAGTTGTAGCAAAGTTTTGTTGTAAGTTGCGAAAACAGATTATGAAAAATGTGATTATGAAACGCTGTCACAACCTCTTGATATATAACTAATCTCTTTCCATCTTTGGGAAAGTTACAAATAACAGTAATTTCTAGAAAGGAATTGCTACGATAAATCAACATTTATTATTACCGGTAATTAAATAAATTAAATTGTAGTCTTTTACATAATTTGGGTGTGTAAATATTTTGCAAAATAATATTTTATTTTGTGTTATTAGGATTTATGGCCAGCATTAATTATTAATTAGAAATAAGAAAAGATAAATTATTTAAAATAAATGATACTTTATTATGTGAATTTTAATTTTTAATTTTAATTCTATTTTTAAGAATTTTGTAATAAAAATATACCATATCATTTTTAATATTTAATTTTTAAATAAATATATTTTTATATGTCAAATTGTTACAATGCTACAATCAACAATTCAAGAACCAATGGCCCCAAGTGCATGTATGCTTACTCTTCCTTTATATTTCAATCAATTTTGGTTAAATATTTAGGTAAATGGTAATCATATATTTAGATATCCCAGATCAAGGTCTTTACCAAGTATTCCATAACTAGCAATTTTCTCCAGAGCTCCTCTCAAATTGCAGCCAGGCTGGAAGCTTCCTCCATTGGGGTATATATCTACATGGCCAACCGGCTGCTCGATACCGATACTGAGACCCAGGGAACCTCGGGTGAATGTGTGGAGGACATCTACAAAATGGGCATCATCTGGGGACAGCCGTCTGTGGGCGTGGACCCCTTCAAAGTCCGGCCCAGCAGGGTCTAGACCTGCAAAAACACCAAATTGTTGTCCATGTACGGTGCATTTAAGACATATTGTAAGATTTATTTCCAAAAGAAAGTCAGTGAACCTACCTGTGATTCTTCCAACTTTGTTCGTTGCATGGCTTCCTGCAAAACCCGCAACGTGGGCGCCAAGACTGTAGCCAATGAGGTGCAACTTCTCCAGAGGAATGTTGATAGTCTCCTTATGAATCAAGTATGAGCACAACAACACAAATTAGCAGTGCAACTTGCACAACATGAGAATGATTATTTGCCTGATTTGATTTGCTGACACAAACCTCCAGCCAGTCTATGAAGAGTCCGATCTCTTGTCCCACCATCTTCGTGTTTTGTGCTGCCACCGCATAATGGTTCTGCGCCGTGTCCAACCAGTCCACGACAATGACATTAGCGTTTTTCTCCCTGTCATAAAGAGCAGCAACCAGTTTCTCAACCCAGCTCTCGAATAATCCGCTTACCTAAAGGGAAAGAGCTAAATTAACACTAACATATATGGGATGAGTTGAAAAAGAATCAGAATCAATTGAAAAATTCATAATATGTATGTAGAAGTGTTGAGGTACCGTCCACCCGTGAATGACTAGAAAGGTTTTCGAAGTGTTGTTGAAGTCACAGCTGCTGAGGGTCTCTGGTTTTCCACGTACAATGTAACACACATCATCATCTGGTTGGGACGGGTTTCTCAGAGAAAACTTGACATTGGCTTTGTTGACATCTGACAGGTCCCTTAGATCCTCCAGGAAATTACCTATGTAACGGTAATAGCCATAAAAAAAAAAAAAAAAAAGTAAAATATTTTTATTTATTTAAAGAAATAGGGCTACATCAAATAGTGAAATATTATATAAAAATATAATATAAAAAAAAGTTACGCTATAAAATATATATAGCCTATATAATTATAAAATGAAAAATATTTAATAATATAATTTAAAATAAAAAAAACAATACTTCAAAATGTAACTATATACATTTTTGAATTTGAATAGAATGCATTAGTAATTGGCAATGTCATTCAAACTGTAATGAAAAGAAAAAGAAAAATTATGTAATAAAAATCTGACATAAAAATAACATTTTAAATATTTATGCTTCAGTTGTAACATACTTGGCATGCTTTATGAAACAGCTACAAAAGTAGCTACAGTAAATATTTCCATAGGTGACATACAAGGTGGGTGGAGCCATAATATCTAAATTACTATACACTATTATCACACCTTTAATCGATGCGATATCAGATTGCAATTTAAAGATAACATACAGTGATAATGAACTTGAAACGTAGCCTATACTTTCAAGAAATCCTTGCATAAAATAGCATAAAACGTCAACTAACATCTGGTCGACTCGAAGAAATGTCAATGGACCAGCGTCTTCTAATTCATAGATTTAAAACCTCAGACAGATGCCGGAAATTAAAAATTTCGCAGTAAAAACACAGGATTAGCTGTAGGATTTGAAAACGCATTAAAAACGAAAGAATCCCACCGCGTCCAAATAAAATAACCCCTCAGGTTTTCCGAATCCCTTTCTCACGGAGCATCAACAAACATCTTACCAAAGACTCCGTTGGAGAAGTTTTCTTCCTCCAGAGCAGCGACGAACAGACCAGTGAAGCTTAATAATACGAGCCACGAAACGCACTGGAATGAGAAAATGTTCATGTCTTTTCTGCCTAAACTTAGTGCACTTGTGACCTTCACCAATTCCTATCGCGCGCACAGTCTGCTTTACGATATAGCCGGAGTCCTGGTGCTGTTTGAAAACCTGACAAATGAAATCCGAGCCTCAGACTTCAGTTAAGTTTCTAAATAGCACTACTAACTAAGAGCACAATTTGTCTCAGCCCACAGGCGGGGTAATATGGTCACACATTTGTTGTTGATGTCGATGCTGTCGATGTCTCACGAGGTTTCTTTACCATAATAAAACATGCAGTTGTCACCTTGGACTATCTATCTATCTATCTATCTATCTATCTATCTATCTATCTATCTATCTATCTATCTATCTATCTGCAAATTCAGCTTTGCCATCAGAGAAAAAATACATTTAAAAAATATTTCACAATATTTCTATTTTTACTGTATTTTTGATCAAATAAATGCATCCTTGGCTAGCATTAGAGACTTCTTTCATAAACCCCCCCAGTAGTGTATCTATTAGTGGGAAAAGGGCCAAGAAACATATAGTAGTTTGTATATAAGCTTAGGTTGAATAACTAAATGGGTCAGACAGGTTTTAGACAACTTAAAACTGACATTTTGTGGCAACAATCTGTTATGTCATGAATATTGACAGTGACATAACAGGTTATGTCAATATTCATGCAAATATTATGGAGGAGAGTGAGTAAAGAACAAAAAACAACAAAAAACTGATACCTTTTACTTATAATGTTCTCTTTCCTTGTCATTCGAGACAGTAAAGATTTATAACTCATTATGTGCCAGTACCCTAAATGCTCTTTGCACGCATTGTGTCATAGTCATACCATAACATTTGGACCCTGCCAAAACTCTCAATGACAACTGCGCTGTGGTCAATCCTTCTGTTTGTAATGACGTAACAAGGACCAGGCACTGTTCGCCTCTATCCTCCAAAATATTCTCCAAGAACAAAACCATAACTAATGACCTGTCACATGCTCTTTAGCAGATGGAAACGGTTCTAGAAATCATTGTCCAACATACAAGAACTCAGAGGAGGTCGAATATGATTTCCCAGAGGAATTCGAGTGTGATAAGCCAAGATCAATTTAAATCTCCATATCTAAAATTTGTATCCCTATTTGCATGATACGTTGCCAAAAATTCAATTTCTCAACAGTCTCCTTGCAGAAGGTTCTGACTAATGAAAGAAACGGAATGTTGTATTTTCATTCCAAGAACTCCATTCCATGAAAGGGGTGGGTATCTTGAAAAACAAGCTCCTTGTGTTTTGATTCGAGGTTACTACACGTGAGTCGCTCTCTCACTAAACAGTGTGAGCCATTTGAGTTTTACACACACATGGTGTTATTTGAATGGATGACGCTCCATTTTCATCTCATAAGAATGGAGCTAGCGTAAACAAAACACTGGCATGTGTTTTTTTATTAGATTAGATTTAAACAACATCTTCTATAGAGATTGAGGCGTTGCCAAAAAAGTCAAACTTTCCCAGATTTCTGGGAAATGAGATTTAGTGTCACTATTACAGTTTTTTTTATTCGCTTTGGTACTATTTTCACAAGTAAGGTGTACATTTTCAAAACTCTTAGCCCAAACTGATCACACTTGTAACACAGCTAGTCATTCTTTCAAAACCTGATCCCATGCTTTCATTACAGCTATACATATTTCAATCCACATAATCATTGTTTCAAACACATGATTATTGTAATATGTAATGAGAACATTAGGTTTAATCACAGAAACACAACAGTATAGGCTTAAATACTGTTTCTTATTTCTATGTATCATTTAATTCAACAGCAAACAATGCAAGATGCATGTTTCAAATCACCCTTGTTACTTAAATAATTACAGTAATACAGGCTACAGTTGCCACATTAGAAAATACGTTACCTACCTTATGTAACTGAATCCATAATGTTTGTAATAGTATCTATCTAGTGTGTTATCAAAAGGTGTGATGACGTTATGCAACTGCCATGAGGTTTTGTGCTAGAAAAGAGTTTCCTAGCAAGGCTCACTGTGCCATATGACTGAACCTATACTGTATGACCTTTATAAGGGTGAGTTACAGTAATATGGCAGTCTCTACCATGGTAATCTGTTTACAGTATCACATGGCATACATACTGTAATGTAAAATTTTATGCCATCTATCTCCTTTCTTCTGATGCATCTTTAATCAATCTGATGTTATACAGTCATTGACTGTTTCCTCTCCCTATACTCTATCCTGCTCTATGTTCACAAATTGCTAATTTCTGTCTATCTCTCTATCTCTCTCTCTATCGCACACACACAAGCACACACATGCAAACACTTTGGACATAGTGGTGGTTATTATCTATAAATCACTTGTGTAAAAATAATTCATAACATTCGGCTACCCATATCGGAAATTGCAAACAAGTTCTATAGAAACTAAATCAATATCTATTGAACTCTATTGGTAGCCTGGCTAACGTCAGACCTCTTCTCATTGAGACGTGGTCTGGGAACCACATGTTCATTTTCTCGTATTTGAGGCGTGGTTTACGAATGCCCAGAGCCGTTTATTGGGCGCTACACTGTAAATGATTTCTGTTGTTTTCACAGCATTATACTGTTTTTCTCAACAGTTTCTTGCTGTATAACCTATGTACAGTATGTTACTGTAGATTTTGTTGCTTTCACAGTATTATTTTGTATTTTCAACAGTTATGTACTGTGCACACAGTTGACAGTATGTTACTGTATATTTTCAATGCATTCTGGGAAATTATTAGTTACTGTAAATCTAAATACAGCAGTGCAAATTGACCGCGAAAAACACCACACACAATTCCACGAGTAAAATTGCTAGCCTACAAACGTTATCCTTACATAAAACATTTTCAGGACTGGGTGACCATTAACAGTCTTAATTTCTGTCAATGGGGGGTGCATGAGAGCGCATTTGAATGAGTTTTTCTGTTGTGTCAGTTGTGTCAGTCTTTTCTGCCGACCTGGAACTTCAGCCCGGTGTTAGGAACTTCGCCATATGGTAAGTAATAAATCTTAATATTTGTATGCATGGATTCTAGCTAATAACTTTAAAATTATTTAGAGAGTATGACCAGGATTTAGATATTTAATTTAATTTATTCTTAACATTTTACTATCAGCTGTGTACATATGATAGGCTACTCTAGGTTTCAATGTAGTTTGGGACATTGGTGTTACTGTAAATTTAAATACATTAGTACGAAATGACCGCGAAAAATAACCACAAGCTGCCGTTTTATGAATAACTCTTCAGTTCCCTGAGTAACGTTGAGGGCGCGCAGGCCTTTGCATCGCGTCGCTGTGTCTGTCGGCGAAGTTTTCGCCATAAATATCTGGTTAGTGATGAATCTTTATATATTTTTTATGCAAACTAAATAGTAGCAGGTTTTGTTAGTTTAGAAGAACTGCCCGCGGCTTATGTTCTATAACGCCTGTAACGCGGATTTCCTTCATGATGATAGCTAGCCTACTTGATTATTAAATGTAATTTTATAAACATAGATTGCATATGTAGCCTCTTATAAGGTCAGAATGATCTAATAATTGTGTTATTTACCATTTTAAGTCGGTGGAAGCGCCTGCGCGTTCATTTTATATATAGGCTATATATAACTTACCGTTGGGAATTGAAAATCGATATCCTGAAATCGGATACCCAAGGTTAGGATTCGGATTCTTGTTATAAAATAAAATTTTCGATTCCTCTTATTGATTTATTGGCGCTTATTTTTGTCTAAATCAGAATATTCTTTTACGTCTGTGAGGACCTGACCTGGCGATCTGCCAGGACCTTGTGCAGTTACCTCAGTCTATGTTCATTCATACACTTTTGTAACATTTTCATACACATTGTAACACCAATGGCTTTTTATTTTGCACAAGTGATGGTTTAGAGCTTTGACTTAGAGCTTATTGTGATGTGACTTATTACAGATGATGCTACATATTGTGATCACTCTTGATTCAGTTGGAAAATATATAGGCTATATATATTTTTTTGTGTTTACAGGTTTCTTGTCAGGATAAATCCTGAAAATTCGAAATGAACATCACAGTTCCAGGTGAGCAGAAAGAGTGGGAAGGTTGTTCGGAGGAAGACCATGGCCTTGAATCAGTGACTTTGCAGAATATGATTGGCAAAATCATTAAGGTAAGAGTAATATTAGGGATGTGCAGCGGAGCCCATATCTTTAGAAATGATTTGTGTCTGAATCTGTATTTAGAAAAATCCAAAAAGGGTGGAAATGACTTAAACCATACATTTTTCAAATTGATAGTCTGTTTTATAATATAATTATGTTCCCTTCACAGTTTCCATTTAACAAATATGCCTTGTATAAGTCAAATAATTTTTATTTTTATATTATAATTTTTACACCTCTTTAAATAAGTTTTAATTAAAACATGAAATGGTAAAAAATAGGGTTGAGTGATATGGTCAAAAATCATCTTGATAAAATGTTTCATATCAGTCAGTATTGATAATTATCACAATCAATGTCAAATATTTATTTATTTTAAGTTTTAAATGTTCTCAAACATACATTAAATAATGAAGACAACAGGTAAAGTTAAAATATAATGAAATGTAATAGGGGTGGGAATCTTTTTGATTCAACGATTCGATTCAAATCGATTCTTTGGGTCACGATTTGATTCAAAAGAGGCGGTACTTTTGAAATTGGGAATTCTCTTTTGAATCAAATTTCATTTTGATATATGCATAGAATAGATTTAAAATCTATGATCAAATAAAATCAAATCTATGCATATATCTAAATGAAATTTGATTCAAAATCGAGAATCGAACAGAAATGATCAGCAGCTACTGTTAGCCCCAATCAAGTGCATTTCAAGCGCAGACACATTTCATTTATAAATGGCTGTGCCCACTCTTCCGTGAAAAATAAAGTGGATACCATAGGAAAAAAAAATTCTCCTAAAAAGGTGTTGATAATGTGAGTTAGGTTTTTTTTATTATTAGTTTTGCCTCTGATTGATTTGTGCTTATCATTCCTTGCAGGATTATCAGAAGTGTTGTCGCTCTTCTACCACTTGACACCATCACTACCCTCCTCACCTGGCCTTCATCCTCACCTGTCTTGCTTTCTTTCTAAGTTTCTTTTTTACCTGTTCAGGATCATTTTTGCATGAATTGAAATACATGAATTGTTCACTGATCTTAATTATTAAATATATATTGTTCATTAGTCTTCTTTTAAAACAGATTTTTATTGTTGTATCATATTACATTATTATTACTAATGTATTGTTTAAAAATACACAATAAACCTTGTTGTGCAGTTAAAGCATCAATTGTTCTTTTTTCTATTTCCCATTAACAGTTAAAATAATATTCCTACAGATTTTCTACATATTCTACAGGTAACACAGTAGCACTATAAAAGTAATAAAATAACATTTCATAACTGTATAATACTATACAGTATTATTAAAAATCAACGGTGTAATACTGTGTTTTAACGTGGTAAAAAATTACAGTAAAATAATGTATTTAATTTTACAGTATGCTTAACAGTACTGTATTTAGTGTTACAGTAATTTTACTGTTGAATGAAATACAGCAACTACTGGATAATTGTTGCCAGTAAGTTACTGTTAATTTGACAATAAATTTTTTACAGTGTACGAATGTCTATCAAATGCGCCTGTACGTAGCTCAAAGCCAATCGTTTCAATTATACCAGATGACGTATGTAGAGTGACAGAAATTCGACGAGGAAGAAGACGAAATAAACTTGCGTTCTAAACTACTTAGAACACTATCTAAGGCTGCATCGAAAGGTAACTTCGCGTCTGATGCCATGTTGGATCCATAGATATAAACAAACTGCTTCGGTGTGTCGCATAGACGTCGTTATCATCTTGCTGCTCCCTCCCCGTTCTGTGATTGGTTCCCTTTTTGAATAAAATCGCGCTGCGGGCAAGGCAGCATGGGGAAACCCAGGCTACTCTATTGGTGTACCAAATGATTCATGATTTATTAACCATTAAGTTCAGTTGGATTAAATAATAGACAAATGTATTAAACTGAAAAAGTTTGATAGTAAGAGCTTTATGAAAAGCAGTTACTGTGAATGAAACATTTATATAGATGAAACACTTATTTTGTGTTGTGAAAAGGATACTTTGTGATTTTGTGTATTGTACTAACAGTTGAAAACATGCTGAAATGTTTGAAAATTTTTTTAGGACTGTGATGTTAGTACTAAGAGTTTTGAAAATGTACACCTTGCTTGTGAAAATAATACCAAAGTGAATTAAAAAAAAAAAACTGTAAAGCATTTCAGCGCAATTTAAAGGGATATTTCACCCAAAAATTCAAATTCTGTCATTAATTACTCCCCCTCATGTCGTTCCAAACCCGTAAGACTTTCGTTCATCTTCAGAACACATATGAAGATCTTTTTGATGAAATCTGAGAGCTTTCGGTCCCTCCAATGACAGCTACACAACTACCTCTTTCAAGCCCCAGAAAGGTTGTAAAAACATCATTAAAATAATCCTCAATTTTATGAAGCGATGCGAGTGCTTTGTTTGTGCAAAAAAAACATAATTTAGCAAGTTTTATTACAAAATATATTACAACATAATTTACGCGCGTTTACGCAACAACGTCTACTCTCGCATCAACAATTTTTTTAAATTAAGGTTAAACCACTGGAGTCAGATGTCTGTTGCGTAGGCTGTCAGTGACAGATAGAAAGGTCTCAGATTTCATTAAAAAGATCTTAATTTATGTTCCGAAAATGAACAAAGGTCTTACAGGTTTGGAACGACATGAGGGCGAGTAATTAATGACAGAACTTTCATTTTTGGGTGAACTAACTTTTTAATACAGACATGGCAGTTGCACATAAAATAAAGACGGTGACGTTTTAAATGAAAAATCTTAAGTGCTCACATAGCGTAACATAATGTTTATTAAAATGACATCATACAGTGCACGGCTTATAGATTCATATGATCGCAACAGGCGACCAAATACTGATCAGTTCCAGTAACTTCATTCACTCAATGTTTGTTTATAAAAATAGAGAGTCTACATGACTCAAAAGAAAAGGCAAGAGCACTTCAGAAACATGGAATACATATATTAGGTGCTTAATATACAAATATATACATTCAATAAATAGGAAAAGGGTACGTTGTTGATGTATTTGTAGCTATTATGTGGGGCAGTCAACCCTGTAAGGCTTGAGAAAAAACTGTTGCCATCATTTCTGAAATGCTCGTTTTACTTCTTGGCTGTGTGAACGAAAGTAGTTTCTTGCCTCATTACTTTTTATAAAATCCAGACGAAACAACCTTTGAGGTGCTTTGAAAGGGGTAATGAGAAGCAACATAAAAGTGGCAGAATTGTTTGTTGATTTTGCTTGTTTCACCAAACAAAACTGAATCAAATGGAGGCAAAGCCTTTAAAGTGACCTGTGCCAGACACAATAACCCAAGAAATGAAAGAAAGGTAGACATTTGAAGAGCTGTTTGTAAGTGTATATATAATGACAATTACATATATTTACAGTAATCATTTCATCTTCATTCAGTAGGATTTGGTCCCATTTTATGCTAAAACATTTCATTGAGACTGACTGAAGGCTGCAACAAAGGCAAATCTGAAGGTTTTGCTTTTGGAACTGAGGCAAAGAGGATTAGCATAGCTAGAAAACCGCTTTGGTACAACCTAATTCACAGTACAACCAAACAAATGGCTACATAACCTAGATGTTTAGTCTCTAAGTGGAATTTCAAGAGTAATACTGATAAACCAAACGAACAGCGACATGTTTCGAGTGGCATCTTTCTCCAGAAAGAAAAGGCTCTTTTGTGGACAACTAGCAAACCCTGTTAACTAAGTGCAAGTCCTTTCAGACTAGAACTGATTACTTGTATAAATATATTGCATAGAGACATGATTATCATTTTATGCATTAAATGATTTCATTAAAGATTGTCTTACAAGACTTGTTTTGAGCAGTATCCAAAGTGATTTTTTTGTTGTTTTAAAACTGCACAGCAGTAACATTTTCAAGATGTGCTTTCTTGCAGGATGTGTTTCTGGATTTGGTTCGGGTGAAGGCTACTAGTCCAAATATATACGGGAGAAGTCAGTTTCTACCATTCCAGTTTCCCCGGCAGATTCCGAGCCAGATCCCAGCAGAGCTGGATTTCGACGTGCTTCTTTACTCTGTGTCTTGTTTGAACAAACTTCCGTGCATCTTCAGCTTGTGCAATCTGCCAGAGTAAAGTGCAGAGGGTTTAGTCAAACAAAACTCACCACAACAAACAGAACAAGAACATAATAACTGAACGGGGAAGGTCATTTTATAGAGCTGTATCAATAGAATGGCTGGACGACGGATGGAAATTTACCTCTGGTTTTTGCGGCTTGACTGGGCTTCTTTGTCTTTCACGAAGACGGCAGCCTCACCTCCACGAGAAAGGTAGGAAAATTCACTCTCTTTTGCACTGAAGATGACCCTGGATCAAAAAAGACATCAATTTTAAATCAAGGTAATCTGAAGTATGAAAGGTATAAAATAAACAATAAACGCAATAAAATGCGGAATGGTAATATAAGAAAAACAGAGGATTGTTTAAAGCAAAATAATATATAATAATAAATATAAAGAAAAATGTATTCTCTCCGCTTACTTAGATTGTCTCTCTCCTGATTTGATGCGTAGTTTGCGAATGTGAAAGGTATCAGGGTTCCTCCAGGGCCAGCTGATGAGGGAGTCTTTCTCCCAGAGAAGTTTTACCATCAGCAACTCTCCGATGTCTGTATCCGTGGTCAAAAGGAAGGACACTGTGGTGTTTGTGTCTAAGGTAGGCCTGTGGAATCAAAAACCATCATTCATCTTTGTCAAAACTGTACAGGACAGACTCCAGTCGTGACCTGTTTTCTTGGTACTTAAGTTCCTAATCACTGAAATCAAAGAAAAATCTCTGGATCTTAGTAAACTTCTTAACATTGCATTTTTAGGCTTTTGGTTGTTAATTCAGAACCTGTCCAGACATCTATCAGGAAACGCTATTAACTTACATGATGTAAGGGATATTCTCCTTCTCGCCGTGGATTCCGAACAAAGAGATCTTCATGGGCTGGTCGCTGTAGCTTATTTTATTCTTGCTAAAGAAGTGGACCTTCACTTGATAATGGAAAACTGTGGGAAGATGGTTATATTAAGAAAGGATATTGGATATATATATATAAATACACATTAAAACCTTAAACTTTGGTGCTCCTCACCTTTATATGGCATCATGTCTCTAGTCTTCATGTACATTTTGCTGCTCCTGCGTGTGCGGATTTTGTTGACGCTGTAGCCCACCTTGTTGCAGCGATTCTTGCGGCAGCTGAGGCACATGCCTTTGTTGAAGCTGTCTTTGGAGCTGCAGCGGTAAGCCAAGCTTTGTTGCTCCTGGTTCACCAGTGAGTCGATGAACAGGTGGATGGAGCGCTCGTGGGAGCACTTAACAATCTGATCCATGTCTACGGAGAACAGAGGGGAAAAAATTAAAGCTTTGTGATTTTGAAATCTAAGAACGTCTTGAGGAGGACAATGGAGGACAAACGTACTTCTTAAGCCAGAAGTGGCCACCATCAACATAGTGTTCTGGAGGTCACAGCCAGGTTGGAAGGTTCCACCATTGGGGTAGATGTCTATGTGGCCCACCGGCCTCTGAATCCCAATACTGCGATCCGGAGAACCGCGAGTGTTGGTGTGAAGAACGTCCACGAAAAGGGCATCATCTGGGGAAAGAGTGCTTTGGGCATCTGCGTACTCAAAAGTAGGGCCAGCAGGATCCATGCCTAAAAATCCAAGAAAATTGGCCAATTTTACTTGTAATGCATTTTTAAGGGTTTGAATGGTAAAATAGAAAGTTGACACCCTAAAGTCCCCAATATACTTCAAGCAAAATCTAGGATAAAACTGGTGTGATGTCATTTCGAACAAAATCAGGGATCGGAAAATATTGCCAAAGCAAATGTTCCAGGAAGAGTTTACTCCGGCTGGTAAACACCTCTGAACTACCATTGGTCCGTAGTGATTACGAATTTGGTAGGTGTGGCTCTGAGGCTCCGCCTTTTTTGACATGGAAATCTTCTCTGGTTCATTTCTTCTGTTTGTTCTTTTAAGGTCAGACGCGAGGAAAACATGAACACACTGGAGAGCCGCTTTATAACAGAAATTGAAGTAACTCTAATTGAAAGCGACACTGACACAAATTTTTTGTGTTTAATACTGTAAACTGCGATTTTAAGCAATCTGTTTTATAAAGTGCTATATAAATAAATGTGACGTGACTTGATCGGAGAGCCGAATTGCAGAGCTGGTGCAAACATCTATATCGCTATGATCTGTAATTTTTTTTAAGGAAATTGTGCAACACACATTTACATATTCATCTAAACGCCGCTCTCAGCAGTGTGGGAGTTGTCAGGATGTTCGCTAACGGTAAAGTGCTGCTTGCGTATTTTGAACAACTTCTTACCCCCAAGCAAAGAATGAAAAAGAACTTCACTGTGAGTATATTGGGGCTTTAAGAAACAAAATGAAGTTACCTGTGATTCTGTTAACCTTATCTCTGGTGAGAAGGCCAGCGATTCCTGCTACATGAGCGCCAAGACTGTAGCCCAACAGATGCAGTTTCTCCCAAGGATAGTCAATCTCAGCCTGGATGAAGAAACGAGACATGCAAGATAAAGTTTACTGCAGAAAACAAACTCTATATCTTCATCAAATGCTCTTACTTGTCACCCTGACATAGCACAAATCTTCTCAGAGTGTTTGACATACCTGTAACCAGTTGACAAACTTGGCCACATCCTTGCCCACTAGTTTGGTGTAGGCGGCAGATGTTGGGTAATGTTGTTGCGCTCGGGACAACCAGTCCACCACAATCACATTGGATGTTGGCTCTCGTTCAAACAGGGCTGTTACTAGTTTGGGAACCCAGCTCTCAAACATACCGGTGACCTAAGACGAAATCATTCACGTCATGCTTTGGACTGCTTCACACATTCATTTAATGACTTCAACAAGTGTAGGAGAAGCACCTACCGTCCATCCATGTATAATTATGAAAGTCTTGTAGTCTGGATTGAAGTCACACTCTTTGATTGTTTGAGGTTGACCTGGAACTATGTAGCACAGATCTTCCTCGGGTTCTTCGCTAGTCCTAAAGGAAAACTTGGACTCGATGTCGTTGAAGTCCGTCATCCATTCTGTGGCATTTTCCATTAAGTTACCTGTCCAAAACCAGATCAACAATAAGTTTTCCAGCCAGCAATATACAATACACTAAGTACTGCTTATATTACATGCTTTTACTTGTAAGCTGCTTATAATTGTTTAAATAAACATTTAAAAGAAGCTTATCTTGCATGTGCTTATACTTTTCCCTTATTTTGGATCCTTTCCCAGTGCTTGACTGACTAAAAAATGTTTTGCTATAATCTCCTTTAGAATGTCTTCATAACTGACTGTTCTAGCTTGTCAAATACATGTAAACAAAATATCAAACAAACATTTAAGCTGTATTTAACAGATAATTACCACTATGCATATTGTTAAAAGTCAACAAATTCTACTTGTTTTTAAGATATTACGTTTTATATACATTATGTTTCCAAATTTTCACAGTAAAAAAAAAAAAAAAAAGATAATTTGGAAGGTAAACATTGATCAAATTAAACATATCGCAATTAAAACAAAACAGGCTGACCATTTAAAAAGACATTTATATGACAAGTATATTTATTATATATTTACAAGTGTCATATTAATAATAAATGCTAGTTAAAAACATAAATAAAAACAAGAAAATTGTTTAATAGAATCTTAATATTTTTTGCACTGCAAAACATGGTGTGTAGCCTATATGCACGATATAAAAATGTGATTTGGAGAATCTTAATATTTTGCACAATCCAATGTTGTCTTCTGATGCATAATAATATACGAATAATATAAAAGATAACGGTATAAATTGATATAGGCTAAATTATGTATACCAATATGAAATAAAAAATACAATAAAATGCAAAAAAACTTATAAGAAATATTATAAGAAACTCGTGCAGGAAAAATAACCACATGCCTCGGGACTCATGCGGCCATTGCTCCAATAAAATCGGTTTTCATTATTTGTGTATATATTCATATTTATATGCAACTGCCTCATCAAATATATTCACATATTCAACTTTTTAAAGTTCACTTTTTAAACTTTATAAACACAAGTTAATTCTATGATTTTATAAAACAAATGAGCTTTATACTTACCAAAAGCGGCAAATTCAATCGTTGGCTCAATCGTGGTTTCAAAACCCGAGGAAAAGGCGAAATATATCCAAGATATAAAACAAGCGCTGGTTACTCTCCCCATATTAATATAATGATCACGGATGCAACAACTTATTTAATTGAATTAAAAGTTGTTGAGAGCCGGTTATTTTATAGAGTTACAGCAGTTTAAAATTCCAGTTGGGGGTAGCAGCTGCTTTAGATGTCTTATGTCCAGAGTTTCTCTCAGGAGTTTAAATCAGTACCGCTACAAGCGTGTCTTTATCCTGCAGTGCGGGACCGTATGCAAATCAGAGAAATTCTATTGGTCGAAAGAGGCGGGGTAAGGTCTGATGTGACCAATAAAATACCAGGAACCCCCACACTGACTCATTACTAACAATTACAAATCTGGAAAGTTGTGCGGCCCCAAGAGAGTCTTCAAACAAATCGATTTCTCAAGGCCTTTCTTTCAGTTCTTTCTTTTTTGGGGGTCAAAGTTACGATGACGCCCATAAACATTGCAAATGCAAAAATTGCAATACACATAGCTATGATTAACATGTTTTAAAAATAAATGAATTATCAATTATTTTTAAATTACAGTTTACATTTAAATGTAATTAAGTCATTTTTAAATAAAAGTCACGTCTAAGTTAAGATTCTTAAAAAAAAAAAAAAAAAAAATAATGAAAAAAAAAATATTGAAAACTGAATTACATGGGTATGTGGCATAAACTTTTATTTTTAATTAATTCTTAAGTTTGTTTTTACTTTTTTTTTTTATCATTATAACATGCTATTATAACATGAAATACATTTTTATATATTTATTTATTAGTTTTTTTTTTTTTTATGTTTGTGCTATACCTACATTATAGATCTGATTTAAGTTCATTAATACTTCCTTTTTGATCATCCAAGTCCACCCAAGGTCATCACAACCTGCTGATAAAATCGCCCACACAGTCTAAATCATTGTTTGATCAGCGCTTTGCAATCAATTAAAATGTTACTTTAAATCTAAACATTGTGCACTATGTTCACACAGAATGCCTCCCACTGAACTAAAATACCTGGGTGATATTTGCCAACTTGAAAAGCAACAACATAACCTGTGCCAATCACAGCTTGCTCTTGGCAGGTCAAAAATATCAGCGTGATTTCCATTCAGGGAGACGGTCAATGGGTGTTGTTGGCCACCTTGCATCTCATTGGCCAGACAACAGTGAGCAGACGGCCAAGTCTTTTTAAAGCTTTAACAGAAAAATTAGGCAAATCACTAGTTTTGAGAACAATACAGGTGTAGGTGTCTCATCTTTATCTCTAACCACAAGCTATTCTGAAACGTCTTGTTGCGGCTCTTCATCTGGATGAAAGTGCTAAACAAATACACTCAAAAAAATTATTCAAGGCCTTCTTAGATATGACACATTTAAATTGTGTTCACTTTATTTTAATATATCTAATTAGGAATAATACGTATATATATTTAATAAGTCTAACGTAAAATGTATAAATAGTGTCATCTATGAGATTTTATTTAATTTGGTTAACTCAAATTAATTTGGCTTCGGAGCGCGCCATTTGCGCATGTGCAAGACAAGCTTAGAGAAGAACATGCTCAGAGTGTGGCCGCCATTTTATCGTCTGCCGCCGCAAGAAGGACTGCAACGTCGTATTCGTTATTGGTAAGTATTATCTTGTTTGAGTATTTGTAACAAAGAATTTTCCTCACTGTAAGAGGATGTGTAACTTATATCATAATTTTGAGTGAAATATGCATGCAACAGCAGTGAAAGTTATGCGAGGTGAATTGTTTTAAGTGTCCCTTCGATAGCTTAACTTACTCACACAACGTGCAAATTCTGTGTTAGACCAGTCTAACGATCCCGAATTTGACTGTAACTGTGCAAAATTGGTTCTTAACTTATTGGTTTGCTAGCTGGATTGATATATCCGTCATAAAATGAATTAGAGGCTTGCGATCGCCGCGATTGTTTCGGCGCCGAATCTATTTTTAGCTGCGTCACTCACTCACGCTGAATTGGCCACAGTGTGTTTTTCTTGATCAAATTTGACCTGCCTAACATGAAAAATAAGACATTTCAGCATAAAATCATGAAGTGAGGTGTTCCGTGTTTCACAATCACCATAATGACATTAAGCGCTGTGGGGGGGGGAAATACACGAAAACATCGTTTTTGTTCAAAGGCCTGTTTAAATAATTAACTAACTGTTATAAGGTAGAAGGTATATCTCAATATTAAGATTACTTTTATCATGTAAACTACCTATTTACAACATCGTAGCTGAGCTGCCCATGGTAAATCAGAGCAAGTGACAACATACAGGGGTTAACCTAAGTTAACGTTACATCAGAACACCTGAAAAATGTGACAGAATGGACGATATAGTCGTCTGTTTTTGCATTAAACACACTATTTGATTAACGCTATAAAACGCATATTTGTTGAAATTATCAATCTATGTATTCTGTGAACTCCCATTCATTTCTCAAAAAAAATAATAATAGGCATCTAACATTATCTATCTATATACGCACTTTGATGGGGTATAATATGCACGTACCCCACACTACTAAACCTACCCAAGGGTTTACAGTGCGTAAATAGGCTATGCATGTAAAAAGTAATTTTTGCATATCAACTGCGCGATGAAACACAAAGCATGCTATAGATATGCATTTTCATGCGACTGGGTTAAATATTGCTGGTAGACAATTGTACCAAGTAAACATTTTAAATTATTTTAAAATCAATTTAATTACTTGAGAGAATTGTAAAGTGTCATATTAAGGGATTAGTTTACCTCAAAAAGCATATTTTCATATGAGTACTGGTTCCCACTCCTAATCAACATCTTCTCTTTCACAGATTTATGAACATGACCAGGTGAACAGCAACCTCCTAGTTATAGTAAGTCATATTCAAATATTCTGATTTAGGCTAGTGTCATTTGTTAAATATGGTATCTTATAATACTTTTTTATTCTTCTTTTTAGGATTGTGAATGTGGCAGTGCAAAGAATGTGTCCATCGAAACTAGCTAGCAGGTATTTGTTGCTGCAGCATTTTATGCAGACTCATCTGTGCTTTAGGGGCACTTTTCGCTATCCATGTCCATACACAGATTGCCCATGCACGTTTAGTATATGGAGTAAGCTTCTTAATCACACGTACAAAATACATGCTAAACAGAAAACTCCAAAGCCAGAAGAATTAACAACATTCCAGTGTCATGTGTGTTCATGCAAGGAGCTAGCAACAGAAAGATTATTTTCAACACATAAATGGACATCTCAGGCATAATGAAACAGTTCAGTGTATGTTTGTAGGATGTGCATTTGAAAGTAACATTTACAGGACATTTAACACCCACAGATACCGGAAACACAATCCACATTCCACATTCATTAATAGACTTCAAACCCATTGTCGTCAGCCAATGCCCATGATAGAGGTGTTCAAGAATCAATGGCCAGCTCTTTTTCAGCAGAGTGAAGTAAGTAAACATGTTATGTAGTGTTTTATTTTAGTCGTTATTAGGTTCTTTTCGTAGTAAGAAATTGTTTTTGTGTTGTTATTTTTTTTTCATTTTGAAGGTGAACACAGAGTTCATGCAGATCACTACGAAGCCACTGCAATCAATATGTTCCTACAGCTGGACCACTTTTCAGATAAACTGATGCAGATCTTCAAGAGCAAAGGAGGAGTGAAGGGGCAAAAGATCAAAAACGCCCTGGCGATCACAGACTCTGTTAGTATAAATGCATGCAATGTCTTCTGTTTTGTCTAGTTATTGTACAGCTTTCTGCATTTGGCTAATTTCAGTCTTGATTTCCCCCCTGCTGTAGTGTGACAACATAAACATCAGGAGAGAGTGCACCCTGAAAGGCCTGATGATCTACCCGACTGAAGATCCAGACTCTTTCTTCAAGGAGTATGTGGTAAGTGATTTTTTTTTTTATATATATAACAACAATTCTGTTAATACTTTCATGTTTTATAAAAGAAGATATGATTGATTATTATTAAATGCTCAATTTTCATTTCACAATAAAATATGTATTAGTGGAATAATAATATTTTGTTTTATTCATTTTAATAAAATAATATTTTTAATAGTAATAATTTTGCAGGGGTAATAACTTTTTTCATTTCATGTGTATGCCTTTCATTGTTCATCTGAACACAATAGAATTTTTAGAAGTTTTCAGATGTGTATGTCTATGTCCATAAAATGGAAGTAAATAGCAGCCAACAATGTAATAGTAAAAGTGAAAAGTAGCAATGCAATTTGCCGATTACTTTTAAAATATAAAGGGTCAAATTCACCTGGGCTTAACCAAAGTGTTTTGTGTTTTGTCCAGGCCACTGAGGATGCAGAAAATGAAATCCCAAACACAGTCAAGGAGATTGTACAGAAGACATCGGAGTTGTGATCGAGGGCATTAAGGTTTTGAGCGACCTAGACTGCGTGATCCTGGCATTCATCATGCTGTTCGATCTCATTTATGCTCTTGATCTTAATTTTCCTGACAACCTCAAGTACACCTTCAAGTTTATCCAGAAAATCCTAATGAACTTGGATGGACATAGGCTGAATGCAAAAATCCAGCAACTTAAAATCAAGCTGTTTGCATAAGATGTGCACTTTTTTTGAGAACACAATGAGAATTATTTGAGAAAATGTTGTATATTGAGTCATTAACATACTTATGCACGCACACACACCACAAAATTTTTTTTTTTTTTTAAACACTCTTACATGCTTTTTCTTACATGCTTTTTGTGTGTATTTCTACTTAGTCGTTCTTGTCTTTAGGGATAGTTCACCCAAAAATGAAAATTCTGTCATTTACTGATCCTAGGGTTGTTCCAAACCTGTATAAATGTATTTGTTCTGTTGAACACAAAGGAAGATGTGTTAAAGAATATGGGAAACTTAACAGTTCTGGGCCACCATTGACTTTCATAGCTGTTGTTTTTTCTTCCTACTATGGAAGTCAATGGTGGCCCAGAACTGTTCAGTTTCCCATATTCTTTAACATATCTTCCTTTGTGTTCAACAGAACAAAGACATTTGTACATGTTTGGATAAAGGCTTTAATGTGTACTTGCATTTTTCTAAGTACTTTTCACATTAAATAACTATTGCACTATTGAGTTTGAGTTTGTCTCTTGTCTCTATGGGGTACAAAATAAGGATTTCCTAATTGATTTTTCAATGAAATGTTCTAATTTAAGTTTAAGAAGCATAAAACTAATTGTATAAATGTATCCATTTCATCTAAACTATTTGATCAAAATTGAGTTGGACCAACTCATTTAAGTTGGTCAAAATTGAGTTGGACCAACTCATTTAAGTTGCTCATAATTGAGTTGGACCAACTCATTTAAGTTGGTCAAAATTTAGTTGGACCAACTTAATTACATTTCATTGCATGAATGAGTTTTTTATAAGTTGGGGCTACACATATTTATTGGATGGAAATCCTGCCCTCAATTAAATTGAGTTTGTCCAATGAGTTATTTTTTTGAGTGTACATGCAGCTCAGTATTTGAGATTAATGCTAAAAATAAATGCTAGAAAAACACATGCACGTGCCCTTTCATAAACACACTCCTAAGTGCGCATATCTAAACATTTATAGTCTTTGATTACATGTATAATATTTACACTCAGTTTATACACTAATTTTCACGAGAAAATATTCTCAAGAGATACGAAACTGAATGTGATTGGTCTGGCACAACAGTTTACGCAAACCACGTGTTTAAAGTCAAAGCTGAAGTGATCCTAAAAAATTATATGATCTATAAGTCATCACAACATAATTATGTTATTACATTGCTTTAACTCATCAAAATAAGTTAAGCAATTTTCAACCTTTTTTATGTTATACAAGAATAAACAATTTTTTTTAAAAGTCAGTTTAATGTAATTTAAGTTGAAATGACTTAAACATCCAAGTTCATTGAACTTATAGCTGAAAAAAATGCAACATTGCTATGCGAAAAGTCATTTCATTCAATGTTTAACAGTTCCACACACATCCGCAGTGATGTGAATATAAGGTTCTGTATCGGCATCAAAACGTGATAATTTAAGTTGAGAAAACTTAATTTCTTTAGGTGTTACCAATTGAAGTCATTTTTTTAAGTTGATCCAACTGTTCACTTTTTACAGTGTGCAATTGTGAAGAACCTTTATCATCATGCAACCACAAAAGGTTCTTTATAGTGGAGAAAGGTTCTTCACCTCTTCTAAAAGGTTCCTTGGGGAACCCAAAATGATTCTTAATACACACAAAAAAAAGATGTTTTCAAAGTGATGCCTTAGAAGAACCGTTTCTGGTTCCCCAAAGAACCGAACAGTTCTTAAAAGAGGTGAATAACCTTTCTCCACTATAAAGAACCTTTTGTGGTTCCATGATGATAAAGGTTCTGAAATATCAGTGCCGATAAAGAACATTTAGAGAATTGGAAAGGTTCCTTTGATGATAAAGGTTCTTCAAGGAATCATCGATGACAAAAATCCTGTTTGGCATCGGTTTCGAAATCTTAATTATTCAGCAGACATCATGTCAATAACTTTTTCAGGAGCGTGAGACACTTATTTAATTCCTAATACAAAGAAATTAAACTTACACTGTTCATTTAAAAATGCGGCTTGCTAAAATATTAAGGTGTTTAGTTTCTGGGAAACGATTGCAATGACAGATTCACACATCGTTCTGTTAAAAATAGTATTTTGCCTTGAATGAAGAACGCTTAGGTGATCCTAAAAAACCCAACCCAGAAATTCCAAAGCAGACAACGCCTAACAACCACTTATGGTTACGGCTTGGTCACATAGTAATCAAGACTAAAATTTGGTAGTTTGCTGTGCTTTGGGGATGACATGTAGTTTCTTCTTAAAACTTAGTACAGTAGGATTTCTAGATCACATTTCCAATGCCAGCCTCCACAAATGTGTTTATATTTAATGCATATTTAATTTACGAAGCATTGAGAGTATCTGCATGCACTTGGTAACGTTTAACAACAATTGCCATTTAATTAGATGCATTTTTGTAGCATGAAGCGCAATGCAAATAGGCAGGCTCACAGATTTGCCTCAAACACATTTGTCTATACACAGTTTGGGGAAATATGTTAACAGTGATTCCAAATGTTTGCAAGAGCACTAAATAAAACCCATCTGCTCAAGGCTGTGACTCAAACTTCCAAGGCTTTCATGTCTTTAGTCTTATCCTTCATTCCCATCTCGAGTTTAGCAAAGGTTTTTGATTACAGAAATGAGGCCAGTGCATAAGTCTCCTGATAGCTGCATGCATCTACTGTGCTCCATGTTGAAACATTAGGATTGCAGAGTCAGATCCCGGTGGGCATGAAGCTAATGCCCCTTTCAGCTGTGAATGTTGTAACTCTGTCTGCCTAAAATCTCAAAAGGGGGAGTTGGAAAGATTTAGATTTTATTTATTTGTTAAACCTATAATAAGTATTAAAAAAGTAATATATATATATATATATATATATATATATATATATATATATATATATATATATATATATATATATATTATTTATTTTATTTATTTATTATTATAATTTATTTGATAGTCCTAATATATATATATATTAGGACTATCAAACTATCAAAATATGTTTTAAAAAAATCTTAATCAATTTTACATAATTTAATATAATACATTTGTAAAATATATATATATATATATATATATATATATATTTGAATATTATATTTATGAAATGCATTTAAATAACCTAAATAAATTAATAAATATTTTATTAAATATAAATATTTTTGATTGCTTAAAGCATTCCGTTTTTTTTTTTTTTTAAGGAAAGCGAACAATGTATTTAGTCATTTTTATTCGCCCACTGTATAAGAGGATGTGAGGAGTCTATAAAAATAATCAGAAGTCTCACTTCTCAAAATCAGTGCGTTTTGTAAGAAGTTTCTTATTATATTCATCCTTTTTTAAAAATAGAATGTTTAATTTTGTCAGCACTCACGTCACTCGTCGGAAGACATGTTGCAATTTTGGCCAACGAAATTCCTAATTAAATGTCAAATTATGACAAATAGCAAGTGTGTGGAATAAATATGAATCGTCATGCATGTAATAGGAACAAATGAAAGTGTAATACGAGTTATAGCCTACTAGAAACAGGCATTATGATTGACATTCTCTCAGATAATGTGTTTTTTGACAACTGAATTCACTGTGCTTGAAGTTGTAAAACTACAAGGTGCTTCTTATAAAGGGATTTTAGTGCTGATATTTCTACAGGCCATCTTTCCGAAAACAATTGTTCGGTGCCATACAGAAATCATGGTAACAGAGTTGACATTAAAGATTGACCTTATAAGGTTATAAGATAAAATAATAAAAAGGAGAGTATTTACTTGATGATAGGTTGATGATAACCGGAGACCACTTTTAAGACTTTTAAACTTTTGTGTATTAAGTAGGCCTACAACATGCATAGCTTTTAGCGAAATGTGCATGTTTGCTATACCTTAACATTTTAAATGAAGTTTTTAATATAATGTCCTTATGTACGTATGTATTATTTAGACTTATTCAGGATGGGTTTAGGATTTTTTTTACCGAGCAAATTGGCTACAAGCCTTCCGGCCAAATCCAGTCACGTGGTGTTTAGGGCTTTCACTCAGTGTGAGATAAGCCTCATTGTTTTGATTACGGGACTGCAAAACCGGGAAAGGCGAAGCTCAGCGAATGCAGTGGATTAGCATCACATTCAGTTGTGGACCTTTTGGGTCCATAAAAGGGGGAACACGTCTGAAATGTAGGGGTTACAGAGTGAGCAACAGCTGGCCAACTCGCTGCTCTCAGAGAACTGTGGGAGAAATCCAAGTGTTTAATCTTTCTTATTAGACAGCTGGCCCCTGATGAAGAACTCCCATGTGATTCCCTTTGCACACCATTATTTTCAGGATATTGAAAGCGATGTTGCAGAAGAATCAGATGTTGACTTTAATCCGGGTTGTGATATGAGTCAGTTCTGTGACTTTTAAAAGTGATTCATTTGAACGACAGCACATGCGACACATCAGGTCATCCGGCGTTGAACATAGCGCTGTTTCATGGAATAACACGGCTGTCAGTAGGGGTCTCTGAGTTATGTTTTTTTGTCAGTGATAGCCTACTCTTACCGTACATTCCCACCAGAGCATAGGGACCTCGTTCCATATGCCACATCTGTTATGCCACATGTTCATGTTGTAGGCTACGTATGTAAAGCACGCAAAGAAAATCTTCATGTTTTGCTATAACTCTCGGTGCTATATGTCAAACATTCCTCTGTTATTTGAGAAAAAAACTTGATGTAATTGCATCATCAATGCAACTTTTGTATATCCTTTTGGAACTCTGTAAAATGCTGTTTGGGACGTTTCTGTCGGCCCAGTTTGAAAAACAGTTTCCGCGCGAATCATCCATTTCTATGAATAGCCTACCAATACCAATACCAATACCAATGCTAATGAGTCACTTTTGAATGAACCGTATGTTTTTGCACACAAAAAGAGATCAAGGATTACAGGATATTAAGATAGTATCCCTCTCACTGTCAATGTTTTGTTTCCAAAAAAAAAAAAAAAAAAAAAAATCAAAAGACTAGCTGGAACGCTATTTTCGAAGTCGTTTGATAGCTTTGTTTAAGGAAAAGGCTAATGAGTCGTTGGTCTCTAAAAGTCTTATTCATTTCAGCAAACTGCTTGTTTGGACGTTGCATAAATGAGCCAAATACAAACGACTCACTGATTCATTTTGTTAGCTTGTACTTTTACTTGTAGCCTACTTTTTTTTTCTGCAGGAGCTAATGTAACTGAACAACTTGAGTATCATTAGCTTGTAACCTAACATGCAGATCTTAAAAATAAAGGTGCCAGGGAAGAACCAAAAAGGGGGTTTCACAGCGATGCCATAGAAGAACCTTTTTTGGTTCCCCAAAGAACCTTTCACAGAAAGGTTCCTTGAAGAACCTATTTTTTTTCCTTAGTGCCATAAAGAACCTTTTTCGGTACTGCAAAAAACCCTGCTCAAAGGTTCCTTTTATGTTACTATTGTAATATTTCCGGGCCTACACAGTCTAGTTAACATAGGATGCACAAATCTATTTGTGGCGGTCAGTATAGATATTGTGGCAGGCCGCCACAAATAAATTCATGTATGGGAAACACAAATTTACTCCAACAATGTGAGGTCACGTGAGATTGATGGCGAAGAACCCTTTTATAATCTAAAGAACCTTTTGTGCAATGGAAAGGTTCCTTGGATGCTAAAGGTTCTTCATGGAACTCCCCAACAAAGAACCTTTTAAGAACCTTTATTTTTAAGAGTGTATAGACCCAAAAGTAATGGGGAGCCTTGCTTTTGATGCCAATGCTCTGTGCATACTTGTGTGTTCAAGCTAATAACAATTTATTTTGTTAGCTTGTAGTGTAAGCAAAGTTACAGTTTCAGAGCAGCCATAGAGAGCTTCTGAAGATACCGTCCCCTGTGAATATTAGCCTACCTGTCCTTTCATGTCTATTTGGATGCATGTTTGGGCGCATCTTGTGAGTAATCGTGCAACATTTGAGGTGTTTGACGCGGTAGCTTTCATGGGCCATGCGTGCCACAGAACTTAAATGCACTTGGCACAACCGGGAGGCCTTTTCGCTCAGTGGGGACCCGGGCCTCACCAAAGACAACGTTTCACAAGTCAAGTCTCCCGGGAGCATCACACTGAAGACAGCGGCTCAACCTCTCCCTCCTCGTCTTTCACAATACCCCCTGATTAGAGCGAGCCAAGTTCAATTCCAGATGATTTGTGTTGTTTCTGGTGTGCTGCCCATTTTAAAATCACAATTTTTTTTCTGTCTGTTGTAAGCGGATACTTGTTCTGCATTATTCGCCTCTATGTGCTCTTCCTAGAATTCCACAGAAACACAATAAGGATGTTTTCACAGCATGGGATAGCTGCGTCCTAGGATACTCTCTGATGCTGCACAATTTGGATACATGCCACTGCAAAATACTTCAAGCTGTGTGAATCAAGCTGTATGAAGGTTTAAGCCCAGCAGCGAGAACATCAGTTGATGTTTGTTTTTTTCTGTTGGAATGAGTGCAGGATGCAGGTGGATTGTTTTCAGAGCAACTGGAACAAAGTTTTTCATGCAAGCGGAGAGCTCAGTTGGGAATAGGATGGATTAACTTTTAAAATTAGCTTGATGGATTTGGAAGAGATCTATGTTGGCAAGTCCACATTAATAGTTCCCTTATTTAGTCATTCGATTAATAGGTTGTTTTGGTTATTCATGTGCTTCTTTATAAAGTGTGTGAAACAGCTGCACCAAATGCAGTAATGATGGCTCTACCTGTCTGCCATTGGTTGGACAAACAGGTAGCCGGACCCTCAAACTCTCTTTAGTGGAATTAACCAACACAAATTATTATTAGGCAATTACTATTTTTAATATACATAATTAATACCGCCATAAAACATTTTCCCCCCTAATGTCAATGAAGCAATGTGTAAAATCTGAGAGATCACCTGTTGCACAAAGGGCTATAACAGCTTGATTTTACGCATATTGGAGTTATTGCTCCCTCTGCTGGTCATTATGAAAATTAACGTAAGAGGACAAGGCCTCATGAATGTCCGATAATGTTTACCATATGCTTTTGGTTGGTTTTAAGTTTTATGAAAGTTTTATTGCATATTTTTATTAACACAATGTAAACATTAATATTTATTTATTATCTAAAACTATATCTGTTGTTTTCTTGTTCGCTGCTTGTTGTTGCTGTAGTAGCTATTTTCTAATTGTGTTTAATTCAGTTATTTGTTATGTTACAGTAGCCTAGCCTACTTTTGATATTTTTGGTATAGTGTCCTAATGTCTAATTTATATCTTTTTAAATACATTACATCAAATAGCCACTTTTGTGTTCACATTCACAAGATTGAGAGATTGGGCTTGGAAAAAGTGAATCTGAGTCGTTAAAGGGACAGTTCGCCCAAAAAATAATATTCTGTCATTTACTCACCCTCAAGTTGTTTCAAACCTGTATGAATTTCTGCTGAACACAAGATATTTTGAAGAATGTGGGTAACAAACAGTTGATGGACCATTGGACCCATTTACTTCGATAGTAGGCTAGTCTATTTTTTCCATACTATGGAATTCAGTGCCTTCTTCAATATCTTCTTTTGTGTTCAGCAGAACAAAGAAATCCATACAGGTTTGAAACAACTTGAGGGTGAGTAAATGATGACAGAATTTTTTTTTTTTTTTTTAGCGAACTATCCCTTTAAGCATCTAAGGTAAAACTAGCCGCGGATTTGCATCTCTTTCGAGTCAACTCATCCGTGTCTGCAATGGCCGCTAATATACCACAAGGGGGCACACTAGTTTTGCTAGCGCTACAGTTGTAATCAGTCGTCAATGTTTGCATAGGCCCTAACTGTTAATAACAACTTTTCAATGCAGACTTCTGCTCAAACAGCGTTTCAAATAAGCTAACGTGTTTTATTGACGTGAACTAGCAAGTTTGAGGCTAAACCTTAATGTTAAGATAGTTCATTATAATTAGCAATACTTAACCTAGGTAGATTTGTAAAGCAGGAGACCAAGTAATGGGATTAAACCACAGGTAGCAGTGTAGCTGTGATGTTGTAGGGTTAGGGTTAGCTTAGCTTGTTTCCTGCTGCTTATCTTGTCACGTTTAAACACTTTTTCATTCCAGGAAGTCAGAACTATTTACTAGCCTATAGGTGAATGTTTTTGTTTATCTGTCTCTTTGCTACTGTTGAAATCAGGCTTGTGGCTGTGCTTTCTGTGCTCTTGTTTCTTTAAACCGAGTTATATTTTATAACCACTATTCCCAAGACAGGCAGCCAGCGGTTTGGGGAATTTTTACCATAAAAGGTCATGCTGAGCTTAGCTACGGTTTCCTGTGGGAGTGGCCTGTCAAATTCTGCCTGTTTCTCTCTCACTCACAATTACTCCCTCAGTCATTCTCCTCTGGTCTTATCTCCCGCCTAATGCCTGCACTTCCCACAGTACAGAGCATTCTGCGCTTAAAAGTATGCACTCAACAAATAGCCTACACCGACAGTTCAGAGGGGAGGTAAAATAAATGTCTCTCGTGTGCGTGTTTGGGGTTGAGTGAGTTCAGCATATGTGCGTGTTGGAGAAGCTACTTTACAGCTGCAGCTTGATAAGCTGTTTGTAAAGTGAAGAAGTTAAACTATTTTTGAGCTACTCTTTTAAGGAAATCCTTGGCTAACAAAATTAGAACTAAAGCTAGGCTAGGCTACTAAAGCGGCACAAAGCAAAGAGGGTTTTCCCAATTTCCCCTTCAGAGTGCCAACTTGAATTGACATAAAACTGATCAAAGGCCTGTTCACAACAAGGACAATACCTATAACAAAAACAAATTATGAAGATTTAGTTTTAAAAATCATTCTAAATTTAAAAGAATAGCAGAGTCCACGCCACAACTATACGATGTTTTTGTGATAAAAACATTGACATAATCAGAATCTTTCCTGCTTTAAAAAGTTCAAGCATTTAAGCAGATAACAAAACATTCACAAAATGTTATTGTGTGTTTGTGTGGACAGTAAAATAGTTAGCGTTATAATTCTTGGTGTGAACAGGCCTGTCAAAATGATGTTGTGGAACACCATCTTAGTGTTAGCGATGTTCATGATCATACTATGCCCATCGCGGCCAAATAGTACAGTACTTGTAACCAAAAATTAGACTTTGTGCATAATACAATGTCATGCTATATTCTACGATAATTGTTGAAAATCTATTTTTATTTGCTTTGGCTGTTAATTTACACAACAGCTTTTTGAAAACGCAAACTTTTGAAAATGGGGTTCAAAGTGTGAGTTTTTGAAAACCATACCATTATCGTCTCTTTGTAAACTACAAAAATGTGAATTTGTGGAAACGCTGACGTCATGCACGTGTATATGTGTTCAGTTTATAGAAATGCGCGTTTGGCGCGAGTGCTCTGGAAAGGCGCGTGGTCTTTCTTTACAACGTGACATCGCCAACTACTTGTCTGGCATGCATAATACAGCGTTTTTAGTTGTTTTTGTGGATCTGTGTGAACCGGGATCGTTTTGATAACGTTGTAATCTCTACAAAGAAAAAAACGTTTTTCAGTTTTTAGTACATCATTGTTGTGTAAAAGAACTCTTAGTTTTAAGGAATGTTAAAGGGGTGGTATAATGCCCTTTTCAAAATATGTAAAATAAATCTCTGATGTCCCCAGAGTGTGTATGTGAAGTTTTAGCTCAAAATACCCCACAGATATTTTTATATAGCATGTTAAAATTTTCACGTTTTGAGGGTGAGAAAAACTCACCGGTTTTTGTGTCTGGCCCTTTAAATGCAAATGAGCTGCTGCTCCCAGCACAGGGGTCGGAGCTGCAACAGCTTGTGTCCTGAAAATTTCAAAAACTTTTAGCATTTTATTTTCAAACCGGATTCAGACAAAGATGGAGAGACTCAAGAAGAAGTGACAACATGTAGACAACATTTCTGAATGGTTAGTTGATGAATTTATGTAGCGTGTAGTTATCTTCTAGTCATTGATTAGCATATTCTGTCTTGATAATCTATAAATCATGTTCAGGGGGCAAGGTTTATGTAAATTTTAGGGTTAGTGATGTCACTAACCTGGGAGGAAGCTCGTGTAGTTCCTTATAACTTTGCAGATGTTGTTTATGCTCAAACAGCAACATTACACACTAACTAAAGTTAGAAAAGTGAAATCATGATCAACCACCCCTTTAAAATCTATCGATAGCATTTGTGGCATGTTAATAACCAAAACAACCTAGTAATGGCAGTAAATGGTTAACACAAGTTAAGATAAAGAATAGCCACAAGACTTCAAATTTTTTTTTTTTTTTTTTTACAGCTTTACAGCTCAAACAAAACCTGCATTAAATTCATTCCTAGCATGTTTTTGTCCATTGGCCGAATTTACAAAGTGCACTTTGTGTCGTACTTGTCCGTTAAACTACTTCCACGATGGGGCATTGCCCAATTACATGACACACATTCATACTTCCCTTCCTCCTTAAATCTCAGCAGGGCAGGCGTGAGTAAGTAATGTTGAATGAACGCCAAAGCACATTACGTCTTTTCCTTACAACAGTGCCTAAGGCAGGCCAACAAAGACAGGGCACACTGGAGTGGGTATGCAGATGCCAAACATCTGTGCATGGCTATGACGTCATATGATGACACGCAGCAGACGTCAGAGAGCTGTTTGTCTGGAGCACAGGTGTTTTTGGACACTCTTCTCAGAATGTTCATCCAGGTGTTATGGATAGTGAATCATCCGTTTGACAGTTGAGTATGTCTGAGGTACATGCCAAACATGTCTCGCAGTTTTACCACCTTGATGCTAAAGTTGTGGTTTTTGGCGTGGCGGGAATTCAAGCATTCGTTTACTTAAAAATTTGTAAAATGAGAGCTTATGACAGAAAATAGACCCTATTTAGAAGAAACTAAACTACACTTTTTATTGTAATTCATAAAATGCCTAATGCAAGGGCAAGTGTCCAGTAGCAGTTAAGAAAGCCAGTTGGAAAAGAGTGTTACATTCTGCACTTCAGCTCTAGTTTTCAGTGCCAAAACAGTTAGATCCAACGGTTTCGCCATTTAGCACTTTGGGACTCAACGACTCTAAATCAAGTGTGTGCAATTGCTTTACGTCAGACTTGATTGAACAAGGCAGTGAAAGGAATAGAAAGCGACTTTGTTTGCTTTCTAATGAAGGTATGATTAGCACTTGTATCTTTTATTTTGAGGATATATTTATCCATTTGTTTGTTTTATATTTTCCGTGGTTTCTAGAGTGTTACTATGGGGTAGCAAATGTGTTCTGAGTGGGGTTTTGCAAAGTCAAAACAGTCCACCTTCAAGTTTCTATAATATTTGTGTCATTGAATAGTCCCTCTAATATAAGCCTATGAGATTTTTTGGCCATTTTATTGTCCGGCAGAAAAGTACAAATGATACGGGATCATGTATAATCAGTGGTCAGTATAATTTTTTTTAAATGTATATGATTTTAAAGCTTTCGCTAAGCAAAATGTATAGAATGTACAAAATGATCAGCCTAGCAACAAGATAAACATTGCAATAATGTTACAGTATTAAAAATGTATGAGCAAGATTCATAAATGGCGTAAAAGTATTGCTCATAGGTCAGATTGTAACAGATTTTTTTCCGACTACAACTGATAACTTGTGTTTTTTTTTTTTAAATGATAGTATCTCCAGTTTTTGTTATGGTTGAGAGGTTTTAATAAGCGTTGTCATGGACGACTGTGAATATTAAGAATGTCTGACCTCCAAATGCTGTGATTGACCGATAAGAATCGAGGATTCCAGAGAGCCACGTAATAAGAAAAATAATAGCTCCTCTCCTCAACAAACTGCACAATTTGAGGTACATTTGGCATCTGCTTAGAGGTAAGGGTTTTGAAAAGTGCATTACCATAAATATTATCAATTATTATATTGATACTTGCCTTGGTAAAGGCAATTTAGATGAATGTCACCTAACAAGGACTAACGTTCTAAGAACTTTCTGGCAAGGTTCAGTCAAAAGTTATTTACAAACGTTCCTACAGTAACGTTAATAGAACGTTCGTTCAAAGCTATCTGTTTTTTATTAATGTTCTCAAAACGTTAGCATATAAAAAGCACACGTTATGTATAATCATTCATGGAACGTTTTTTTCTGAAACTCACTTAAATGTTATTTCTTGTTTCATGATGTTCTCATGATGTTTGCAAAATGTGTTAAAACATTAAAAAATTTGATGTTTTGAATGTTCAGAGAACATTCAGAAATAATGTTTTCAGAACTTAATGGGAATGTTCGCAAAACGCTCTTAGAACATATTTTGTTAGCTCGGTTTAGCACTAATGGGGTTAAATCTGGATGCAGGGCCTACAGTATCTGCTCACCTCTCCATCCCTTCGTCCTTTAAAAAAACAAAAACAATATGCACCACTCCAAATAAGGAGAAGTGCTTTTGACTGTTTGGTCCAGACCATTCCTTCTCACAAGTGGTTAGATAGGCAGATGGGTGGGGGAGTGAGGGGGGTGTTTTAGACTTTGGTTGGGTTATGTAGAGCGATCCAGCATTGCTGGCAGCTCTTGGTTGCAGGCAGCATCAGCTGCATTCTTCTCCTCTCCTAAATCTCCTCGCATCCATTAGTCTGACCACACTTTCGCCTGAAGGACCGAGAACTGCACTTCGTAGCTCGTGGCTCCCTTGAATTTCATATTCGACCTAGACACTAGATCAACCTGCAATCATGGAGGCCATCAAGAAGAAGATGCAGATGCTCAAACTGGACAAGGAGAACGCCATCGACCGGGCAGAGCAGGCCGAGACCGAACAGAAAGCTGCAGAGGAGAAATGCAAGCAGGTAAGAATCAACAAATGCAGGTAGGAATCCAGATTGGTTAAAATGTTAAAATAAAAAGGTCCCAACAAAAGTGTTGGCATAGGCATCTGTCAAGGCTGAAACTTGACGATTGTAATCAAGGAGAAGTTTGCCAAGACCTCATACTTGAAAACCAAGTATGCATTTGAGCTGCAATTCTGGGTTCTTTCGCAGCACTGGCTACTTATTTTGCACAATGCAGGAATCCTATAAAAAAATCTGTAACAATCTGACCTAACAATAAACAATACGTTTACAGCATTTATTAACCTTATTAATACATTATTAACATTAAATGTTTGCATGTTAACACGAGTTGAAGTAACAATGTACATTATTTATAATTTAACATTAATCATAAATAATAAACTGTAGGCTAAAAGATTGTGAATTATATTAGATATCATATAAAATATATTTATTTTATTGACCAATTGGTTTGTTTGTTTTAAGCGTACACACTTGGAAAACATATTGCTCTTTGTAAACAGACAGATATCTTAGTAAATTAATATTAGCTAAAAATCAATCCATGTCTTCCACCATCCAGAACACCTAAGGTTATAAATGGACAAGAGAGGTCAGGCTGTCTGGAATCCCAGTAGATTAACAGATCCTCTCTTTAACACAAGAACCCAGCCAAACTGATAGCCATAGATAGCAAAGTGTTTGTGAGTGTTTATCTCACTTACTGCCATATGACAGATTACCTCAGACTAAAATTAGTTATCTGCTGTCCACTAAAGAGAGTAGGCCTATGATATAATGTGGGTGACCAGATCCTTTTTTGATATCTATTCATTTCTTAATAATGTACATATTATTTTGTGATAAAATAGTTGAAAATATTATGAGGGATAATATTATAGAGGTTGATAGTATTCCTAAAATTACCATATCCAGTATTGGAGAAAGTTACTTTTAAAAGTAACTCGTTACAATATTGCGTTACTCCCTTAAAAAAGTAACTAACTGCATAGTTCCTTTTTATGGAAAGTAATGTGTTACGTTACTTTTTCTCACCTAGACTGGGCTTGCTTGTTTGTTTAAGTTCTATTCTAAAGACCCTTTGACACCAAAAGTGAAATGAATAAAGATTCATGTCTGTACAGTAGAGGTCAATAAATGAGTAAACAATTTAACTTTCTTTACTTATTTGAAAAAGTAACTCAGATATTTTGTTGTAAATGTTAAAGTGTTGCGTTACTTTTCTCATTACTTTTAAAAAGTAATCGGATTACGTAACTTAAGTTACTTGTAACACATTACCCCAACACTGACCATACCAGAAAGATTTTTATCTTTACTTATTTGAAAAAGTAACGCAGATATTTTGTTGTAAATGTTAAAGTGTTGCGTTACTTTTCTCATTACTTTTAAAAAGTAATCGGATTACGTAACTTAAGTTACTTGTAACACATTACCCCAACACTGACCATACCAGAAAGATTTTTATCTTTACTTATTTGAAAAAGTAACTCAGATATTTTGTTGTAAATGTAAAAGTAATGCGTTACTTTAAAAAAAGTAATCGGATTACATAACTTAAGTTACTTGTTATGTGTTACCCTCAACACTGATCATACCAGAAAGTTTTTTGTCTTTACTTATTTGAAAAGGTAACTCAGATATATTGTTGTAAATGTAAAAGTAATGCATTACTTTACTCGTTACTTTAAAAAAGTAATCGGATTAAGTAACTTAAGTTACTTGTTATGTGTAACAACAGAAATATTTTTTTATGGACATTTGGGATATTCCCTTAAATTATGCTAAATTGTGCTATGTTTACTCACTCTCCCTCATAAAGCTGGAGGATGAGCTGGTCGGCTTGCAGAAAAAGCTCAAACAAACCGAAGATGAACTGGACAAGTACTCAGAGGCCCTGAAGGACGCCCAGGAGAAACTCGAACTGTCTGAGAAAAAAGCTGCTGACGTAAGTGATGCACGGGGTTCAGTAAAACAGACTCAGACATGAGTCCTCTACGATAAACAACTCGAGTCATTCAGGCTTTGTTATGATGCTTTCATTTCCTGTCAACCCAGCCGGTCCATTTCAGGGTCATGGCACCATTTCACAGTGCTTCAAATGGGGATTCATAGGGCAATAAAAAGCTTTACCTCAATAAAAAACATGTCAAAACAAGAATCTTTTCAAATATCTCTTTCCTCAGGTGTACTTCTGTAATGCCTTGAAGCGAACACATTGCTCATTAAAGAGATAATTTTAAGGTTTAAACGCACAAATTGGCTACTTTTAAGTTTAAATGAATCAAAGCGCAGTGCGTTCCACCTGTTAGAACGTGTTTGGCCTTGGGACGAGTGAGAAAATTGTCGTAATCACACCTGCATTGTTCTGAAGTGGGTCCATCCTGTCCGTCTCTCAGATAAGAGATCTCTCAGGTTACTCCTCACAATGTGACCTCGAAGGAAATGACTGCATAGTTTGAGAAGGAAGCCGAGGAGGGGCAAATCGGTTGTTTGTGAATCCTTAATGATTCCAGCATGGGGGTAAATCCATTTGCGAAAGAGAGATGTTCTTCATGTTGTCATTGACCTCAAAATACTTTTACAGGACACACCGTGACATCAAACTTTATTCAATAAGTGCAGTACAAATGAGTAAGTTTCATTTCCTGTAGAATGTTCTGAGAGGCTGGAACTGGGGATACAAGCACATTTTCAAGTTCTTTGGAGCGTTGCCCTGAAAATGTGTTCCAGAGAAGCCACATGTCATGCATTAGAGGAAACTGTAAACTAATTATACATCTGCATTCACAACGCCAAAGTAGGTAAGATAAGTTCACCAACTTTTTTGAGGCCTGTAACTGATAAGTCGGGGGAACAGCAGGGGAGACTGGGACTTCGGTTGCAGTGTAAAAGCTCAGGAATCCCAAGAATGCAGCGAAAGCAAACACAGAGGGCCACACTCCTGTGACTAATGAAATCAATGCTCCCAGATCGCTGGCTCGTCTTTAGAACAAAAGCACACTTTTGCGGAAAGTGTGTGACAGAAGAAGTGGTGTGTAACGTCAAGATTTGAGGTTTTAATTGCGGGGGTTGTAATCGAAAACTTGTGTGTAATTGCAGCGTTCAATTTGTAAGTGAAATCAACAACATGCAGTGAGAGTGCTTTACGCTTTTCAACTAATTTGAATTTTAAATTTTAATGTGTTGAATAAAAAAAAATCAAGTTCAATAGATGGAAACAAAAACATTGATATGATTGTTATGTTTACAGTATATATTCCAAAATATTTTTTCCTTAAAAGAAGAGAAATGGACATACTGTTAAAAAGAATTTTGTCAGGTAACGTAAAAATCAAAAACGGAATGGTTTTATTCAAAAATATTATTTAATATGATTAAATCAACCTAAATACATTAAGTTACAATAGCGGAAGTGTTATCTACCTAATCTAAACCTTAAAGGTGAGTGTTTCTTGAATAAGGCTGTCTCAGAAAACTCCCAAGAAATGATATAAAGTTATAAGATATTACAATAATATAACTTAATTAAAATGATAGCTAAACAGCTCAAATAAAGGTGTACAACATGAAAACTGCAATTTTATTTTTTATTTTTTATTTTTTATTTGACCCATCAGCTACTGTAAAAACAGTCTTGAAACGTCTGAAATTAAGAAATTGTGGTTCATTTAAAATATATTTGCATGTAAAATTTCTGTTTAAAATGTTTTTACAGTGTAGCATAGTCATTAAAATATTAAAAATAAAAACTATTAACAAAAACCAGTCAAGATTAAAAAACGTTACAAATAAAAATAAGAATATTACCGACAAGCTCTAAGAGTACGTTTTTGAATACATTTTGACAAGAGAAAGAAGTAATTAACATAAAATGAGCATGAATTGTGACTCAGTGGTTGCCCCGCCCACAATGACGTCACGGGGACTTCACTTTTCCAAAGTTACATTGAAACTTTTCTGCAGAAGTTCTGCCTCCTTACATTCTCTCACATTCCAATGACTCCATGAGACAGAAGTAACCTCCAGCGAAGACATTTTTTTTGTTGTTCATTGAACCGTTTTGTATTGATCCGGACTGGGAAGAATTTGGATTGCACATTTCGTGTCGTTTTCACTCCTTTTTTTTCTTCTTCTTTACACTGGCCATCCAACTACAGCGCCATTCCGTTATTTTTTAATTATATATATTTTTAGGCTTTTCAATTTTGAAGTATTTATTTTTTTTATAGCTTTTTGAGTTTTTTTGTTGTTGTATTTGCACATCGTTTCATTTTTCCTGACCAAAGTCGCGGCTCGTTTTTGTTTTCTAGTTGTAAATATAATATAATAAAGTATCTAAAATGACAGGTGTGACTTCTTTGGACGCAGTGAAGAGAAAGATCCAGACTTTGCAGCAGCAGGCGGATGACGCAGAAGATCGAGCTTTGGTTCTACAGCGCGAGCTGGACAATGAGCGCGAGCTCCGGGAGAAAGTGAGACAAATCTTCATATTTCTTTGTTCTTACTTACCGTCTTTACACTCTCCGGATTCTTGAACGCGTTACCTCTGTGAACTGTTCCAAAAAAAGCTCCCGGGCTCCGCTGAAGACTATAATTGTATGTTTAGGTGAACAGTGAGACCTGGATGCAGACGTGAGGTTGTGGAATGAAAGGCGTTGGTCCAAAGGGACAGTCCGACCCCAAAATCTGCCTTTGGGCAGTTGTTAGGCCTCACTGTTTTCTCATACAGGTTTATTACACTTCCACCCCGTTATTTTAGTCTTAAAATCATTTTAATTTACATAATTAACTATTTATTTGTTTTAACTATCAATTTGAGTATATTTTTTTACAAAGAATTGCGTTATTTACCTACTTAGTAAGCCATTTTCTAATTTCCCTAGGTAGGGCTTTTATAATTCTTAAAAATTTAAAGATTTACTTAAAGATTATCTACACTGAAAATATCTATATTTTTTGGTCACATCTTTTGTCACATCAACTTGTTTTTAATATGTAATTTAGGCTATATTACATTTTTTATTTCAATGAACTCAAAATTTTATGGCAACCAACAGCCTTTGTAAAACCAACAGTAGCCTATGTTTTACAGTATCTATCTATCTATCTATCTATCTATCTATCTATCTATCTATCTATCTATCTATCTATCTATCTATCTATCTATCTACCTATCTTTGGTATAATCGAATGTATTCAGCCATACAAACTTCAATCCAACAGGACAGTAAAACAAACTAAAAATAGTTATTGCAGTAGTAGGAGTGATTTCTACCTAATATGGTGTAATGGGGTCAAATAGTATTTTTTAGTTAATTTAGATGAAGAACATGGCAAAATGTTGCATGTGAGGAGATTTTTCCTTGATACCAAGATGCTTAAGGAAGCCCCCCTCCCCCACAGTCCTTGGAGGATTTAGATGCTCCATTTTATACAATTTTCTGAGTCATCCCTTGTGAAGCTCTTAATTGTCAAGCTGAAGGAATTCGGCCAGAAACCTACAGTCTGTTTCTCCTCATTTGAACTCCTGTTTTTGCGCAACCGATGAATAATTGTTTGTGGATCTTTCTTAGAAGTTACAAATGTGATTTTGTTGCATTCAAGAACGACCCAAAGGATGTCCCATCCTGAGCTCCCAAAGGAACTGAGTCAGGATGTTGTCTCTTGCTCCACATTGGAGTTTCCTGTGGTCCTTCTTCATACTCAAATGACCATGCAGATATGCAGGAAGCTGGCACTGCTTAAGAAAAGTCCTGTTCTTCTAGTGTTTGTAGATCAATAGTGTGTCTTTGTCTAGGATCTGTTGCCTTTTACATTTAATGGAGAAATGTTAGGGAGGTCCATGGTCCCATCATTCTTCTAAATCAACTCCTTTCTTTCTCTCTTAGGGTTTTGCTTTGAGTCAGACACTTCTAATACAAATTTTGCTGACTTTACTTTCATAAGTGGGAGTTTTCCCACTCTCAGTGTGACAGAATGCTGCTGGACTTGGTCATGAGTCATGATGTGACCAATGACCTCTCCATGATGGTCATACTTTATGTAAGGCATAATTCACAGTGGGGTTAAAAGTCAAGAACATGACTACGAACATATGTGAAGCCTGTACAAAGACCATTAGGAAATTGGTAAATAAGTAAAGGAAGATAAAGAAATGCTCCTCAAATTTGCATCGACTGCTTCCCATGGTGTTGAAAATGATATCAAGACCTTTTTTGCATATCTTTTCAAAGTTTAGTTACACAAGTGGTTGCTTACTTCACAATACTTCTACAGTCTTCTGCTTTTCTTTGCATTAGTTTAGAAATAGCTAATAATTTTGCATTTCCAACTCTCTCTTTGACTGTTTTACCAGTAAGCCACTTTATAATCTCAACTTGTATTGACTGAAAAGGAGCCTGTACTTCATTTCCACTGTTCGTTTTCATCTGATAGGCCTTATTTTCATAATATCAGCCCATAAAAAGGTCATTACATTGATAGTGTTCGTCTCAAGTGTTTGCTCAATGTCACGTACGATAGTACTGTGCCTCTGGAAGTCGACAGCAGAAGTCCCAGGTGATTCCCCCTCACTTCAATCCTAAACGTATAATTGGACACGGACGTCACTGCGTCTCTAACAAGATCTGAGTGTGTTGTGGTGTAAATAGGCCTGGGAATCCATAGATCTGGGAATGTCGCCGTCTCATATCACACGTATGCGTGTTTGGGTTTTGTCTTGTACGCGATAATACGTTCAAGGCTGCGTCCAGACGCTTCTCGATAACATATGGCTTTATTTTTATTTTTTGTGCTATTCTTCAGCCTTTAAAACTTTTTGGCACTTCACCACTAGCATTCTCCAGAGCTTGTTTTACCATATATGGCTAAAGCAACCAGGGAGCGCAGTGACTAAGGAAAGGGCACGGCTCATGAGGGAGTATCCTGACCCTGAACTGAATGAGCATGTTGGGAGGGGAGAGGATGTGGAGTGTGTCCATTTCCTGTGCATTTTTCTCCTCCCCTCTCTGGCTCTCTTTTATTCGAAAGGGGGTTAACTTCCTACTCCCGTGATGTGTTGGTGAAATATGTGTGAATAAATGCTCATTTGACCCCTTCTTTAATGATGTCAATCTTAAATAGCGTATTCATTGGCGTTTTGTGAGATATAGTCATATTGCAAGATACAAACTCACACATTGCAAAATATAAAGTCGTATTTTGAGATATAAAGTCGCAGTCACAATTGCAAGAAATATTATAGCTTGAAATCAAACATTATATTTCATAATTATGACTTAGTTTCTTGTAATTGTGAGATATAAAGTTAGATTTTAAGATATAAAGTCACTGACAGTTCCAAGACAGAAACTGTAGTGTCGGCCCAGATCCGGCCCACATCTGGTAGTGGGCCGGATCCAGGCCGACACTATGTTGCTGTCTGAGTTGGTTTGAACAAGTTATTAAAGGGATAGTTCAACCCAAAAATGGAAATTCTGTCATTTACTCACCCTCACCTTCCAAATCTGTATGAATTTCTTTCTTCTGTTGAACACAAAAGAAGATATTTTGAAGAATGTTGGTAACCAGACAATTGATGGGCCCCACTGACTTCCATAGTATGAAAAGGAAGTCAAGGGGGCCCATCAACTGTTTAGTTACCAACATTCTTCAAAATATCTTCTTTAATGTTCAGCAGAAGAAAGAAACAACTTGAGGGTGAGTAAATGATGGCTTTTTGTGTGAACTATCCCTTTAAGTCACATTGTGAGATATAAAGATATAACAGTTGATTTGGACAAGTTATAAAGTCACCATTATGAGAAAAAAGTTGAGGCCTTTACTATGATCTATTACATTCATTTTTGTGTTTGATAAAGATATTTTTATTCCATCCAGTAGCAAACCAGCTACAAAAAAAAGCTTAAAGTATATAAAAGCTTGTATGTAGTGAGGTACATCAGTTATGATCTGTTTACTACTATTCATGCCATAGGAAGCAGTAGAAATCTGTAAATACCAGCCGCTCTGACTCAAAACAAAGATGTGATTAGAAAATGGACGATATGCTCTCTTTGACGTTTCCCTGATGCCTCTTAAAGTTTCAACCCAGATACAGTTTCCTGGCAGCGAGATTTTCCTAGCGTTCTGAGAGAACTGTGCGCTTGCTCGGTTGAAGCGTCTGCAGTGCGAGAGCCACTGTGATATTTGTCATAATTATAGTTGCAATTATCAGTGCAGTAAATGGGTTGGTTTGGCTGTGAGGTCTCTTTAAAACTGAAAAATGTCACAGAGGCACCATTGTGCTCATTATGAGGCCAATCTTTGTTTGAATCACAACGGGAGGTGGTGGTCGTAAAGGGCACACAAATGTTTTTTCTTTTGCAGTTGATTGTGCTTTGAGCAAAAACTGATGAAAATGACATGGCATCATTGGGAGAATCCCCAAAGACCTGAAAAAACACCAGAGCGTTATTTTATATCATAAATGTACATTACTGCTTCATTTAAAGTCAGTATATAATTGTATGTAAGTAACCTTTGACCTTTTCTTTGACAGGCTGAGGGTGATGTGGCGGGCCTGAACCGCAGAATTCAGCTGGTGGAGGAGGAACTGGATCGGGCTCAGGAGAGGCTGGGAACTGCACTGCAGAAACTGGAAGAGGCGGAGAAAGCAGCAGACGAGAGCGAGAGGTCAATGGAAACCATTAATTTATGAATAATGATGGAAGGAATGAATTGCTGTGCTTTGGGTGAAAACTACATGGCTTCTGTGGACCAAACAAAACCAATCCACAAAATTTTACGGAATTCATTTTCAAGAGAAATTGTGGTTGGAGAGGGTTTTACCCATGGAAGCAGACTGACCCACCTTTTATTATTTAATATATAAATACTTTAATATATAAATACATACACTGTAAAACATATGATCAATAAGTTATGACAATATGTTTTTACATTGCTTTAACTCATCAAAATAAGTTAAGCAATTTTCAACTTTTTTATGTTATACAAGATTCAACTAATTTTTTTTAAAGTCAGTTCAATGTAATTTAAGTTGAAATGACTTAAACATCCAAGTTTATTGTACTTAAAAATTTAAGGCAGCAACTTTTTTTTTACACTGTATTAAGAACCAATGATATTCATATTAAGCTTGAGAAAACAGGAAATTAACATGATTTTCCATGAATTTTCATAAATTCAATGCTTGGAAATCACCCTTAAGGGCCGTATCGGCGCGCGTTATTCGCCAGCGTTTTTCAACGCGTTTTTTGTGTTCACACCCAAGCGATTTTCGCTGACGATGAGCCGAGTGAACATGCAAATTCATTCCCTGACATTAGATGGCGCTTAATGTAAAACAGAAATACTCCGCTGTCGCGTTTGTCATATAGTTCTTTATGTTCCGACACCAACGAGACCAGCAGCTCTACATTCATCTTGCCTTGCATCTTCCTCGTCTTATTTCTTCCCGGCAGTGTTAGACGCTACTTGGCGTATATCTTCTTCGCCGTTACGTATGTGTGCTCGGCAAGACCGTTTTGTGTTTGAGCGCCCCCAAAGTTGTGTTTTACTGTAACTTCAGAAGCTCCAGACACGTGAGCAAAAGCGCCAATCTCATTGGTCGGATAGTTTTTGACGCGGCGCGCCAAACCAAAAAAACGAACCCGAGGCGTTTAAAAAAAAAATGCCGCTTTTACGCGTGCCGTTTTTCGCGTAGGTGTGCACACTCACATTGGCGCCCTTTGTTTAGTCACGAGGCGTTAAACGTCTGCGAATATCGCACGCGAAATTCGTCCCGGTGTGAACAGGCCTTTATGTTGAAGATTCCATGAATTGGTCAAACCAGTTGACAAATAGTTTTGAATATTCATTAGCAAATCTGGCTAAATCAAAACCTTATTCATTAATCGCACATGACTGAAAAGGTGGTGGAAATTCATTGGTCAATTCTCATTTCCAGATTTCAGGACCATTTTGATTATGAAATAAAGATCTTGCGTTAGCAAATTTGTTGATCTGCATTATCAATGATGTCTCGCTCACCGCTTGTTTCACCTCCAGAGGCATGAAGGTAATTGAGAACCGCGCCATGAAGGACGAAGAGAAGATGGAGATCCAGGAGATGCAGCTGAAAGAGGCTAAACACATCGCAGAGGAGGCCGACCGCAAATACGAAGAGGTGAGGTACAAGCGCCTAGAGGAACACCACTTCCAGATGTTTGACATTTGAAGCTCTTCGTTTGAACGCCATCTTTGCTACAGGTGGCCCGTAAACTGGTGATTCTCGAGGGCGAGCTGGAGCGAGCCGAGGAGAGAGCCGAAGTCGCTGAATGGTATCGTCTACCTATTCTCACGCTTTAAATAGACTAGAATGTGAATGTTTGTTGCTTGACCAGTTAAAACATTGTTTTCTGCTCAAATACCTCCAGCAAAGCTGGTGATTTGGAGGAGGAATTGAAAAACGTTACCAACAACCTTAAATCCCTAGAGGCTCAGGCAGAGAAAGTAAGTCAACATCTCTCTTTTATCTGTTAATATCACAATTTCAGACCTCTATAATAATCATCACTCAACTTCAAAGCCCGATAGTCGCTTTGAAACTGAAACATGGTAATTTATGGACTTAAAGTTCTGACAACACAATAGCTCTGAGAGCAATGCGAATTTTATTCAATGTTGACAGAAAGTGAAATGGATTTGCTGTATCTGTCTTTGTTTGCATGTTTCAGTACTCAGAAAAAGAAGACAAGTATGAAGAGGAAATCAAAGTTCTTAGTGACAAGCTGAAGGAGGTAAAGAAGTCAACAAATGAGACAAGGTCCAAGATAAGCTGCCCTTTCTCATTCCTTCAACTTCCTTTTTGTGTTTATCAGGCCGAGACCCGTGCTGAGTTTGCCGAGAGGTCAGTGACCAAACTGGAGAAATCTATCGATGACCTGGAAGGTATGAACACATTCATTAGTTCTGTGGGTTTAATCTGTCTGTTAACTGAGATTTCTGTGGAGCCAAAAGTTCAACTCTTTTGCAATATTGGGGGAGTTGAACATAGAGGTTCTGTTTCATAGAGGTACATTTTCCAGAAAAGCGTGTAGCTGTTTTCAAAACACTGTAGCTCTACCAGAATTGAGCGATGACCTAACTACTGTGGTAGCCATGTAGAATGACAAAGTTGATTCATTTGAGTGAATCGGTTTGTTTGAATGATTTGTTGTAGTGAATCACTTCATTCAATTGGTTCATTTCAGTGAACTTGTTTCTAAAATATTCACAGTAGCTGTTTTCAAAACACTGTTGCTTTTCCAGGAATTCGATATTTTCTCCAAGGTAAGTGCGGAGGTTAGCGCGGGGAAAAAACATTGGTAAAGATGATTTAGTTAACCGGTTAGACTAGTCATTTGTTCAATAATTAATCGTTTCTCCAATAATTAGTGTGTATAGCATGACAAAAAGCTGGGAAAGTTGATTCATTTTAGTGAATCGGTTGATTCAGATGGCTCGTTCGAGCAAATCGTTTCATTCAGTCAGAATCACCTAGATTTGAGTGGTCAGTTTAAGTGAATTGCTTCGTTCAGAAAAAATACCTGGTTCAAACTAGATTTGATTTGTTTGGAGAGTTCATTGTAGTGAATCACTTCATTCAGATGACACAAACTAGCTCCAAAACTAGATTTGATTGGCTTGAGTGGTTGATTTTAGGGAATTGCTTCGTTCTGATGGAATTAACTGGTTCAAAAACTAGATTTGATTAGTTTGCGTGGTTTATTTTAGTGAATTGCTTCATTCAGATGACACAAACTAGCTCCAAAACCAGATTTGATTGGCTTAGGTGGTTGATTTTAGAGAATTGCTTCGTTCTGATGGAATGAACTGGTTCAAAAACTAGATTTGACTAGTTTGGAGAGTTCATTTTAGTGAATCACTTCGTTCACGTGACACAAACTAGCTCCAAAACTAGATTTGATTGGCTTAGGTGGTTCATTTTAGAGAATTGCTTTGTTCTGATGGAACGAATTGGTTCAAAAACTAGATTTGATTAGTTTGTTTGGTTTATTTTAGCAAATTGCTTTGTTCTGATGAAATGAACTGGTTCAAAACTAATTTGCTGATTCATGAATCATCATTCAATTCAGAGAGCACAAATTTTTTTGTCTTCGACTTTTATGCTGTCATCCTAATAGCAAGAAAATACGTTAATACTGAAAATCATTTAAAAGATAATTTTCTTCTTAAATAGATTTAATATACTTTTTCTTAGTCACCTATAATGTAGCTTTTCAAAAAGGTAATTTTTGACTATAGTTTGACTTGGCAAGCATCAATAGACTAAACTGTTCTTATGAACACATCAGTGAAGGTAAGGAAGTGGCTCAATGCATTTTTTACCTTCAGAAATGACAGTGGTGAAGCAGGACGCATTAAAAAGTCCTGAGTGGATGGGGTTTTACAGGTCACAGGCGGGCCATCCTCCCTGTCTATGTAACGGCCATAAAATCTTTTGGAACACATAACACCATATTGTTTTAGAGCCGTTTTGTCAGTTCCAGCAGGCTCATGTTTCAAACGCTTGAACCCCTTCACTGGAAGATGATATATTCGACTGACTCAGTATATAGAATTGGTTTAAACAAGCCTGGTTTTCCTTCTGTCCCAAGAGAAATGAAGTATGTCTGTTCCCTACAGCGCCGGTCAGCTCTTTACGAGACTGAACTCTGCATTTGCTTAATAAAAGTAGTATATATGAATAGGAAAAGTAACAAGGGAGCATATCTTCTTTGGGCCGGATGGAAATTTTTGTTTTGAACACGATTCGCTTATAGATTGTTACTGGTAGAACATGACCTCTGAGAGTTTCATGTTTAGTCTTCCATTAACTTCTTGTCTTTCTCTTTTTCATTTGGTTTCTGTCCATTGCTGCTTCTCATCCTTCGCTTTCCTGCTTTTCCTGCCGATCTTCAGATGAACTCTATGCTCAGAAGCTGAAGTATAAAGCCATCTCTGAGGAGCTGGACCATGCTCTCAATGACATGACCTCCCTGTAGATCCATCTCTGTCCCGCTCTGATGCATCTCCTGCTTTCTCAAATTTCTTGCCACTTTCTTCATGCGTGCTTCATTTTCTTCAGTGTGTCTTCGCTAGTCTCAATAAAACACCCTTGTTTCATTTCAGACTCTCAATCTTCTGTTGTCATTGATAATGTTTAATTATGAAGATTGGTAAGAGTTTCTAAGTTCATGAAATTCCTGGTAATATCAGGGAAGTTTGATATTAGTTTTTTAGACTTAGATTAAATATTTTACTTGATTGTAAATGTATGATTTTTAAAAAATGATTATCCATTAATCATGAATGACTGGATCATTGAAATTCATTTAGTCAAAAAGTGTCAGAACTTTTGGGAAATTTGGTAATTTTACACAAAATATGCTCAATAATTCTCAGCTCAGATCTTATAATGCAATTTAGAATAATAATAAATATATGTAACATATAATATAATATCTTCTGTGCAACATACATTAAATATTATACATTTTATTAAATATATTGAATATGATCAAATGTGTTAAATGATATATATTAGAATATATTAAATATTTGTCAGTTTTCTATACTCTTCTCTTTTATATTCTGATGTCCACAAAGGTGAGGTTACATTTCAGTTTTGTCTGATTTTATGCTTGTACCTGTATTTATATCATATTTTAAAAATATTTAATACAATACTAATCTTCACAGTTGAAAGGTTATTCTTTAATCATACACATAAATGCAATCGTAATTAATATTATTACTGACACACTGACCAAGTGCAAGCAAATTAAATGGTGATATTTCTTCTTATAACACTGTGTGGTTGTAGATGAACCCTACACTGTAAACAAAATTATACGATCAATAAGATATGAAAACATGTTTTACATTGCTTTAGCATCAAAATAAGTTAAGCAATTTTCTTATCTGTTTAATGTAATTTAAGTTGAAACGACTTAATCATCCAAGTTGATTGTACTTAAAAAATGAAACTTTTTTTACAGTGAAAACCACAAAACTAGTGCACTAAAAACTGTATTTTCACATAGTATGCTTATTAAACAGTCACAGCATCTGACTAATTTTTTTATATTTTTGCTTACAGAAAAATTATCTTCTGCAAAAGAAGAAAACCTCGGAATGCATCAAGTGCTGGATCAGACACTCCAGGAGCTGAACAGCTTATAAGAGAGACGATGAGAGAGAACGACGTCCATTTTTACAACATTCCACAAATACTCTCCTTAATTTCAACTCGCTAGCTTGAGCCCTATTTTCTCACAGAATAAATAATTTAAATTTTGATCTGAGGCAGGTATTTCTTTTTTCGCTATTATCCAAGATGGCTCGACATCGCTGCTTTCAAAAGTTAGCCAAACAACCTGAGGTGCTAATTTCCCCACTGAAACAACGTTATTACCTTATGACATACCACATGAACAGTGAATATGCTAATGTGCCCAGCAGAAATTCACTTGGAGTTTTGATATTAATGTAATGTAAATGAAGACGTTGATGAGGGCGTTTTTAATGCAGTGTTTCTCATAAGTACATCATGAGCTCCACCTACTGGCCACAGGATGCACTGCAGTACATTACTCCATTGAAAATGCGATGGTGTTTTACCATGGTATGTCAAAGTGCCTGGGTATTTTTGTGGAACCACCACGAAATGGGACCAAACAAAGACCAAAGAAATATTAACTCTTCCCTAGACATTTCTGTGAATGCGTTGTCGCTTTTTTTCTGTCAAATGACCATTTCAAAATGCCTCAAACGCTTCTTTTCCATTTTCTGTGTAATAAATTTTTATAAAAAGTCTGTTTGTGGGCTAGACGTTTGATTATTTTCCAGAATAGTCCAATTAGATGAATAATTGATCCTCATTTTATGGATTTTACAGAAGTTATAAATGATGCCTTGTATTTTTTTATTTTTGAATAATCAAAAGTGAAACTTTCAGTGAATGCCTATCAGTAGCCTATATCACCATACACAAAACTAAGAACAACAATGACATTTGTATCGTCCACACACACGTTGTTCATAACGTGAATCTACACTGTAAAAAAATATTTGCATGCTTTATCACAACATTTTTTCTTTTGTCAAAACAACTTAGATCATTTTTGTGGTTCAGATAACATAATATTTTGAGTTTCTGTTGATTAAACCAATCTCCTTTTTTTTATATCAATGAACTTAACATTTTAAGGCAACCAGGTTAAACCAACAATAATGTTTTACAGTGTTCGAATCCCACCACAGCTTCGCTCATGCATATTAATTACGTTATGTGACGTTTGTCGAGCAGACCTACCTGATTCGCTCAAAGGTTGTCTTGTCTAATGAATATTAATGACGTCATGTGACGTTTATGGATCAGGCCTACCTGATTTGCTGAATGGTAAGAGCGGCTTGCCTCATGAATATTAATTAGCATGTCGGTCCAGGAAGTTAAACGGCGCGTAATTAATATGTATTATATAAAGTCATACGTCACAGTGCACACAAATCAAAAGTAGGCTACTCGTTTGTAAACTCATTATATTATTTAACCTGAGACCGATTGATGACTTAAAGTACAGAGCTGTAGATATTTCATATAGTTAATGGTCTGAAATTGTGTCGGCTGTACTTTGTTTTTAAACCACACCCCACACAACAGTTTTTAAACAGGTGAGGTCACGTCCACTGTCGTCACTGTACGTGTGCCTCGGCAGGTGAGTGTGTTATGAAAACATTACATTTGACATATTATTGTTTTTAATAGTGAAAGACAGGCATTGTAAATAACGTATAGCCTATTTGACACCTTTCATGTCAAATAGCCTATATGTTACTACTGTAATAGCCTATTGAAATATATGAAAATAAGTGCGCTAAGAGAAATTGAACATACTTTTTTTGGTGTAAAATCCACTTTAAACATGTTTGGTAATTGAATTGTCAGTAATCACGAGTTTGTTAGTCATTACGACGAAAAATATCGATATTGTGTGGACTAGCCTATTCTAAATATTTATAACTTAGCCTACTGTTCGTGATGTGTTCATATTTAATTTAATTTACTTGAACAGTTAATCATTCAGGAGTATTATTATTATAATTTACATTTTCAGCCTTTTGTTCACACTTTTTTCTTAATTCTAAAACTCTCTGGGCAGTTCAACTGTCTTAAAAAAAATATTGTAAATGATTTTTATTCAGATACTGAAAACATGTTCATCATAGAAGTGGTCGTTCAAGTCACTGTCTGAATGAGTTTTACTTGAATTTATTTTTAAGCATTTTTAACACATCAGAAAAGTTAGTGTCATTGACCTAAATTGTCAATTTTTCCATCAAATGATTTGTTCCTTTAGGACACTGGATGTCATGGCTGCGCCTTTACCATGCGACAGCAGTGATGCAGCGTTCGCCTGGTTCACAGAATTCCAACGCAGCAGCATTTTGAAGAATGGAATTGTTCCAGAATGGTTCCACGGCGTAATATCCAGGAAGTAATGGACCGAGCACTATATTATGTTACAAAAATAAGCAGACAGACTGTGTAATATGTGCTTGAATGCTCAGACTATGTGTTATCATGATCATAAGAGCAGAAAATCAGGTTGGGTAAAACCAGTCAGATAAAACAGTTCTGTATTGTAGGGTTGCGGAGGATGAGTTGAAGTGCAAGCCTCCTGGTTACTTCCTCATTCGTGTTAGCGAGAGCAGAGTGGGTTATACGTTATCTTATCGGTAAGTCTGTGTCAATGTGGCCATTGTTGTCAGTTATGAATCCTTACAATAAGGAAGTTTGACTCGTATTACTGTACACAAATGAGTCCACCAATCAAACATGTATTCACTAAAGGTCATCTATAATTATCTCCTAGAGGTGAAGATCGCTGCAGACACTTCATGATTGACGTCTTGCCAGATAACGAGTTTATTATAGTGGGAGAAACTACACACTATCGTTCCCTCCATGACTTGGTGGCCTTCCACCGCAGAAGCCCCATTTTACCCTACAACGAACTGCTGACTATGGCTTGTGAACAGGTATAGAGTTACACATGCAATGTTGTGTGTTACACCACAAACAAGTTATGGTCATCCATCAAGATCAACCAATCTAGTTAGAGCATTGACCACTTTTCATCTTTTAATAGAAAAAAATGCTATCAGTGTTACATATTAAAATATGCGTGTGTAGGTTTTGCACACCTTTTCAGCGTTAAATAGTAAAAAATTGCTGTTTACCCAATCAACAACATGACAGAGCAAGGAGACAATGTTTATTTCCATCATCAACAATAACTGTAATCTTTGTTTCAACATGATTCATTTGTGTGCAGGGTGGCAATAACTACGCTGAGTTGTTTTTTCCTCTAAAGAAAGAGGTAAACGCCAGACAGGTTGAATGGATAAATTCTCCAACAAAAGCACATACGCCTCATTCGGATATCTCAGAACACAACGCGACTTCGGCGCTCCAAACCAATGGGCCTGCGCTACCTACAAGTCCTTCTGCGAGACTGTATCCAAGCTTGGAGACGGAATTGACCACTTTGAATCTACAGAGCACGGTAATACAACACTAGGATAGGGTACATTATATAATGTCCTTGAGGTTAAAATGACAATATATTTTATTTATAATAATTATGAATTTAAGGCTTAGTTCACCCAAAAATGAAAATTATCCCATAATTTACTCACCCTCAAGCCATCCTAGGTGTATATGACTTTCTTCTTTCAGTCAAACACAATCAGAGTTATATTAATAAATGTTCTGGCTCTTCCAAGCTTTATAATGGAAGTGAATGGTATCTTAGATTTTGAAGCAAAAAAAACATACATCCATCCATCATAAAAGTAACCCATACGACTCCAGGGGGTTAATAAAGGCCTTCTTAAAGGGATACTCCACTTTTTTTGGAAATAGGCTCATTTTACAACTCCCCCAGAGTTAAACATTTGAGTTTTACCGTTTTCGAATCCATTCAGCCGATCTCCGGGTCTGGCGGTACCACTTTTAGCATAGCTTAGCATAATGAATTGAACCGGACAAGACCATTAGCATCTCTCTCAAAAAAATGACCAAAGAGTTTCGATATTTTTCCTATTTAAAACTTGACTCTTCTGTAGTTACATCGTGTACTAAGACCGACGGAAAATAGTCCCCAGCTCAGTAGCCTATTATCAGGCGGCATGCGCTGCGTCATATCATTACACCTGCTTCACCCATGGTACTGCAGCAAAGTTTCTTGATTATTACGCAGGAATGAGAGTATAGTTCCTAGCCATATCAGCCTAGAAAATCGCAACTTTTCATTTCCGTCGGTCTTAGTACACGATGTAACTACAGAAGAGTCAAGTTTTAAATAGGAAAAAAATCGAAACTCTTTGATCATTTTTTTGAGAGAGATGCTAATGGTCTTGTCCGGTTCAATTCATTATGCTAAGCTATGCTAAAAGTGGGACCCCCAGACCCGGAGATCGGCTGAATGGATTCGAAAACGGTAAAACTCACCTGTTTAACTCTGGGGGAGTTGTAAAATGAGCCCATTTCCAAAAAAAGTGGAGTATCCCTTTAAGTGAAGCGATGCATTTTTTTATAAGAACAATATCCATATTTATAACTATAAACTATAATCACTGGCTTCTGGTAATGGCCGTATGTGAGTCTAGTTCCAGCGGAAGAGTGACCTCTGACCGTTATTATTATAAAGTAGCTATTCTTACTAAAACACATTGCTTCCGTATTAATGGAACCGTATTATTACTTTTATGATGGATGGAAACCCTCAAAATTCAACCTGTAAAATATGTTTTCAATTGGACATTGTTAACATGGAAAAGGTACTTTAAAACCTTTTAGCGGGCTCCTCCCCGTAGTGGGCCCTGTCGTATTTCACATTATAAAATTGACTGCACTTTTTTAAGATTCAAATGTTTTTCTAATCTTGACAATACACATCGTAGGAAAGTTCTGAGACTCAAGGTTCCATATTTGTTGACTGTTTTGTGATAGAAGTGATATTGTGACAGAAATGTATTCATTTGTGACAGGAGAACGCATACAAATTTAAAGGCACACTATGCAGTTTTTGTTTTTCTCAAACAGCGACCCCTAGAGTCGCTGTGGAGTACTTGTATTTAACGTTACTGTCGTAAATACCACTCACGCAGAGACATCTCTGCACTCTTCCGACCACGCTTTCTTCGTCGACTCTGCCATGATTCACGTCTGAAATGCGTGCTAGTGTCTTCCATAGAGGCTGCTTCATATGTTGTTGATGTAAGTGACGTCGTGCCGTAAAGCAAGTCGTGATTCTCGCGAGATTTGGTGGGGTGCCACCTCTCAAACCTGCATTGCTGGGTTGGCCATCAAAATGATTTTGAAGCTGTTATATTAAGGTACAAATCTTGCATAGTGTGCCTTTAAATCGAAATTCAGTGGAATGTATGTGTCACCCGGTGGCTATTTTTGGTATAGCACCTAAACAAAATCTTATAGGAACCTCAATTTATGTGATACTAACTTCAAATTTGTAACAATAGGTTAGACATATGGCTTTGAATTTTAGTCCAAATTATTTTGTAAAATACATATTTTGTATGAAATAAAATTGTTTGGTACAGTATTTCCTTTAGAGTAGGTCAACTTTAATTCTATTACTTAGAGAATTCATTCTGTATTTAATTTTTACATTTTCATTTTCATCAGCAGTTATTATATTATTCAGCAAAAATCTGCTGAGTGTCTGTATTCCATCAGTCATAAATTACAACCGTTTATGTTTGGATAGTGCATTTTCACATCTATGTTCAGTTAACAGGCTAATGGCTAATAATACTTTTTTTTTAATTTCAGGATCAGCCAACAAAGCCTGTTCCAAAGCCTAGAACAGTATTTACTTCCAAAACTCTTGACACGCCACCACAGTTACCGCCCAGAATGTGCTTGCCAAGTAGCCCGCAAGCAACCGCGGAGGCCGACAGATCGCAAGGGTTGACGTCGGAAAGCCCTGACAGACATCAAATCGCAGCCAGCTCACCCGTTGAAGGCCGTACCCAACAGAAAAACCAACAACATTTGAAACCTGTGGTCTTGAGTCTGGCGCAAATAAAAAAAAAGCTTAAAAAGAAGCACTCTAAAGATCACATGTATGAGGAGATCCCCAAAGATGCGTGTCAGGAGGATCCGACTCTTCCTGCTTTGGACAGCAGTACCATGAACCCTAAACAACAGGCGGAAAATGAATATCAGGAGTTATCTGAATGTCGGTCACTTGACGGCATTGTAGAATTACCATATGAGTACCTAAATCCACCTCCTTTTGCACCTGGGTACTAGATAAAAACATAAAGATGGGTGTATTTACTTAGAGTTGTATTGCCATTGAATAGCGTGACAACATATGTCTCTTTGTTGTGATGTTCTTTTTCACTATGCATTTCAATGTCTGAAACAACATGTTCCCAACAGAGGTTTGTCATCTGGAAAAACTTGTCTGACACTGTAAAATATTTGAATATAACAATGACAGAATGTGTTGTGCCCATGGTCATGAATTTCAATATAGCCTTCCAGATTGTACTTCCTAAAATCTAGCACTTTACATATTGGGAGATTTAAAAATAAAAATATTGTAAATATTTGCTTTTTACTGCAGTTAATCAATAAATATACAGACAATCCAAAAAAACCCAAGAATATTTTCTAAGTGTATGATTAATAAATTATGACAACATATGTTTTTACATTGCTTTAACTCATAAAAATAAGTTAAGCAATTTTCAACTTTCATCACTTTTTTTTATATAGTCAGTTTAATGTTATTTAAGTTGAAATTACTTAAACATCCAAGTTGATTGTACTTAAAAAAACATTTTTTACAATGTTGAAATACCATGTTGTGCAGGATTATGATCATCATTTTGCTGGTTTAAGCTTGTTTATGATGGTTTACCGGGTCTTCCAGCTTGACCTTAAGATGGTTTAACTTGTAACAAGTGCCCAAAACCCATCTAAACCATCTAACTACACCTAAGTCCAACTACCTTAAGTATTTTTCTTCAGCGGAAAGAAATCTTACATGTCTTAGTTTTGATTGTAGGCTAATTATCCGAGCCGGTCTCGGAAGAACATTGACTCTTAATTAAACGTTCATCTTGATGGAAGTGCACTTGTAATGTATCACCATGCTGCAAGTATCATGTGTCGTCGCGCGCCTGAGGAAGCTTTGTGCTCGCGATGTTTTGGTGCTGACACTGACTGACAGCCGTTAAATAAGTAAAGAAAACAGATATGAATTAGTTAGTGATGTATTTAAACATTATTATAACAGATATGGTTGTGTGTGGGTTTGTGTGTGAGAGGGAGCGAAAAAAAGCAAGCGCGTGCTTGCGATGCGCGCGCTCTGCCCCTAGGTCGTTGCGGTTGCTTAGTTGCGCGGTGTTTAACTACTAGCAGGTCACTTGAAAGTTGAAACACTAAAGCAAACCAACGAGGAACACGTGTTTATTTGAAGAGGGTCGTCGGCCTTTGTCATGTATATTATGTTGTGAATAGACCATCTGGAGTACCAGCTATCTCACAGAGGAACTAGCATAATAGCAGTTAATTTAACGAGGACTCTATTTCCGCGTGATTTGTAGCTTTTGACTTTGACAGATGCAGAAATTTACGACATGCAGTTTTAGAAATTGCATTGCCATGACTCGCGTCGTCATGGTAACCATCCGAAGTTAAACAGTGAAAAAGGTGTCTGGAGCACTCAGAGGTCGCGCGCTGTGTAAACAAGCGTTTATAAAGTCATGATATGAACTGAATAAGAAAAACACGTTAGTTCAGAAATGTGGGGAAAGGATAGTTCTTGGAAAAGAAATGGACATGGAATCCAGGAATGGTCGGATGGATGTAAATATGAGGGGGGATTCGTAAATAACCTGAAGCATGGCACTGGTGTCTTCACATGGACAAATGGAGAGGTATATTTCACTTCATAGGTAACAGATACCATATAAAGGTCTGTTGTTTCTAAGATAAAGTTTAATTTGCGAAATGTAAGTCATTAATAAACACTGGCATGGCATTATAAAACGTAACATTAACCTATCATGAAAAGGCATCAAATGTCAGTATTCTACATCATTTTGACAGTCTGCTGGTAATTCAGTTTATTGTAATAAAATACTTTTAATTATTTACTAATTTCAAATACTACGTTTGATAATTATTTGTCTATTTAATTATCTTCATTTTTTTCCATTCAATTATTTTCAATTACTTGGCAATACAAATTAAATAATAATGTTTATTGCAAAAAAAAAAAAAAAATGGGAATGAAAATAAAATAAACCAGCTCATAATATTTAGTTGAAAATTATCTATCTATCTATCTATCTATCTATCTATCTATCTATCTATCTATCTATCTATCTATCTATCTATCTATCTATCTATCTATCTATCTATCTATCTATCTGTCTGTCTGTCTGTCTACTGTATCTTATTTTCAGGCTTTTTTCGTACCATATGTTTAATTTTTTTATCCATTTATTTGCAGTTTTCTACCAATGAACATTAATGTGTATTTCTTACAAACCAAGAAAAAGAAAAAAATAATTTATTTGTTTATGTATTTACAGGCCCTTTTTGTACCCTATTCATGGAAAGTACCAGAAATGCACCCTTTGATTTTTTTTCTTTTTATTATTTTGAATAATTTGTATTGCTCTCCTCTCCACTGTACTTGCCACTTTGACACCAAATTATTTTCATGTTTTATTCAGTTCTATAAAGGTTCATTTTTTAAGGATTATCGACATGGGAAAGGTATGTATTCCTGGCCAGATGGATCCAAATACACAGGAAACTTTTATCTGAACCGAAAAGAGGGATACGGAGTGCAGGTTTTCCCAGACGGATCAACTTTTGAGGTTTCATGATTCCCATAGTTCATTAACAATAAGTTTTCTTGTATTATATAATAGATAATAAAACAAAATCCAATCTACAGGGTCTGTATCATGCTGATGAACGCTTTGGCCCTGGGGTCATGACATACCTTGATGGGCGGCAGGATGTGGGCCTTTGGCACAGAGAGACGTTACTGCGAATATGCACCACACTGGAGGGTGGCTTTAGCCTTGAGGACTTCCCAGATCACATGACCAGACTGCCTAAGAAACACCTGAAACAACCTCAACTTCCTCTCGATGTGGAGTGGAGTACAGATGGCGGTCCCCTTGAGTCCGATCAGGAGTTATCAGAGGACGAGGAACGTTTCATCCTGCCTCCAGACACTGAGAGCTACTCCACAGACTCAGACCATCTGCCCGTCCCCAGGTGTCTACGCCGGGAACTGGACCTTCACTTTTTTGGTAGGGGTGACATCAGCACAGAGCGGCAATCAACATCGACAGCCTTGACGCTACAGCAGCGCATGAATGCACACATTCAGAGACACAGGTGAGAAGACTGTTGCTTAGCATTAACCTGGGCAAAACATTTGGTTTGTTTTGAATATAATGAGCTGAAGAAATATATATATATATATACAACTTTAATATTTTTTTTAAATATATTTAATAAAATATATTAATATATTTAGAATATATTTAATTCTAACATTGCATTACTTACATTTTGTGGCAGAACACTCTTTCTTTGAGTCTTTCTGTCATATAAATAGTAAGCAATATTTACCCGAATTTTTATTTTATTTTATATGCATTCATATTTAATGCAGTGGAAGAAAGTGGCATATATATGCTCCTTTTTTCATATATATATATATGCTCTTCCGAGCAGCTGATTGGTTCTTTTGTTTTACCTTTATTTGCCCCATATCATTTACTTTTTCCCTGCAGATTTGAGACAGAAACATTAGACTGGGATGTCACCGCAGTGTTGAATATGAACAGGACTCAGTTTGGACCCAAAGGTCCCCTGGAGCTGAACTCAGAGAAACTGATCGAGGAAGCTTCACATGGTGAATGCAGGAATGATTATAGAATCTTCAGAGATGGAAAAGTCCATCCCGACGTGAGTGACGCACGGGGACATACGGCTCTCATAGCAGCCACGGTAAGCTTCTGTTTTAACAAGATCCAATGATCCAGTCACTAGTAACTTGCTATATGTTTATTTTGATATATTATTGGTAGAATACTTTTGTTATTGTGTATATGCTTCCTTTTCGTTGCATAATGTCCATTTTGTAGCAAAACCTTCCTGTTGTATAAATGGTAAGCAATATTTGCCAGAAGATGGCAGCATTGTTTTCTTTTTCTTTTTCACAGTTGTGAATAAGCATTGGATAATTGGAAAACTACAGGTTTCAGATCTTGAATAACAACTCACAGTACAGATTGCATGTTTGCTGATGATCAATATGTAAATTAGGTTTGTTGTGTGTCTACATAGGTACATTGTCATGACGATGTCATCCACATGCTGTTGGACAGCGGGGCCGATGTTAATAAGTTAAATGATGAAGGCATGTCTGCTCTGGCTGTCTGTGCTGTCCTCTACTATCCACCTCAGCCTTTACATGAGACGCTGGCTGAGAAAGTGACCCAGAATATCAGCTCAGAGCCACAGGTAAGATTACTGAGATTTGCACTTTATTTTGGTATGCTTATAGTTAGTCAGATCATTTTCCCCCTTCATTTCTTGTTCCTCCTTTTTTTCGGTCTGTTACGCTAAAGATCAAGCCTTTGGAAGACGACTCCCATATATCCTCTCCAGATCCAATGACAGGAACACCCGAAGATGAAAGGGACCAAGAGATATCTGAGACATCAAGACAGACCAACCAGGTTGACCAAAGTCTTGAACCAGAGAACCTCAATAACTTGGAGAAACTAGGAGCTCAAGGGCAAATCAACGAGGACATAAACAAAGATCAACCTGACCAACCAGAAGGCCTCAACAACTCTGAGGAACCTCAAGTTCATCAAATCAATGAAAATACGGACCCCAACAAGAAGATAGTTCTTCAGCCTGAACATGAACAGGACGTACCATCAGTAGAACCACATGATATGATTTCAAGATCTATTCAGGTATTCGATGGTACAATTGCAGTGGGTTCTGTGTTTTGGCGAGAGAGGAAAACAAAGAGCGTCGTCGACTCTGAAGAAGAGCTGACACATCTGGAGTTTGAAGGAAAACTAGAGCGGAGCATCAGATCAGATGATCTTTCCTTTGATTCTACATGTTCTTTGGCTAGTTTTCACATTGACGTCACAGAGGAGATCCTACAGAAGAGTGCAGAGATCCTGTGCCAGACAGGAACAGTGACTCCGACAGACACTCAAGAGACGGTCCGGAAAATTGCACTTCTTAAGACAGAGTAAATTTCTATAGAAATTATTTTTATTTAGATGAATCTCACCAAAAAAATATGCCTGGGTTAAAAGTAATTTTATTTTATTTATTTTATGTATGTATTTTTTTTATTTTTTTGATAATGCATTTTCATAAGCATATTTGACCCCAAAATTCGTATTAGTGTGGTGGATAAATATTTGTAATATTAATAAGTAAATTATTACATACAAAATCATTTAATTAATGTACTTAATTTTTTATCTATTATTATTAAATGAAATAAAAGTGATTTAATTACTAATATAATAATTTAATCAATAATAATAATAGTTTTATAATATAAAATATTATAATAAATTATATAATATTATTGACATTAACATTGGTACATTTTTGAGATGCGTTTATCCAAAGCGACTCACATTGCATTCAAGGTTTGCATTTGATCAGTTCATGCATTCCCTGGGAATCAAACCCATGACCTTGGTGTTGCTAGTGCCATGTTCTACTTTTTGAGCAACAGAAATGCTATAATTATAATGCTTTTATATATTTATATGTTTTTTTTTCTCATTACAGTAATGAGAATGATTTTAATGAAAAATTGTTGTTTTGTGACCGGTGATTGTCTGGTCTGATAGACATCGGAAACGATGGATTACAATCAATCTTCTGTTGGAGAGAGGAGCAGACCCAAACGCCTCTACTGTCCCCATGCCCGTCATCTTCCTGGCTATCAAAGCTGCCCATGTCAAGGGCGTCCGTCGTCTACTGGAGTGCGGGGCTCGTCCAGACATACCTCTACTTCCAGAGGTACCTCAAGAATTTTCTTTCTCCTTTTATTTTCTTTTCTTTATTTTCTTTCCTTTTATTATTTTATTTTGTACTAAATCATGTTAGCAATTTGTTAAATCTTGCTAGAAACATGTAAAAACATGTTAAATCATGCTAACAAAATATTAAATCATGCTAACAACATGTTAAAACATGCTAGGAATGTGTGTTAAATCATGCTAGAAGCATGTTAGCAGCATACTAAATCATGCCAACAATGTGTTAATCATGCTAGAAACATGCTAGCAATGTATCACGCTAGAAACACACTAGTAACATGTTAAATGATGTTAACAACATGCTAAATCATGTTAGCAACATGTTAAAACATGCTAGCAATGTGTGTTAAATCATGCTAGAAGCATGTTAGCAGCATACTAAATCATGCTAGCAATGTGTTAATTTTAATGCTAGAAACATGCTAGCAACATGTTAAATCAAGCTAACAACATGTTAAAACATGCTAGCAAAATGCTAAACCATGCTAGCAACATGTTAAATCAAGCTAACAACATGTTAAAACATGCTAGCAAAATGCTAAACCATGCTAGCAACTTGTTAAACATGATAGTAACATGTCAAATGTAGGAACATGTTAAATCATGAGGCAATTTACTAATTCATACTAGAAACATGCCTGCACTTAAATCATGCTATAACATGTTAGCAACTTGCTAAAACATGTTAACAATTTGTTAAAATATACTAACTATATACTAAAATATGCTATATACTTTCTTACTTACAATATTTTCAGGTAATTTTCTGCTTACTAACAAATTTTTATATTTCATTAGATTATCAACAGCAAGATATCTATCTGGTCAATATAGTTTGATTCCTCTTTTTTTGGTCTGTGACAGCAAAAGGGTCTGTACCCCCTTCACATAGCAGCGGGGTTGCCTGGAGCCGAGGGTCCTGAAATCACAGAGCTCCTCTTGCACGCTCTAGCGGACCCTGACGTCAAAGCTCAGGATGCCGATGAAGTCTACGAGTTTGATATGGTCTGAGCAAACCTCAGGTTTTGTATACATTTATTGCACCACAACCATTTTTTAATGTCTCTAATCATAGAAATATAAATCCTCAGGAGACGCTTGAGCACCAGGCCTTTGAGAATCAGCATTTCATGGCCTCTAGTCCCCTAGCTAAGTTCAGCGAAGCCCCGGTCGAGTTTCCTCAGGAAGGTGGGAGGACACCACTACATGTGGCCTGCCAAAGAGACAGCGATTATGCAGTAAGAACACAATATGTACACTGAAACAACATGATACTCTTACAAAAAATAAATAAAAAAAGCATACTAGAATGATTTCTGAAGGATCATGTGACACTGAAGACTGGAGTAATGATGCTGAAAAGTCATATACATATATATAAGAAGTAAAAATGGAATATTCAATTATAAAAAGGCTTTTTTTCTTTCAGAATGCTAGAGATGTGGTTGCGCTTCTTCTTTCTCGCAATGCAAGCCCCAATGATGTGTGGAGTGGCCATTCACCCCTGTCTCTAGCCATCGCAAGCGGCAACGACCTTGTATGTAATCACTGCTGACATCACTTCTTCCGACTAAATCATTTGTAGTGCAGCTATTTGCAACGAATCATCTTTTAGGGTATAATTAAATACTGTCTGTTCCAAGACACAGAATGATTGTGGAATAATAAATCATAGCTGAAAGATGAGGGTGAGTATATGGCATTGCTTTGACGTGCTGTGTGTATTAATGTTGTTTTCCCAGGCTGTGGATGAACTGCTAGCCGGAGGGGCTGATCCTAATCTTCCTCTCACCCGTCATGTGGGCAGCGCTCTCTGTGCCCTTGCCAACATCAACTACGACCGTGGGCCACGTCCACGCAACCAAGTCAAGCTGGTGATCGCCTTCAACTAATTATCCTGCCTGGTCTTATGGGAAAATAAATGCGTGACTGTGCATACGTGAAATATGTTTCTGCGGCTCTGTAGTTGCACAACGCATTACAAAATAACATGTAAATTTACTGTATGTAAAATTGAATTTAAATTTAGAATCAAATTAAATAATAATATATTTAGAATAATATATATGGTTAATAAATATAATAATACAAGTAAAAGTAATAATATAAAATCAATCTAAATTAATATTTAGATAGAATAAATGGATTTTAAAGGTACAATTTATAAAATTAAAATAAATATGTTTATTCTATCTATATAATAATTTAAATAAAATGTTCTAAATTATTTTGAAGTACAATTAATTATTCTGAATATATTAATGAACTTATTTAATTATTCTATATATTCTAAATAAAAATATTTACTTTATATATATATACAGTGCAATGCATAAGTGAATACACCCATGCTAAAGTTGACTAAAAAGAGGAATAAAAAATCATATTTTGGAAATTGAACTTAATGCCTTAATCTAAAAAATTAGGAAAAATCCAACCTTTAAGGACACCAATTTTCTTTGTGAATGAATAATGTATCGTAAATAAATAAATGTTCTTCCTTAAAATACATGGTGCATAAGTGTGTACACCCCTATGTTAAATTCCCATAGAGGCAGGCAGATTTTTATTTTTAAGTATTAAAAAAAAAAAAAAAATTAGGATACTATGCATCCTGATAAAGTTCCCTTGGCCTTTGGAATTAAAATAGCCCCACATCATCACATAGCATTCACCATACCTAGAGATTGGCATGGTTTTATTTCAGTTAGCCTAAAAGCTAGTTTGATTTGCATTGAGAGATGATCTTATGGAAAGTACCCCATGCCAATCTCTAGGTATGGTGAAGGCTATGTGATGATGTGGGGCTATTTTAATTCCAAAGGCCAAGGGAACTTTATCAGGATGCATAGTATCCTAAAAAAAATAAATAAAAAATACTTACAAATAAAAATCTGCCTGCCTCTATGGGAATTTAACATAGGGGTGTACTCACTTATGCACCATGTATTTTAAGGAAGAACATTTATTTACGATACATTATTCATTCACAAAGAAAATTGGTGTCCTTAAAGGTTGGATTTTTCCTAATTTTTTAAATTAAGGCATTAAGTTCAATTTCCAAAATATGATTTTTTATTCCTCTTTTTAGTCAACTTTAGCATGGGTGTATTCACTTATGCATTGCACTGTATATATATATATAGTGTGTGAACTTCTGTTCATTGACTTAAAATGATTCAGTAATTTAGAATAATTATATAAATATTATATATATATATATATATATAATAAATAATCATATACAATATACAAAAATATCATTATACAATACAATATTATAATATAATAATAATATATATTTTATTGTAAAAAATAAATGTAATAAAAAATTAAATAAATAGATTTAATAGAACATTATTTGGAGATATGTCTGGCTTTTTAAGCTTATTAAAGCATCATCTGTATTTTACCAAATAAAACACTTTAAGTGTCACTCAGTGGATGTATAACAATGAAACATGAAACAGTGTCAGAAATTAAATCAAAATGTCAGAAATAAAAAATGTCACTAAAGATGAAAGACTAAAAGTGCCCTGTAAACTACTACCTAAAAATTACTTTTTGGCATCTGATATACTTTTTGGTTTTAGTTTTAGTTAATAACATAATAATAACCCTGGGGCCTCATTTATAAAATGTTATGTAGAAACCATCGTACCTTTGATCTTATGATCATTTCCCCAATGTGTGTGCGTGGGATTCAACATGTGTATGCACAAACATTGAATGAATGAAACAATGAAACATTGTGTATGCACAAAAAAGAAAAGCGTGCGTACGCCTCTCTTCCAGATGTGAAATCTATAAATCGCAAATGATCTTGATATTGTGTGCAGCTGAATGATATCCGCCTTGTAAACGCCCCCCTAATTAATATTATTAGCATATAAAAGAGCACCAGTCAACGTCCAAATCCTTTACTTGAGAATCATGAGCGGCAAGAATTTTTATATGGTTAGAAAAAAAAATCTGAAATGATTATTTTATTTGATAAAATTTTATCCCCTTTAAAGATAAAACTCTAGGGGGCAAATATCGCCTCTTAATAAAAAAGTTCATTTCTGACACATTTGGCAGCAAATATATGCCCAGTCATGTTTTTGTTGAATTATCATAACAATTTAGTACTTCAGAGACTTGTCAATCAAGTAAATAGGGAAAAATAAATAGTTACTCTTAATCACTCTGCTCTCTTTGTTTCTGTTTCGCTTCATTAAGCTGGAAAAGTTGATCAAAGCCGGCGCTGACATCCTCATGCCTGTCGTGGTGGGCGAGGGACGCAGGTGCGCTGTGGGAACAGTCGTGGATTATGCGCACATCGCATTCCAACAGGTGCAGCTTTTCATCGCCAGTTAATCCCGTGTTCCAGATCATCTGAAATCTCATTTATCAATCCGCTCACCGGACCGGTTCTGCTTTCCCACCAGAACCAGCGCATGTCCCACACCCCATATCATGCCCTCAACAAGCACGAGAGACAAGCCTATAATGCCCGACAGCATTTGCTAGGCCTCATGGGAGATCTGCTGAGACAGGAGGCGATCGGAATGGAAACGCGCCGCATGGAGAAGGAAAGGAGCCAAGGCGTACTCAGTGAGAGTTACTAGAAATACACAACTTTATGGATTTCACCTTTCTGGTTTCAGGGTTTGTGCATCCGATCAAAGTGTGATTGAAAATCACAGGTTGCTAATTTGTGTGTTTTTTTCTGTTGTTTAAGGTGTCAGTCCCTCAGAGAAGTTTGTGTATACCGGAGCAGGAGCGACACCGAGTGTCCTGAGCTCTCCTGAAGAGAACAGCAGGACTTCATGCATCGGTCAGAGAGAGCGGAGGTACTTCATTATTGCAAACCAAAGTGTTTTTTTTTTTTCTGCGAGTGACACCTCAAATCCGTGTCTATTTGTGGGTTTTATTTCAGAAAGCCTCTCTTCAAATATTGCTACCAGTGCGGTCGTTCGGTGGGTGTGCAGCTTATGGCCTGTAGCCGCTGTCATGAGGTCTTCTACTGTAGCAACACCTGCAAAACGAAAGCGTGGGATGAACGCCACAGAGACGAGTGTGTCCGTTTGCCAGGTTGGTACCAGGTCTCGATCAATTTGTAAAACACCTACCAAGACCCTTTACTTGACATTGCCACAAAGTTGTAGATTTTGCCTTTTTCCAGTACAAGAAAATCTAAATCTAAACATCCTTCAGACAAGATATATATACATATATGATTTTAAGCATACAGGAATACAATTTTACTTTAAAAATAAGTCTTTTTTTAGGATAAATGTTTGGTATAATTCTATTTCCATAAGAATTAAGTGCATTTTCTCACAAAATTTTCATTACTGCAATGGGACAAATTCTCATTCTTATTAATGTAATACATGAAAATCATCCTGTTTGGACACAATGAAATAAAATCAGTATAAAAATAAATAAATAAAAATTTTGGTGGCAGAACGTGCTAAATTATGGAAGATAAAATTAAATTCATAAAAACGAATCATAACAAGATCAGTTAAAATTGATGAACAAGATTTTATATATAATTTTATATATAAAATATGTATTTTATAAAAATTCTATTTTTTATGTTCCCATTTTAAGCATAAATCTAACCGAATTTTAGGAATTTAAGAATGAAAATATGTTGGGGGTTTTAACCGGAGAAATAAAGTACAAATGAAGAAAATACTAAGATTTGTTTTTTTCTGTAGCGAGTAATTTTTTTCCAGTGCCAAGTGAATTGGACAAAACAAAAACCGAAATTTACCAGCCATAAAACTTCATTATCAGCCATGAAATTTGCATGAATTAATTTAAAAACAAATTACTTCTCTGCCGCTGCATTTTATTATCTTTAAACCACACAGAAGGCTTGCATACTCTATATGAAGTGAACTCTGAAAACCAGACGTGTAGTGTGTGAGCAGAGGATTTGTTTTTAAAACAGACCGAAGATCTTATGGGATTTAAAGTATGAAATGAGAAATGACCCTCTCCTGCAGCGCTCTGTTCCTGAGAGAATATACTGAGTCAAGATGCAGTCTCCAGTAACAACAGTGTTATATAAAAAGTGTTCGTGAGATAAAGGCCACACTTCTAGAACAAATGAGGCCGGAGAATCACACAGAGGGTTCACCAGGACATTGAGGAACCTGGCACAACCTGATTGCTGTATATTTAGGGTGTTGACAGTGTGCTTTTCTCTAAGGATTTGTCTGTCTAGTGTTTCTACATGAGATGTAGGTCCAGAAACAAACAATGCTGTATTTTTTTTATAGGTGCCAGGGACCTCATTTATAAAACGTGCTTAAGCACAAATTTGATCTTAGGCTGTGTCCGAAATCGCCCCCTATCCTTTTATTCAGGATTCCCTACATTAGTCCTCTAATAGTTCACTTGAAGAAGTGAATGAAAACGAATTCAGCGCGTGACTCTCACAGTGCATTATGAGTATTCTCTAGCCGTTGAGCGTACATCGGTTGTACACTCGTTGTTGTGGTGCATTATGGGATTGAACGAGTGCACTCTATAACATCCACTATGGTTTCGGACACCACTACAAATGGCTGTTCCCTCAAATAGTGCCATATTTAAGGGTATAGGGGGCGATTTCGGACACAGCCTTGGAGTACTGCAGGTATTTGGAAATCTAAGCAATTCTTGCCGCTCGTGATTCTCAAGTAAAGGATTTGGACATTGACTGGTGCTCATTTATATGCTGATTATGTTAATTAGGAGGCATGTACAAGGCAGAGGTCTGAAACCATTCAGCTGCACACAATTTTAAGATCATTTGCGATTTATAGATTTCACATCCGGAAGAGAGGCGTTTTCATCCGTTTGTTTCTCTGAATCACGCGTTTCTACGTAACATTTTATAAATGAGGCCCCAGGGTTATTATAGTCAACTAAAACTAAAACCAAAAAAAAAACCTATAAAAAAAGACTATAAATAAATAAAAATAAAATAAAATATAATATTAATAAAATATTTATTTATATTTTAGCTATTTGCCAGGGAAACATTTTTCATTATCATTTGTTTTCGCTTTTCAGTTTCATTTTATGTACTAAAATAACACTAAAACTGAAATAAAAATGAATAACTATACAATTAATAATTAATAACTATATAGTCATTTAAAAAAACGAATAAAAATGACTAAACACACACATATTTAAACAATAAAAAATATATAATAGTATCTCAAAAATACTAAAATAACACTGATAGGTGCTAATTACACATACACAAAATTGCTAAAATAAAAAGTTTCAAAAGTTTGGGTTTTAAAAACCTTAATATTGTGGAATACTTTTGAATAAAAAGTCTGAATTTCAATATAATTTAAAATGTAATTTATTCCTGTAATGTAAAGCTGAATTTTCAGCCTCATTACTCCACATGATCCTTCAGAAATCATTCTAATATGCTGATTTGCTGCTTAACAAACATTTATTATTATTATCCATGTTTAAAACAGTTGTGCTGCTTAATATTTTGTGGAAACCATGATACAAAAGTTCAAAAGAACAAAATTTATTTGAAATAGAAATCTTATTTTTTTTTATAAATGTCACTTTTGATCAGTTTAATACGTCCTTACTGAATAAAAGTATTAATTTCAACAAAAAAAAAAGCCTTTTGCTGAAAATTTCTTTTGTAAACTCTTGACAAATATTACATTATCAATTGTCGATGTATTGTGCGTCTGATACAATGGGAAGTATAATCACAAAAAATGTTGTGTTGCACAATTTTTTTTAATGTGTTTTCACAGTGGTCAGTGGAAAAAGCAGCAGAGTTCAAGCTCCACGCTCACATCTGTTGACCAAAGAAGCTAAAGGCAAGACCTTCCACCTAAAAGTGACCCCAGAAATACAAGAATATGACCAGAATGAAAATTACAGTTTTATTTAGAATGCATTTCAAAGGCCAATTAAACAGTTATGTAAAAGTTTTCGGCTTCACATTTACATTTTTTGAAAAGAGAGAGACTGGCAGACAGGAACATAGTGTCGGCCCAGATCCGGCCCACATCTGGCACACGTGGAATCCACATCTGGGCAGACACTATGTTGCTATCCGGGGAGGATTTAAAACTTGAGCAAGAATATGACATAAAAAAAATCATAATTCAAGGTCTATTAATAGAAATTCTTCGAAATGACAGACAGCATCCATTTTGTTTGAACAACTGTGCATGTTTATTACGTAAAACAGACCAAATTTACAAATTCAAACCTCAAATAAAACGCTAGTCCTGAAATATTTCAAATGTTCCATTACACACATCTCTGTCTCTCTCGAATGAGCGTTTGCTCAATCTGTCACATGAAACACATCACGCTTGTGTTTGAGCCCTTCTCAATGTCCATTCATTGAGTCATGCGATAGACTAAGAGTATACAATGTGCTTTTCATTTATACCGGACAACCGAGTACAAAAACGAACCTTCTTGTGACAGAGATGGTACACTACATCATGTACATTCTCAACTGCGTTTACATTCCACAACTTTTTACATTTCGCATCTTGAACTTGAACCAGGTCCTTGTGGATTCGGCTCTAGTTGTGCATCAAAAAAGGAAGTCATTAGAAACGAATATCAGAAACACAAAGATCTGTGACACCTTCAAATGCAAAATTTAGGGACTAGATGCTGATATTGTCTGAGACATTTTGTAGGGATTTTATTTTACATGTTTGTCTAAACCATCGCAAATCTCTCGCTTCTGAATCAAATCCTTGGAGTTGTTTTAAAACATCACTGCCACAAGTCTAAATGAATCATATTGCTCTGGAATCGAAGTCGTCAAATTTATTATGAGCTTTTATTAAAAGTGACAGTTGGTATTTTAAAACTGTACATTCTGTAAATGACTGCTTCCCATTGGCTTTGGCAATAATGCAATTCCATTCAAGGCAAATCAATTAATTCAAGGCTGACACATGCTTCTATTTAACTTGACATCGGTGCTGAAAGTACTCATTACGAATATAAATTTGTGCTGCACTGAGCAATAATACAGCCATAAGTTTCTAAATGCAAGTTAAGGGTTTGCATTGAGGTGAGTGAAACAAACATTTTGCACATTCTTGTCTTTCGGAAGTTTTACATTTACAATTTCAGACAAGAGCATCTCAGATCTGGGTCATATTTCACACCAAAAAAGAAATAAAATAAATTGCATTCAAAATAAAGCCTATTTTTTGAGGTTAAGACTTTTTTTTTTTTGCACTGTGGCATTAATTTAATGTAAATTAAGTACAAGTTCTCACTAAAATGTCATTAATGTAAAGTAAGTAATTATTAAAAATCATCCAGTTCAGTCATAATATTTATATATAAAATACACTAACATGATGTATTGCATGATTTTTTTTCCGAGGCAGAATGGGCTAAATTATGAAAATGAAAGTTCTGCAAATAAAACTGATTTACCTTAAAATCAAAATGAATTCCGATAATTAATCCATAAAACAAAATTAATAAATTAAGTTCAAATTGCATAAATTTAATTTTCTGAGAATATATGTTTAATTAAAATGTTTGGGTGAATTTTATTTCACAAATCTAACAAATTAGAAATTCGGCATGTTTTAAGAATGGTTAGATGCTTTAATGGAAAACAGGACAAAAATATTAAGACAAGTTTAAAGAAAAATGATTGTGAAAATAAAATTATGAAAGTAATCATACATTAAATGCAATAAATCTTAATGGTCCTATAAAAAAATAGGCTATATTTTCTTTTATGCAACAATTTCTTTTGATGTTGGTGTGAAATAAATTGACATTTTTTGTAAATTTGTATGAGTATTGACTCATTATTGCAGCTTGTTAATATACAAAATAATTGTGGACTAAACCAAATGAACAGTTTAAAAAATAAAAACACCATTACATAATTCCTTAGATATTCAGCAATTCTGTATTTCCGTATTATGTCCATGCCAAAGTTCATTCATTTTTTTATCTAAAAGGGGTTTGACTAATGTAGTGCTTTGTAATTATGTCCGTCTGTGAAATATTTAAGACAAAATGGACAGTTGTGCAATGACGAACTTGCATAACTCAAGCATGGCGAAATAAAACACAAGGTGACTTGGTGACTGTGTGACTTTAAGAACAAAGAACTGTGGGTAAGTCGTGTAGGTGGCTGAGAACCTCGTATTGTAAATCTAAACCGGTACTGTCCCTGTCCAGTTCTTCTTTTTACATTCAAAGGTAAAAAAAACAAGATGTCAATTGATGTAAAATCTGACATATTACAAAACATAAAAAACACAAAAACAAAATTCCTTTTCCACCTGTTCTCATGGTCTCATGTTGTATTCCAGAGGAATTAAAATGTCCATTCACTCAAAAGTTTTCTTTTTTTCTTTTGGCAATTTTATTAAGCTCACCTTTTCTCATTTTCGCTATTCTTTTTTTTTTTCTTTTTTACATTCCTTGTCCTATCCCAAATTTCCTGACCCAGATCCCAAAGTTCGATTTAGCGTCTCCATTATCGCCTGAGCAGTAGACTCGCGAGTAACAGAACCAGTAAGATGACGGAGGGTTGAATCTGGTTTCCGGATCCTTTGACTCTTTTGTTTTCAGGATTATAGGCATAGAGTTTGGGCCTGTCCGTTTTCGGCCCAAATACCGGAGGTCTACCACGGATGCACAGGTGGTCCGCACACATGCCGCTTCCTGAGCCACTGAAATCATCACCTAGAAGCACATTATGGGAAAAACGTGATAATTACTCTGGTGCAAAACAGGTCACAGAAGCAATGGTCTAATCTAATTAGCATGAAATTGCAGAATACTACGGAAAGACAAAATCGTGCCAAATTTTGCATCGTTGGGCCTCATTCATGTACCAATAATAGAACAAACTGAACTAGTGAATTGAATAAATTCAATTGATGCTGAATGATTTACATAAATTTGTTCTCATCCCAGGTTGCATGAGGCCTACTGTATGATTATCATTCACAATGCAGTGTAGTTAGGGTAACCGGTCCTACTTGACTCGCGCCAAGCGGCGTCATGGGAGTCGGGCGCACTTACAAGGATGCTAAAGACCTCAGTCTCCAGTGTCAGTCGCTAGTGAGGCCAGGGGAATGAGGTTTTCATATCTCTGACTAGCTTGCCTCCAATACCCTCACCCCTTAACCCTCACTCCCATCCGGGTCACGGCACCAAATTTAACCACTCCAGTTCTACTCACCCTGCTCCCAGTGGGATTCAAACCGCCGTTTCCGGCATGGGAGGCGGGCGTGCTAACAAGGACGCTTAAGATCGCAGCCTCTAGCGTCAGTCGCTAGTGCACCTCATGAGGCCAGGTGAGTGATGTTTTACACAGCTCTTATTTTAGCACTTTAGCATGTTTAGCTACATACTTGTGTCTTGGAAATCCACGTCATTGCCGTTGAGGGCATTTTTCAGGCGGTTTGACATGATCTTCAGCAGCATGATCTGTTGACGTATAGTCCTGTCAGGCTTGGTGATGTCGATCTCCACCTCTGGGTTATTAATCTGATTGGCCAGCCCATCACCCATGACATCTGGGAGGTAACTGCAGAAAAATCAATTTTCCAGAACCGTTTCAGTCACGCACATTATGTTAATGGATTTTGTATTACAGTTCTGACTATTTATGGTCTTAAACTGAAATAAAAAACAGTTTTGCACATCAGTAATACAAACTAGATTACAACGTGTCATGCTAATGTGGCTCTTGAGTGAGCAAAACCTGCTGCTACAATACTAAGTGGTTTTTGGTGCACTTATTTTAGCATGTCGCTAAAGAGTTTGAGTATTTTTTTAATTCATTGCTATGTTCCCAGAGTGTTCAGAGACGTTGCTATGTGATGTTTTGAGCTGTTTTTATTATGTTGCTATGGTTTTCTGAGTGATCTGCTATGTGGTTGCTACAGTGTTTTAGCTCTATGTCCCCAAGTCTCTATGATATTCTAGTCTTTAGATTTGTCTCAAGTCCCTCCTTTTTCTGTGCATGAACCATAATTATGACTAATAGTAATCTAATAGTAATAGGGATGCTTGCGTTAGCAAACACCACTAATCACATATCAGTATGCATTAATTACCCTCAGGAGATTGCAAATTTGGTTATACGAAGCTAATAGGTATTAGTAATGACTAAAAATAAAGCTTGTTTGGCTGTACTTCCTTAAATCTTCTCAAATGAACGCACATCTAAACCGCATCCAGTGATTAATCACTTCTGATGACTTTGGGCAATGGGAGTTCAGTTCAGTGGCAGTGATAGCTAAACAATCAATTTAACGACTTTGGCCGCAAAAAGAGGGAGGGATGCAGTCAAGCCAGCACTGACCATGAGTGACGATCTATAAATTCATAATGTGCGTTCATCCTAATAGTCATCCATCAAAATCCTGCACATCTATTTAGGCTTGAGAAGCATGCAAATTGATTGAATATACAGTATAAAACTGCAAATTACACGTACTGACCAGCTGAATGAACACCTCTCTTTGTAGAATGAGAAGATTTTAGATATAATACCTGGCTTTGGTGATGCCGTTCCAGCATTTATCAGCGCCGGTTGTGGATGCCGTTTTACCGCTGCACAGAGCCGAAGGGAGTTGGATCCAGTAAAATTGCATTTCCTTGAGTTTGCTGGACACGTCTGTGACCTGGGAATTACACACACACTTAAATAACATTGTATAAATCTCATAAACGTTGGCCAGAAATTGATCTGTTGCCACACATACACACACCTGCACCTCCAGTCTGGCTGCAGATTTGGGACTGGGTTTGTATTCCAGGGCAGTAACTATACTTCCTTTCTTCTTTGGCTCCTCAGATATTGAGCTTGGTGTGCCTTCCTCACCACGGTCCCCACAAGTCTTGAAAACCTGAAACGCAACACAAACTAACGTGTATATTTGTACAAATGGCCCTTACGTGATCAATAAATCTTTAAACTCATATAAGTACATTCAATCTAACCCACTCAGACAAATTTAAAATAGATGCTTAAATCCAATGTCCTAACCTTGCTGGTATAGATCTCCATGTTCTCCTGCATGGCGAGAACTGCCTCTGAGATTCGCACGGGAATTGAATAGATCACCGTGTCCATACTGGGCTCGGCACCAAAACTGGAGGCCACCTGTAGCATGGTTTCTGATTGATTGAAAACAACAGAATGTGTGGACAAATTAACAGTGTCAAGAGAGTCTTCTGTTTCGAGCTAAGCAATCAACAAAAGAGTAAGAGTTAATGTGGTGTAATCTCTGCTTTACCTATAAGGCTCTGCCACTCAGTGTCTAGATCGGCCTGATTAGCCAGGCAGCCCTTCATGACGTTCTTGCAGTAGTTGACGCAAGGTTTGACCGATCCCAGACCTCGGCAATGAGGACAGTACACCAGCTTCATAATGGCACTATTGCACTCTGTGCTCAGAGGAACCTATTGGAAAAGTTGGCATTAGTTGCCATAGACTTTTTTTTTTTTTTTTTAAGAACAACATTCGGTTGAAGCCTTGGTTGTTAATCAATGAACTAACAACACTGTGAGCAAGGCAATTAACCCAGTATTGCTTCGGGGGAACTGTGCCCATAATAAAAGCATGCAAGTCCTTTTAGTATCGGCTAAACAAGTTTGTTATAAGTAAATTGCACATGAACACTGGCATATATAATCACTTGCTGTGAGGACGCTTGATTTCCTGAATGTTACAGTACCTGCTTATTACCTACATGTGGATTCAAGTCATCTACTGTATTTTGCAAGAAAAACTTATAAGTAATTTTTTAAGTCTTTTGGGAAAGTCAAGTGTGGAAGGCAGAGTAATCATGCTGTATATTAGCCGAAGGCAACTTCAGTTGAATCATTTTATGACAACCATGTGTGAACCTGCCTCGCATGCAACTGATGCAAATACGAAAACAGCTATGACTAAACATAGACATTTAAGCCATTTAAACAATCCATCTAAATGTGCCATGCAATGGATCCAGCTTTTACATATGACAACATAAAATAACTGAAACCAGAAGACATTCAATATTGCAGACTGATATATTTCCAACATCAGCAAGAATTTAGGTCTGCTTAGCAGGAATCTCCCGAGAGTTTGGCACCAGGAGACTAAATCCAATTCTGTAAGAAATCCCTTAAAGAACAGAGTGGTACCATTGCGCCCTACATTCATTTGTCAGAGCAGCAGGGAGTTCTAGGGAAGGGTAGGGCAGCCACTAAGGACTTGGACTAAATTTCCTTGTGTTGGTTTGAGGCAAACATCTTCAGGAATGCTGCAGTGTAGCCATTTGTCCTGATGTCATGGATCCAATATTGATTAATTTGGGAGTATCTATTGATTGACATTCAAGGCAACTAGGTTCTGCCCTCTTTAAATGAAACCAGACCACCTACTGAGGGTGTGGCATTCAATGGTATGCACGATTTTTTTTGTTTTGCAGCACATTAAATCAAAGAAAGACATATTTGAGTTTAAGCCACATATAAAAGAGTCTTCAGTTTCCTTGGACTATCTTAATTCTACAGTGTTACACCATGGAACAATGATTCACTGAAGATTTTTTCCCCTTGCCGTAGAACTCTAATGTCAAATACACCTGTCTCTAGGAGAATACACACTTCTTTTCCAAGGCAACACCCTAACCGCAGAACTGAAGGATAATTATAATCAAATCTGAGGCAAAGGTCTTAAAAAATACCAGTCATGACACTTTAAATATACCTTGAAGCACTGTGATCTTTATCATTATGAATGTGAGAAACTATGAAACAACTGGGCATCTGCAAAGAATTGAACTTCCTCCAGAACTGGGTGTCTGGACAAGAAGAGTTTGGCAACGCTAAAGAGTTACATTTATAGAATAAATAGATGGGAGAAACTATCATGAGGCAACAATAGCACTTCAAGAACAGAAACACAAATCTGGCTCGTAAGGAATGTGGAAGATGGAAGGCTTTGTTATCACTTCTTTGTTGGTATTTGCCCAAAAGGCATGTCAAAGACTCAATGACTTGGAGGAGAATCCCTGGTCTGATGAGACCTTAACTGAACTATAAGACTTTGATGTAAAGCGCTATATTTGGTTGAAGGGAGTGGATTGGAATCCACTGCTGCTTCAATGTATATGTAATGAGTGATTATAATCAAGGTACTTTTCCTTCTAAATATCAAATGAGTTGAATGACTTCTCTGGAGATTTTACTTTGTTATAGAAGTTACCAGTGTGATTACTGAAATGTTCTTTCCATGTATTCATTAATGTCAGTATTTGATATTTGAATGCAGTAACATTGCTTGCCTATTTATCCCAGCTTCCAGAAATTAAATACGGACTGGTTTTGTTTTTGAGAAAGGTCTTCAACATGTTAAAACACATAGGGGTCATTTAAGTCTATAGTTTAAGGTACCATTTGTCAGTTAAAGCCGATAGTTTCCATTTAGGATAAAGTGTCCTATCCTGAGAGAAAGAACTTGTTATCTTGATGTTTTGAGAGGACTCTCCTGTTTATATTTAGAGCCTGGCCAAATCCAACCTTGGAAAAGATGTGTGCCGGGTGTGTGTGTTAGTCTTCTTGCTTACAGGTTAAGGAACCACTGGCATTGTTGGAGATTGACTGAGTTGTTGTTCGAGACATGCTGGCACCCAGCAACCCAAATTTGCGACCTGGAAGGTCACGACGTGCCTAACTTCAGGGTCCGAGTGTCAGCGGCATAATCTATGGAGATATGCTTCTGTCTATCTGTATATGTGTGGAAAATTACTATGTTTATCAATTTCTTGGCCAGTAAGAATCATTCAGCCTGTAAGCAATGACGTAGCTTAGACCTTGGAAATGGTATAACTGCTGTGATCTTTGTAACTGTAAGCGGGGCGGCCTACGAACTCCTGTGTGAGTCTTGAAGCTGACTTCTGCTGATGAAACTGCAAACTATCTTCAGTAAAACTTTTCTTCTATTTTTTATAATTCTGACTCCGGGTCTTCTTTCAAACATCTGGTCCTTGGGTCCTAAACTGTTAACCCCTAACATGGTGCAAACCTACCCCAAGAAGTCACACTGGAATACTCATTTGGAAATATCAATGACAGTATGGTTTCTGGAGAAAAATATGATATGGTTTGCAAGAGCATTGAGAATGATTGGTAGACGACTCATCTTTCTACAGAACAAAGATGTAAAAGACATTTGGTGGGTCTTACAAATCAAGAAAATTAGACCTCAATTCAGTTGAGCACTGTTGAATTTATGGTTTTACCAAAAAGCGAATCTTCCAGCTTCAAAGATGTTAAATGTTGGTAGGGACTGGAAATACTGCTAAAGGTGGTCTTACCAAGTGTAAACTCTGTTTTTTTTATTTTTAACTTATTTAGTAGAACGTTTGTTTTTAACTTTCATGCATGAATGCCGCCTGTCACCCTGGAGAACCCTGGGATTAATTACTTTGCTCAAGGGCAGTATGGTCTTGAGGTAATCAAACGAGCAACCTTCTGGTTAACAGCCCTGAGCCTACATCACACCATCCTACAAAAGAAAAATAATCCACTATACCTGAGACACCTTCCGTACAATCTCTCCAGCCACATTAAGGCCCTGGACAAATGCCCGAGCAGCGATGAATGCCCGCACCAGCTTGGCCTTCAGTTCACGTGGGGCATCTCCAAAAGGACGAAGGGTCTCTGTCTGCTTGGAGGCACACTCCAGGAAGTCGTCAGAGAGCAGCGAGGCCGTCTCAGGGTCAGACGCCTTCAAAAGGCGCTCCAGGAGCTTCATCCAGAACTCGTCCAAGATCTCCTCAAGGTTCAGGGCGGCACCACTGTAATATCGACGCAGGTCGGCGTAGAGGTCACGGAACACTCCTGCATTAGGTCGGTACAACTCCCCCAGAGCGGCCACAAACGCCTCCTCCAACCACCGTTCAGAGCCATTTAGAAGTTCCAGAAAGTATGCTGCATTGACATAAAGGAAGTCACTTATCATAGAGTGAAACTAATAAAGAAATCACATGCAATTGAGTCCACTGACTACTGTTTGCCAATATTGTTGCAGATTTCAGTACAACAACATTAAAGCACACTGACTACTGAATATTTTACATAGCTTTTAATATAACTTACAAACAATATTCATTCAAAGCTGCAGTCCGTAACTTTTTTTGTGTTCAAAATTTACAAATGTGTATAATAAGCGAGTACATCATGAATCCATTTTCCAAACCGTGTTTTTGTCTTTTCCTTAATCACTATGGTACACCAATAATAAGTGTTTATATTCAGACTATTTTAGACCTGTCGGGACGTACCGCTGCGGAGTAGTAGAAGTAGCTCTGGCTACAATGTTCTTCTGCAAGACGGATGCAGTTCTGTTTATTAACCGCTAGAGCGCCAAAAGTTACGGACTGCAGCTTTAAGCATATCTGTGGAATATTGTGTTTTACATTGCAGATTTAATAATATTATTTATTTGATGTATTTCATATTTTCACCATGTATGGTATAAAAGGTAAATATAAAAGATATTTATTTTTTATTTGGTTTGATTGTAGTGTTAATTCCATGAAAATAGAAATGTCAAATATTTAAGTTTTTATAAAAAAAAAAAAAGTTCTTGATCAAGCGCATGTTTTGCCTGTTAGTGGGATTTATAAGATGAAATACACAAAAAATCATTAATATCAATAACATGTACTATAAGTTCAACATTCAGGTAACTTATTGATTACAATTCTTGCATTAATAATTCATATAATTGTTTTATATATGTATATGTATATTATGCACGTATGATTGCTGCATTCTCATTCTATGGGATGCAGGAAGTATCTGATTTGGGTCATGAAACTGAACAGCTACATCTAAATCTCTTTATCATTATTGGCGTCACTACAGTTTATCAAGCTTAAATGGTGCACTGCTGTAAAAGGCTATAAAAACCCAATGTAATTGCCCTCCGAGGACCACTCGGTGTGAAAGCATATGAACTTCAGAGTTTTCCTTTTATCTAGGCTTACAATGACACAAACCAGGAGAGAATTTGGGCTTCAAAGTACTGCAACTGTTTAACCCTTCACATTCGTTAGCCCCCGCAGATGGATAAATGAAAAATGTTAACTAAAAGCAGATGAAGTTTCATAAACTACTGCTCTGGACAAGAAAGCTGTCCGTGACAGTACAAGTACACTGTAAAACCTCTAAATCTCATTTCCTTTGCGAGTTGCTGCAGTCGCTACTCTGTTCTTCCTCAACTTTACACAGTGGGTGGGGAAATGACACCTTAAACATTTGGATTGTTTGAAAATCATTTTGCTAACATAGCCGCCCGTACAGTGGAAAAACTGAGCAGACGTGTTAGCAGCTGCAAACACAACGACCAACTGTAAGACTGAGTACATTTGATTAGTGGACTCACTGTCAAAGATCCTGTATTGGGCGTTTAGCGAGGCTTGAATGGAGCGTCCTGCTTCCCTCACCAGGCCTTCGAACTCTCGGCGGCTTAGATTCGACAGCGTCTCCTCCATGGCACTGGTGCAGCAGGTGTAACCTTGCGGGCAGATGCGGAGATGCTCGCCTGCAGATGGAATAGAAAGATAATACGATTTAAGCAGAGGTTTTAACCTAGTTATAGCACCAGAGATGCCAGTTACTCCAATAACATAAAAGCCTATATCAAGCTCCATAAGATTTGAAATAAATGTTAAACTTGATGTCAAACTTCCACAAAACAAATAAAACTGATATTTAATGTTATATATTAGCTGATTGTATTAGTATCTTGTAGTTTAGCTGTCTACTAACTAAAGGGTAGCTTGACTGTAGTTTAACTATTAGTAGCTTTAGCTTAGCTTGCTAACTTTTCAAAATAGCTTCATCACTGAACACAGAGCAATGGGTCAATGAGATCCTCTAGAGAGCAGGAGCTTCTTGGACCCGGCTGACAGTTAGCAAACAACTTTCCCATTTAAGGCTTGTCTTGGGTCATGACTTAGGGAACTAGAGCGAGAGATGCTATCGCTACCATGCATTTTTTATGCCGTCTGACTGCAGCGAGAGTGAAAAATCACAGAGAAGCACAATTTTATGCATTCACCGTGGTAAGACTACAGCAGAGGGGCTAAAATATTTGCTTTGCAATATTATGGTCAACCTAAAAGAGTTATCCAATCAGATTTCTTGGTGTATCTGCAGTTTAGTAGCAAGAAATGTTATTTGTGCAAATGCAGTTTAGCCGAGAGTGCAAGTCTTTTAGGTCATATTTTATTTATAGAAATAAAAAGTATGGTAAGAAGACGTACAGGACCACTCAGATTATTTTACACAAGCCTTTGCCCAAGCATTGTTACTTTTAATCACTGACAATTAATTAATGGTTTTATAATGTGTCTGTCAATGTTGTTATTGTTAACTAAAGCCAAAACATAAAAATTATTCTCGTTAATTGAAATAACACTAAAATAAAATTATATATACAGTCAAACCAAAAATTAATCAGACACCAGATGCAATTTTTTATATTTTTTGAGGATAGCAAAATAAACTGTGACATATTATACCCCAAAATCCTTCAAACAGTGGACTACCAGTAAAATGTTTAAAAATTTGGGACCAAAATTTATTCAGACACTTTGACCTGGCCATGTTTCGCTTGCGTGTTTTTTCTTTAATTGCTAATACGACCTTTTTTCAATGAGGCCTGGTTTCAAACGCGCTCAGATGCATTATATCACATGCACGCATGTAATGAGCCTGTTTTGAAATTTGTACGGTTGTACATCAACAAGTGGCGATATCCCAAGAACATATTCAGCGTGTCGCTCTGCATTTTGTGGTGTTAAAGAGCTTTCACTGTCATTATGCATCAAATCCTGGGCCCTTCATTGCAGTCCGTGAGCAGCACGGGAGTGTGGCCTGTATATTAATGTGTACTGACGAGGGACCGCGAGACACAAGACAGATGAAGCTTTTCTTCCCGCTCTGGCACACAAAGGAAGAGTCTGTGCCGACAATGTGACCGCACAACCATAGATGTATGCGCACTTACATTACAGCTGGGATCTTGCTTTGCACATTAACTAAACACATATGAAAAGAAACTAATATAGTGAGAAAGAAAAAAACGACCTTTGTATGCTGGATAGATTACTGAATCTCACAATGCAACTGCATAGTTTTAGCACAATCCTAAAAATTTTCACATCTATGATCATTGAGAACAAATTCTACACAACTACGCGTACGCAAATTAAACAGTGAGGTCTTGTACATTTACGTTCTTGCATTTCTGTGGCATTAGCAAACTCCAGTACTCAAGGGGGCGATAGAGTTTTCTTTAAATGTCAGTCCCATTAAACTGGATGATATTAGTCAGAACTATAAACATATCAATAGTTAACTATGGCTGCGGTTAAACTCCACTTTTAGACATGAGTACGCCCCCTCGGGAGAATCCGCCATTTTGAAGTGCGTTTAACTTCGTCAAGTGGACAAGGGAAGTTTATTTTGACAGACCGAGTAGAGCGAGTCTACTCAATATGTACACTTCAGGCAGATCCACAGACCACAATGCAACACGATTATGACGTCACAGCAGATCACGCTTAATTTACCCCCGCCCTACACAACTCTAGGGTATGATACTGGAGTTATTTTGACATTTAACAACATAATACTTGTAGCTACCTTTTTTATATTTTCTCTAACAGCCCAAGCATACACACAGGCCTATAGAGTTGTGCGTAAAACAAATTCATTAGACTGTAAATAATAAATCACTCCATTGTGGAAAGGGAACAAGGGTTTAAGGCATTCCATTGAAACACATAGCAAGGGTTCCACCAGTAGTGGGCACTCGTGCATCATAAGCAATGACGTACATGCGAGTGAACAAGACGGAGGGAAGTTAGCAGGGGAAAGAGCGTAAAAAATGCAGCTTAATTGTTACTAACTTGCTCAGCAAAAGCAAGTTAAAGCTAATGAAAGTTATAGCACTCCTAGTGGCAACGCTGAGAATGACACATTTTGGATTTGGAATCACATTGTAGCTAGCATTACATACTCTTCTCGTATGTTTAGGGCCTTATGATATTTTTATACAAAACTGTATCACTAAATGAATGATAACTGGACGTTACCTACTAATTTAAACATGCAATGCAATGAGTAATATAACTAAATGTAGTATACTGCTGTTTGAAAGGTTTATCGTAGCATAACGCTTACAGTTTCACACACTATTTTCATAAAAGTACAGGTGGTATTCAAATCCCTGATTGATTCCATCTGAACCGCTGGATAAATTGAGCAATTTTTCAATTTTCGTTTCTACAGTTTAAAGTGAGCAGCACATCAGCGGTTATTTTAACGACAGTAGCAGAAACACCATGAGCAGCAAAATAGATACTTAAAGGTATAGTGGAGGATCTTTCCGAATTTTAGATAAGACCCGCCCTCTCCACTTTTTGAATAAGTTTGATTGATTCACCAGAATGATTGACAATTAGGAGGACCAATAGTATAGGTGATCCACCCGGAAGTAAAAAATCCTCCGCTATACCTTTAATAGATACTTTTGCAGAAAACGAGAATGCAGCAAATACAATTATTTTTATAATAATAAATCTGAATGATAAAACATCTGATCTAAACTTTTTATAATCATATCCATTTGGGAGAAATATTTACTTAAAAAATAAATAAATATTGGTAAAAATTCTTAGACATCTACTTTGGCTCTAGGGGCCCAGGATTCTCATCTTTGAGGACTATTTTAAGTGTTTAGGATTTTTTCTTTTACAAAGTACTACGGCTGCCCTGATGGAAATGTATAGCTCTTCCAAAAAAGTATTGTCCGGACCTCCACTGGGAAGGAAAGCTAGAGACCGTACCTCTTGGAATTAATTGAATACACCCTGGTAAACAGTGTATACTGCTTAGTAAGCATTCTTAGTATTGCATTCTGAACGTAGCCAGGAAGAAAGACTAACAGAGGCGGATCTTGTGTGTGCAAGAGCAAACTGAATCTACCATAATTCCAGGCAGATCAAGAGATGATGCATTCTTTATGAATGCAGGACGTTCGCCGAGGCAATAAGCTAAAAATAAATCCAGAGGAATTATCTCTTTTCTGTTCCGAATAAACATTGTTCGAGCCTCCTTGAGCCGTGTCATGCCGTTGGATGAAAATCGACAGGCTGCCAAATGAACAAGACCCTTAATCAAAGCCTGACAGAGAATCACCTGTCAGCCGCCTCAGTCTGCCCAGAAAAATCAAAGGTTTCTTCAGACAGCCTAATTGTTAGAGATGGACAGCGAGACAAATAGTCGAGCAGGATGACAAACAGGCCTTGTGTAGTGTCAGATGAAGCAAATCCCTTCAAGTTAAACTGTTAGCAGGTAGCTTTCAACCCAACTGGCGCAATCCCTTCAGGGCCGGTGACTATTTAATCAAATGAATGCTCCATGCGGTGTAGTGCTGACTGCTCTTTTTCCATTCTTTTCCCTTGCATGCCTCTTAGATATTTGCTTACATGCTGCAAAATACATCGGGGTATCAGCTTTTGAAAAGATCATTAAAAAGAATGAAGGGCTTTTGAACAAAGAACTGGGAAAAACCATTTCTCAGTGACATTTCTCACAGTAGATGGCCTGTAAAAGTAACGTAGGTAGTACCATCTGCATTCACATACTTAGAAAAAGTTTCTGGAATTGGACAAAAAAATGGTCCAAAAATGATCATAGACCTAAACCTACATTGAGAACACCCTAGAAACTGCAGAGCAATATGTTCAACGATTTTTACGAGCCTGTTCTGTTGACCGCATTCCAACAAGAAAATCTGCGCTAATTCATAAAGAAGCACTGATGTTGACACATCAGACTAAAATAGCCTCAGTGCCTTCTGGATCGGCTTCTGAAATTTGACTTGGACTGACTTCAGAAGAAAAAGACGGGCCTCGTTTTAAAAGTGAACAACCAAGCAGTAAGAGGAAGTTCTTTAGAGGGATGTTCTTCAAGTTCATCTTCAAAGCCTCTGGCATACCAATGTGAATAGTTCTTTTATTTTCCCATCTCCGTCCTTTCCTTCTTTTCCTGGGAGAGGATTTGCGTGGACTCCTTTGAGATGAGAGCAAAGGCTGCCTCAGGCACCGGTTTACCAGAAGCAGGTGCGCGGGGATCTACAGGTGAGGCTGGCTGAGGTTTTAAATCCCTGCGCTGGCCAAAAAAACATGCTCATGTCCTCCATGCCTGATTAACAGGGTGTCTCTGAGGAGTGAGAAAGTGTTTGGTAAGCTTGCTTTCCAACCAAGCCCTTCTGGAAGACTTATAAACGCCACACCCACGTTACCACACAAGTACCACATAGCACAACTCTCAGGAACAAGCTCAGCAAGCAGTAAAATAATTTATGGAAACCCATTCAGAGGTTTATTCAAAGTACAAAAGTGGAGCTCAAAGTACAAAAGTGGAACTCAAGCACTAACATACTGACTTATCTACAAATGACTCTTATTTTCTAAGAAGAAGTTTGTGAAATTATATGAATGAGCAAAAAAAAAAAGAAAAATACCACAGAATTACTTTGAAGGAGTGACCGAGAATACCACAGAAATAAGAATGAGCTTTTTTGAGTTCAGCCAGTAACAACCACTAAGAACACCTTAAAGTCCCCATGAAATCAAAATGGAAGGTTTTTTTTTTTTGTATGAATATGTTAGACTTACTATTATCTGTAAGCTAATGTGCTCCAAAATAATTTAGAAGATTCAAAATTTACAGTCTCTCAATTCCACCATGATTTTGATGACATCACTCTGCACTACAGCTTCTCATTCGATTTTCTGTCCAATTAAATGCTCTCTAGAGCCTGAAGTGCCCCCTACATTATAAATAGACGATGAAGTTGCTGCTAAAATCGGTCACTTGTTCACACAATCACTATGTTCTACGTAGTGAATGGTACATAGTGCACTATATAGTGGATAGGAAAAGATTCAGATAGTGTAAATATGCTTTCCTTTGGGTGTGAATGAAGTCTGGTTTCACGTTAATGTAACGCGAACAACCGCAGTGCGCACACAGTCTGCTCCAGTCCAGACACATGATAGCACGGAGCGGATCATATGAGCGAGTCGGCGCAGACCACAAAACGTATCGGACCCATCTGAATTCTGCACAGAATGCTATATTTTAAAGGGATATGGAGGATATTAGGAGGAAAAACAGTTAGAGATTAGGAGGAAATGGCGGCTTTACAGAGCTCAACAGCTTTGGGTGAGCTGTGATATAAACTAAATGCTATAGGCTATTTAAAAAAAGCCGTTTTCCCGTTTTAGTGGAAATTACTTCAATAACGTCAATAATGGTGTGCGTTTCGAAGTGCTTCAGTGGGCTTTTAAATCTACATAGCAACACCCTGGTAACCACCCTAGCATTGTTAATTGTCAAATTTTCTTCAGAAAATGCAAAAATCTAAATCTAACGAAGAAGCGATGTAGCATGATGACTATGTATACATTACATCTAATCTTGTATTTGTTTTTTGTTGTTTAGGTACATGCATGTGCCAAACAACTGAATTTGTTGACAGTGTATATGCGGCCATATTGTCTGATTTACTCACATATCAGAACATGATAGCAACTCTGGCACAGAAAACTCTAAGCTGGCCGCAATTCGCAAACTAATCTTTGAATCTGACCTTCTTTTTAAATATGAGGTCACGGGTGACATGGCGCTTTGCCCAAACATTGGTCTCAATTAAGAGGATAAGCTGCCTTTAATGAACACAATGCAATATCTCTGTAATCCCCAGCAGACCAATGTCCTCAGAGGACACTGGGAAAATACGCAGAGTAAAAATGAGGTTAGGAAGACAAAGAGAGAGAAGGGGGAGGAAGCGTGTAACCTAGAGCAAATTTGTCTGTCAAAGAAGTGTGCCAAACACCTCCGCATTTGTGTCAGCATCGCGGATTTGAATTTAAGCATGGATGGATTAACGCACGGTCCTGCCAACCATTTCCCCAGGGCTCCAGACCAGTAGGGGGCCCTGATGAGCTGCAGAAATGGTGCATATTTTTAAGAACAGTACAGGTGTTTTTTACAGTTCCTGTAAATAGCAAGATTAAAACAACTTTGTTATTCAAAAGAAACATGCTTTTGCAAAAGGAATGCAAAACCACCATAAGAGCAGTCCATACAACTTGTGCCCTATATTCAGACATAAAAGTCTTCTAAAGCCAAACACTAGCGATGCATCCGAAATCACGTACTCTCTGAGTAGATACTACATTTGAATTTGAATTTACTTCACTGCCGTTAAGAAAAGTATGCTTTATATAGTATGAATATGGGTAGTATGAATGTAACTCGGATATACTACATCCGCCATGTTACTGTCACGTGACCTACAGTTACGCCGTTTCACTTATATTCATAAATCATCTCTCATGGCCTCATGGGACAGTGGCCATCGTGTGCACACTTCAGAATCTCGCCAGAAGTAGTAGGTCATCCGGGGACTTTTCACCTACATACTACTCTTCTGGTGTACTGTTTTTCGCAAACTATATAGGGAAGTATTTGATTTCGGACGCATCGCATGTTTGACTGAGGAACTAGACTAGCTAATTCCTAACTAGCAATGACACACATCAGCATGCTACATGCTAAAACGCAATTGCACATTGATTAAACCAACAATTAACATGCTCTTCACGTACCCGCCCCTTAACCAAAGAAACAACGTAATTCTTCGCAAAAATGGTAACCTAAAATTTCAGAAGCTCTGGACATTAAACATTACATCTTCCCCTTTTGTAAAAACACATTTACTCTCCCCATTAAGTCTCCTGCAATGCCGGGGAACTACAAATTCCCTGCCCATTTTCAGTTAATGCCAACAAATGGCAACTGATGTTGCCCCAACACAAATGGATTTAGTAAAAGTACAGAAAATAAAGTTGTGACAAGAATTGTGTCACAGTTTGGTCATTTTATTAATCGAAGAACTCTATGATGGGTCTGACACCACTTTATACTTGGCAACAAAACTAGATAAGCTTAACTGTCTACACTTGAATTCTGTGTAAACGGAAAGATCTAGTTTGATAACGTCTTAATGTGCTGTTCCCTTTCCGGTGTATGGCATCCGTGCCCAGGACATCCCGACATCATAATCTGTTCCTGTTGGGGAATAAAAACTGATGAGGGATTAAATTCTCATACAGTATAAAAAATAATCTAGGCCTTTGTCACCTCTGGCCGACTCTTTTAATCTCCTGTCCGTTTCTCATCTGGTCTTCCGCCACATTTCCAGGTGACCTTTCTTCAACCTCTTCCTGTGCCTATTAGCACTCATTACCCCCCTCCTGCTGGGTTTCTCGCACTCTCTTAACCATCTGCCTCTGGTCTCTCTTATCCGCAACCCTGCTGAGTCGCGGGGCTGCTCAAAGAGTCCCGGGCGCCGTGCCGTCTTACGTTAAGGGCTTGTGACCCCTGAACCAGGCCTTGCACAAAGCCGCAATAAAGGCGATTGACGGCCGCTCGCTTTATGTGCTAAAAGAGACGACTTCAGAGCAAGCCCCGGTATGCCTTATAAAACTCTGGAAAGCACCTTTTAATTGATTTCCTAGGTAGTTCTGAGATGCCAGCCCTTCCTTTCTTTGGTAAATGGGAAGGATCGTCAAGCTGAGGTATGTCTGGGGTCTGGCCATAATCGGCGGTGAAAATTGCCCAGGCCTGACTGTGATTTAGTTTGCACATGGTCTGCTCTCATATGCGTGTTTACAGTTTTATGACCCAGGGGAACCAAGGAAGCAGAAGTGAGTGTGAAATATAAAGGCCATAACAGGTTGGTCTAATGAGCTGCTATGATCCTATAACACACAATATATGAGAGGGTTCAAACGGAAAATACAACCCTGTTGACTTTATACATAGAACATGATATACAGGCGCCTTTTAGGAAACTATTAAAACAAAAAGTACAGCTTAGTGTTACATAGATAGCATAAGCTTAGATATTCGAGTTTAATGATAAGAGCAACACCAACATTTAAAACACTATTACAGGCGTGTGGGGTAAACCATGTACAAAAAGTAAAAAAACAATAAGTTTATTGAACTTTCCCGATGTTAAAATACTTAATCTCATCCCATCTTAAAGGAGAACTCCGGTCAATTTTAACATTGAGTTCATTTTTTTGTACATTTGGAGTGCTGTCAATACAGAGAACAACGACAAAAATCGGTGTTGCCTACACCGAGTTATTCTATTTTTAAAATTTGCACCCTATTGACTTCAATGGGGCAAGTAGTAAGCCTGCTTTTTAGCCTCTTAACATCCTTTAAGTGTCATTACAAGTGCACAGAAAATGTGAGTGATTCCTTCCGAGTGAACACGGGTGGATCTGACTGCAGTAGATGTTAGAGATATTAATAAAAATGAAGTTAATTCAGCCAGCGCTCATACCTTTGTTTACATCCTGTTTTCGGTGGAAGGCCATAGTAATCGATTGTCGAGTTCACGCGCATAGGTTTAGTACCTATGATCACGCGCGTGAACTCGACAATCTGAGCTCAATGTTAAAATTGACCGGAGTTCTCCTTTAAAGTAAAAGACAACTATAAATAAACATTCATTGGTTGTTTTCCACAAAAACTGTGAACACTGTGGTGCAATCAAAACTCTTTTTATTTGAACATTCCGACAAGCTCAACATAGCAACAGTGGCTCAACCAATGGTGTGAGTTTGGGGCGGGGCTATCTGTATTGACGGACCAATGATAGAGAGGAGAGTGTTATGGAAACCTGTTTGTTGCCGCTAATGCGCTAATTTACATAATCTGCTCATTTACTTTTTTACTACACGTTCCTGAAAGATTATAAAATATTATTGCGAGCAATTTATAATTGCATTTGCATGTTATTCCAAAGAAAAGAAAAAAAGTTGTCTTCTTAACTGGGTTCTAAACATAACTTGCTCTGAAACGGCTAATGTCGCCTAGGGTGAAAAATATGCCACCTTAAAAACTTATGAATAAAATCCCATCCTCTCATATATTTTTCTTGTTCTAATGTTCCCTTTTGGAAATGCAGTATATCTACAATGAAAAATGTATACTAAATTTGTATATTTGGACTGCATATCATATCTTATTAGCAACATCTAATAAACCTTTTTTGCTTCAGGCAGTACATTGAGGCAGGAAAGATACGTTTCTTATACGAGCGACTTCATCTTCTTGAGCATTTGTTGAGATCACGACACATAGCATGCATTATGGATGTGCTCTAAAACGTGTGCCTTGCTTCGCTAATGGTGAAAGATGGCTAAGCATACAACCCAGCTCTTTGAATTGGACATTTCTAGGTTTCCATAAATCTAAAAATACACCGCAGCACAGACTCTGCCCGGCTGCCTAGACACACACGTGTGCGAGTGAACACGTGCATGTGTGTGTGTGTGTGCAAACAGCGCTTGTAATCGTGCACATTACAGTGTTTGCCAAACCTTGTTAAAACAGACGTCCTGATCTCTAATCGAGTATGAGACAAGGACACGTGTGAGAGTGTGGATGAGGAAAACAGGCTAAGGGGTTAAGATGAAGAGAGAGAGGGAGAAACTTAAGAGAAAGACCACAAAAACTTCTGTCTGGTTGCTTCAGTTCTTCTTAAGAAGTATTTTTAGCCTGGATTTTGGTGCTGAAATATTCAGCTCTGGTAGGCTATACGTACCATGGCGGCTGGTGTATAATATTGAAGTTATGTGCATTTAGTAATTTTTCCTCAATTAAAAAGTTTTACGCATGTAAAAATTAATAATATTTTGACTCCAGTCCTATCAGTAGGCTAACAAAAGCGTTTTTTTTCTAAAAGGCATTGGTTACCAACTTTTTGGACTTTACACAGTCTTTGAACCTTTTGCATGGTCTGCCTTGCTTGCGTTTGCCTGAGCATTTTGGCAATCTGCTGTCATCCATGTCGTCCGCATGGGAAAACATTAGGGAAATATAAAACTACTCATTTAAAAAAAGTTGATTATACATAAAAACAAGATATTTTAAATATGCATATACATATTTAAATATTTTGAGAGCATAGGGACTCGATTACATCATTTGCAGTGCTTCAAGGGAGTGGGCGGAGCTACGGAGATCTTTTGGTGTGTTTTGCTTGTTTTGACTCTTGATTGGTGGAATTTTCTGTGCAGCATCATGGGTAATGTAGTTTTCACAACGAATTCCGCTGTTAAACAATTATAAATAATGGGGGATGATGGCTTCAAAAGAAGCAAATACCATCAAATACCATTAACAACTTTGTAGTTCACAGTAAGGTTGTCTTTAAAGGTTAATAAGTTATAATAAGTTTGTAATAAGTTTATAAGTTATAAGTTACCGGAACTGGCTGTTGCACTCTATAGACTTAAAGTAATCACCATGTATGTTGGTACATACACACTAGTACACTGCTGTACAATTAGCTACAGGAAGAGAAACCATGCAGGAAAAAAACAATAAATCACAGGGCTTTCCGCAAATCACCAGGCTGGGAGAAAGTGAGAATGTGCTTACTAAGTAGACTATAAAAACAGCAAATAATAATGTCCCATCATTCTCAGTATGATGCATTAATTTTATAATCCCTCAGTGAGTTTTATCGACCGCAGTGGCTGTCATTCGGTGCGTGAGGTTTTTCCAGTGAGCAAGGAAAACGTGCCGTGACTGAAACGGCAAGCCATTATGCAAAATAATAAGTTCTTCATAATTGCTTCCACTCAAACAATAAAAAATGTCACAATAAATAAATCTCATCAGCCTAATGGTCTGTCGCATTGGCTGACAGGGTCAAGACAAATGGAAAAAAACCCCACCAGGAACAGATATAATGGATTAGAGTGTGTTTGGCTGCTGGATTCAGTTATTTTTAACTGCATTTTTATTTTATAAAAAGTAAATTTATATAATTATATAAATTAGTATTATATTTATCTTTAATTTATATTATATATATATATTTGAACTTAAACACACTCAAATTCCGAGAGCAAAATATATATATAATTTTTTTTCAAAAGGGTACTTTAACGACCAATAAAAACAAAGGGAACATTTTTAAATGTATTTATGAAACATTTACAACCTGACCATTCAAAGTGACAGCTCAAGTGCTATCTGAACGTTATCCGACCACTGAAATCGTAAGCTAATGCTAGGTAAAGGGGTCATTTGAGTGCTTTTCTTTAACTTGAAATCCTTGCTTTCTAACAAGGTCATTGAGACATTCTCAAATTGCCATGCTTGCCGCCGCTAAAATCTGGATTACGAGCCCCTGGATTACGAACAGAGTATTTGAGTCTTAAAGAAATCCTAATCCTCGAGCTGTCACGCATGGAGTCACAAGTGTGTCTTTAACAGAGAGCATATATGTTTTGTTTTTGAAATGGCTACACATTTATTTGGGCTTTTAGCATTTAGCATTAGCGGTTCCATTATAAAAAAAAAAAAACTCAGGTGCAACATTTTACAACCTCAAATTTGGTCTTTTTTTCTGTAATTTCAGATATCAGACACCACTTCTGAGAGATCTTTGACCTGTCTGGGTCGTTTTTTCGTGATTTTAGAGGAAACGCGGATGCTATGCTACCTGTCGGTTTTTATTTGACTAGCTTCTCCTAAGTGACATGAATTTGCACTAAAGTGTCACAGAGTTAGACACACTGTCTTTGACATCAACAACAAAAGATTTGGGACATGTTGTCTCCTCCCTTATGATTAGCACACTTATTTTGCTACTCTAACAACCCATGACCTGCTAGGTTGCATTGTATTATTTGCATTTAGCATTGTTAGCATTGTTTTGTACCAAAACAGACCTTCATTTTTGAGTTGTGAAACACGGTAATAGTGAAGGGAAAACATGTTTTGCTAACATTTCCTGTAGCTAATGGGAGGCTTTGAGTAGTAGTAGCTGCCTGTTTAGGGTGATCAAACTAAACCTCAGCACAACTCTTGAAATACTTACATGCGTAGCATGTCCCGAACGTCACACTTTCACCTTTAATAGAGTCTGACAGGCATTCTTCTTCACTAGATACAACTACAAGGAGACACTTAATGAGTAAATGGTAAAGAACTGATAATTCACTCAATGTCAAGACCCTAAAGAGATTACCTGACTAATACAGTCAACGGAGGATGATGTCAACCTTCCCTGAACCCTAATGTGATATGTTGATGTTGATGTCCCTGTTTGTTAGGACACGTACCGGATAAAAGATAAAAGGTAAAAGGTCTAACCATGCATATCCACAAATTTGCATGTGAAATCTGCGTACGAACATTTTAAAGACCAAATCATCATTCATCAATAACTTTCATACTCAACTTATTCTAAATTTACGGGGGTAAAACAAGTATGCAAAAGTCTGGGTGGACTTTTATGAATTATGATTATTTCATCTTAAATATAGTTCATACACAGTAATAGAGTAAGAAAAGTTGCATTAAGCTCAAGCTGTGAGGTTGCTGAACCGGTTTTTGGCGGAAAAAAGTAAAAAGTAAAAAATAGTGTGGAAAGCCCATATGGAGGTGGGCGTGTTTATGCAAATTACCTTAAAACCATAACATGTTGTGAATTAGATAAAAAACTATTTTATGAGATGTTCTCCTGTGCTTGTAAATACGAATTATTCACGCCATAATTAGTGAATGAGACCCACATTTCTTTAAAACCACACAGAACATGCACATACATGTTATATTTTCAATCTCACTTAAGGAAATCTTGTTCAATCCCCGAGACAACACACATTTCACAGCACTCTCAGTCTCTGCCACTCGAGCAGGATAATGTTCCTCGAACAAAGAAGCTGACAGCGATAATAATCACATCTCCGTCTTCATCACTCACTCCTCTCTTCCCTTTCACCAGCGTGTTGGCAGCGAGATAACCTGACAGCAAATTGGCTAACGCAAAAAAAAAAACGTGCAATTAATATTGGCAGAGCAAAGTGGCTGAAGGAACACTGGGCGCTACTGTGAATTATTCACAACAATGTGAATAACACGAGGAGCATGAGGTGACGAACACTTGTCGACGGCTGGTGAAGACTAATCACAAATGGAGCCATTTCATGCATTTAATCAGCTAGAGAGGTGCTAACAGCATAGCTTAAACAATGAACCCTAGCTGAATTTGTTTTCAACAAGCAAATGTGTCAGGGTTTTCTTTTGTAGTTGTGGAGAGTAAGAATTTATGTAAGGCAAGAGTGTTATCGACATACAACATCAACATGGCTGGGTTTTTAACTAATTCAATGCTAACTGCTATGACATGTTCAGTATATGATTGCTACATATATTGAGTTGGTTAATCAACTGTTAAAAGGGGGTAGATTTTGTTGACAATTTTGGGTTTAAATTCAGATGTCACTTCTTTGTTTTGATGCATAGCTACTGTAGCGCATAGCGCTAACAATGCTATACTAAGGGCTAGTTTCTCAGGGAATGTAAGAACTAATCAAATTGAATGAAATGGATGTTGCTTTGGATTTTACATAAATGTAAATGTCACTGGGTAGAAGCTAGCAAAGCAGGTCATGTGAACCTAGTTTTAAAGATATATTTCGTTTAGACCCTCCAATCTTAAAATACAGTAAACTGGCGGTCAAAAGTTTGGAATAATTAAGATTTGTTAATGTTTTATCATATTATATACATTTTAAAATATATTCTCTTAAAACTGTTCTTTTTTTAATTTTATATTTCACACTATTAAATTCAGCCTCGAGCAGAAAATAATTCTTTGAAAAACATTAAAAATGATAATTATTCTAAACTTTTGACCCCCAATATATATATATTAATAATATATTACGCAAGGGAAATGCCGTCATCCTCAAAAATAAAGCTGTTCATTGTTAGTTCATGCTAGCTCGGGTCCATTAAATATTAATAACAGATACAACATCTGATTTTAATAATGCATTATTAAATGTTGAAATTAATATTAAAAAAAGCTTATAAGTATTTTTCAATGTTAACTAATGTAGTTAACAAATAGAACCTTATTGAAAAATTTATTTATTCTGTATTTTTAATGTGAAGAAATGTCTACGTATCTTCCACACTTTTTTAGGACACAAGCGATGCTTTTCAGAGATCTTGAAGAGTCTACTCCAGTTTTTACAAGCGTTCCAAATGCACTTGAACAGAAGAAGGCTTGTCAGTGGTTCCAGGTGCTGCGTGCACCTCCGAGAGCAGGTGTGCTTTTATTCGCGATCAGTGGCAGGGCAAGAGGGTGTAAGATCTGATCAGGTCTGCATGATCTCGACTCTAACAAGCCTCACGGTGCACTGCAGATCCCCGCTGAGAAACACCCCCGCGCATCAAAAGAACAATCAGCGGGCCAGAGGGAGAGAAGCTGTGTGGGAGAAGGTGTAATTATGCTCAGATAATCACGAGTCCACAATTCATCTGCCAAAACATGAGCTTTCGCCACAAATCTCTTGGTACTGTATGTATTAGCACAAGCTGAAACTACTAAAACTAGACTGTAAAAAATGAAATGTTCAGGAACTATTTCTACATGATGAAAATACTTTTGTTGATGTAAACTAATGTAACCAGGTGGATGTGGTCATATTACAGTAAATGTTATGACTAATTTAAATGTTATCAAAGTAGGCACAATTTTTGTTTTCATTACAGAACCAATCTTACTGTATAAAAATATGAAATATATTAATAATAATTGTTAATAATATAACAACTTTAGAATAAATAATATTATTAACAACACAATGTATAATTTAAATAATAATTCAATTAGTTCATACTTCATAATGTCAGTGAATATTTTTTTTTATTAATATATTCAGAATCACGTGAAGCATATTTTTCATTTTTAGTTTACATGGCAGAACATTCTATAAAAATATTAAACCTTAATATATAAAAATATATTATTTTTCTTAAATAAAATAAATAATATTATAATGTATAATATACTATTACATTTAATAATAATGAAATCAGTTCATACTTAATAATTTAATCTAAACTAATATAGCCAAATTGATCACAAGTTGATATTACAGTACATATTATTTTAGTTCATTTAGAATCATATGAAGCATTTTCTTTAATATTTTGGAAATGTATTCAACCTTAATATATAAAAAGAATAAATATAATAGTAATAATTATTAACAGTATTCAATTTTGAATAATAATGAAATCAGTTCATACTCAATAATATAATCTAAACGAACAAAGCCACATTTTCACGAGTTGATATTAGAGTAAATATTATTTTTGCAGCATATTTAAAATTTTTAGTTTACATGGACATGTATATATTTATTTATTATTATTTATGAGTGATATTCAAATGATTTATTATATGTATTTATGTGTATAATTGTATATAATTATTATAAAAATAATGATCTGGTAATTCATGCCTAATAATTCCATAATTTGTGAGGAAATACCACTGGATTAGTCGTGCAAACAGAAATCAGATGCGTAAAACTAATTAACAACGTCAAATGAGCGAATTTGATTGTCACTCTCCACTGAACGACCGTGTTATTGAATTTGCATGTGCGAACGTGTTTGATATATGCAAAAAGCTTAACCGAATCAGGCCCCTGCCCTGTCTGATCTATGGGGGTTGGATGTGTGTGTGTCAGTGTGGCTGAGAACATGGGTGTGTGCCTCTTTCATTTCACACAGGGCTCATGGGTGTGTGCCTCGTTCTATAGAAGAACAGCAAACATGAGCCAGCGCTGAGGCTACAGGTTACAAGGGTCCAAACATCACTAATTCGTCAACACTTGGATACTCGGATCTCGCTTTCAAAACCTGGAAATAAATAACAAAGTTACAATCACAAACAAACGCGAGGTCGCACACATCCCCACTCGACTCACATCTTCATGGCCTACTTGAGGGAAATGTGAGATTGTCATTGTTTCGAGTGACCGCAGGGCTCAAAGTGTCACATAGTCCCCTCCGTTGAACAATACGCTGCCTCTGTGTTTGTAAAAATGGGAGACACACTAGTTGCGTCGGTAATTCTAGACAGCGGCATTCAGCTCTGGTTCCTCTCTGACCTTTAGGTGATGCTTTATGATCAGCTCTTTCTAAAACATGCTAAAGCAAAATGCGGCGGAAACCTCAAACCCTCCAACTCAGAATGCACAGTGTGGGTATCACTGTCACACCAGTTAAAGAGGCATCAAAATAACATTTTACAGAAATGACGACTCTGTCGCTGCGTCCGATACTTGTCTACTATATAGTAAGTGAAAAACAGTACGCCAACAGATTTATGATTGGTGGTGAAGCAACGCAACTGATGCCGTAGGTCACGACATGGCGGATGTAGTGCGTCTGAATTTCATTGAAACGAGACACATTTTCGAGACATGACCTTTTTAATGGTCGTAAAGTAAGTTTCAAACTGAATGTAGTGCCTAGTATGCGATTTCGGACACAGTGTGTAACTAACCAGAATGTCAGTTCAACATTCAAACAACATTGTGTATAATGTTCTGTGAAAATCATAGTCTGTTGTCAAAATATTGCAAAAATTAACAAGCAATTGGATGCAAATGAACTAGTTCTGTCAAATCGATTAATCGCGATTAATCGCATCTAACATAAAAGTTTGTGTTTACATAATATGTATGTGTATACATTATTAAATAGTGTATATATTATTAAATTTATATATATTATATATATATGTCTGTGTATATACTGTATATAAATATATATATATAATATACACACACACACACATTTACACACATTTATACATATATATGTGTGTGTGTGTGTGTATATGTACTTATACAGAGACATGCGCACACACACACACACACACACACACACACACACACACACACACACACACACACACACACACACACACACAGACATATATATGATATATATAAATGTAATAATAGATATATACACACATATATTATGTAAACAAAGTTTTATGTTAGATGCGATTAATCGTGATTTATCAATTTGACTTACTATTAAAACTCAACATGAAATGTTGTTTGCAACTTATTTTAAGTCTGTAACCTGACATATTTAATATAAGGAAAATTCTATCATCATTTACTCATCCTAATCACATTCAAAACCAGTATGACTTTCTGTGGAACACAAAAGAAGATGTTTTGAAAAATGTTCACGCTGCACTCTTCTATACAATGAGAGTGGATGGGGACTGGGGCTGTTAAAGGGTTAGTTCACCCAAAAATGAAGATTATGTCATTAATGACTCACCCTCATGTCGTTCCAAGCCCGTAAGACCTCCGTTCATCTTCGGAACACAGTTTAAGATATTTTAGATTTAGTCTGAGAGCTTTCTGTCCCTCCGTTGAAAATGTATGTACGGTATACTGGCCATGTCCAAAAAGGTAAAGCGACGAGAATACTTTTTGTATGTAATACTTTTAGTTCACGTAGTGTAATAGCGCAGCGCTTCTGTGTTGCACGTCACACGCATCACACACATGACCAGCGTCGGCCAATAGTGAGCCTACGTGTGACGTACAACACAGAAGCGCTGCGCTATTACACTACGTGAACTCACTCGAGGCCCAGAGAGAAAGAAATTAATAGTGGAATAAAGTCGTTATTTTTGTTTACTTTTTGCGCACAAAAAGTATTCTCGTCGCTTGATAAACTTAAGATTGAGCCACTGTAGTCACTTGGACTACTTTGATGATGTCTTTATTGCCTTTTTGGACATGGACAGTATACTGTACATACATTTTCAACGGAGGGACAGAAAGCTCTCGGACTAAATCTAAAATATCTTAAACTGTGTTCCGAAGATGAACGGAGGTCTTACGGGCTTGGAACGACATGAGGGTGAGTCATTAATGACATAATCTTCATTTTTGGGTGAACTAACCCTTTAAGCTCCGAAAAATCATAAAATATCATAAAAGTAATCCAAATGACTTATTCCAAGTCTTCTAAAGCTGTGAATGAGGAACAGACTGACATTTAAGAGGTTCTTCACAGAAAATCCTGCTTGAGAGCCGTAGTCCCCATTCACTTTCATTGTATGGAAAAGAGCAGCTTGAACATATGCAATAAATATCTCCTTTTGTGTTTTGTGATGGAAATAAAGTCTAAATTAAAAACAACACAACTTAAGTCATTCATATTTAGCCACTAACTTCTAATGCATCTCATTTAAATAAACATGAACGCTTCAAGCAGACAAACACAATCTGGCCGTCAACCACTTTAAAGCTTTTAAACGAACAACAACTTATTCAGACGGTGTGAACAATGGATAAAAGATGACGAGACGGTCTCAAGCGAGACGGTGGTGGGCGGCCGGCACTTGCTACATTTTCCTCGTCTCCCCCTTCTGTCATTGAGACCGCAGGCGATGACCTTGAGAATTTCCTCTCGGCCAATAGGAACTCTTTGTTTCTCCCAGCCTCTCGAATCTGCTGAGGATGCCAATGTATAATGCCTCAAATACACTTATTAGCGAAGGCGGCTGCCAAGGCGGTGTTGCGTTGATGTTTGTGTGTACAGTAGGTGTTTGTGTGTGTGTGTGTGTGTGGAATACAATGAGGAGGCAGGATATATATTGTACGGATATATTTTCATTATCTTACAGACAAAGTACATTGTGAATATTGGCAATGTTTCCTTCCTGGTTTGAGCTTTATTTACAAGTGTTTATGTGTGTGAGTGTGGCACATGTGCGATCATTTATCTCCTTTAGCTTCTTGGGCACACAGCACAATTAGACATATGCATCCCAGAGGAATTCTGGGAAGAAAAAAAACTGGGAGCACATCATGCACTGATATAATTGCATGTTTACGCGAACTGATTTGTGACATATTACCGGTTATAATGTGCGACCTGTCATCAAAAAGATGGCTGTGTCATAAATATTGATGGCAGATTTCATACTACCCAGCATGCATGGGACAGATTCACAACCTGCCAACATTTTTTTTGGCCCCTAATGGGAACATTAAAAATCCCTGGCTCCAGCTACGAGCCACTTGCTGACTGCACGGATTTCAGCTGCTGCCTTTTACTTGCAAATGACAAAGAAAATCATGAGACTTGCTCATCAAATGCCACCATTTACTGACTTCACTGCCCTTTGTGTATCTAATAACACCAACAACACTGACTAATACCACAAATTGCAATTACAGGGAGGTTTTTTTACTCCTAGACTGCAACCCTGGGGAAAACCTACGAATCTGGTCGTCACCGTGTTCATCGTAACATGACCTACAGGGACCACATACTGTTGGAGATGAGCTCCAGCACACGCTCTTTCAAACCACATGGGGATCCAGACATCAGGTGGGTGTCTATATAAAACTGATGAATGAAACGAAAGGTCATTTTTAATGGGGAAGTCGCTCGTGATCAACACTATGCCAGGTGTAGCCCTGTTTCAGCAGTTACAGTTTCGTCTATTGTTCTGTTCGGCGGGGCGAGTAGAGCTTTTGTCTGGGACCCTCCATCTGTTCATGTGAACTTGACAATAAGAACATGCACCTCGCCTAAAATTAAGGAGCATGTCAGGTGGAGAGACAGACAGACAGAAGACAACAGGACAGACAGACAGACAGACAGACGGAAGATAGATAGATAGATAGATAGATAGATAGATAGATAGATAGATAGATAGATAGATAGATAGATAGATAGATAGATAGATAGATATTCTCGTGAGTGAAGTCTACATAAACATAGTCAACACACAGAGAAATGTCAGTGTTGAATATGAATCAGACAGTACTGTACCTGTAACAATCACTGATAATTCATACCTGATATCTCGGACTGCGGGACGCCGTTTAACGTGAAGCCTTTGCCGCTGTAGAACTGGCGCACGTCCGTGCAGCTCCGCGCTTTGCCGCCCGCGTTATCCGCAGACAGAGACACGGAGACGAGCGACACGAGAAGCGCGACCGCTGTCAGATCCATTGTGTCCGGATCCAGAGACTGAGGAAGAGGATGAAGTCCACTGACGCTGATGCTCAACACTTCACACAGCGAATCAAAGCATCCGATTCTTCCTACAACAGCAGGATACTATAGTAAAAATCCACTTGTTTAGGGATGTAAATGCACGTCCAGGTTTAAAGCCGGTGGTCCTGATGAAAGAGGGTGCGTGTTATTGATCAGTCCGGTGGGGATCTGTTTCTGGTGCTCATGTCTTTACGCACTAGCCTATTAATAATGCATAACTTATAATATCCCTACAAGTAGCTACTGTAGTATAAACAGTAAATACTGCTGTAGGAATATCTGGTTAAAGCGCCCAGTGCTGCTGCTGCGCGCTCCTGTGCTGTCTGTCTCTTTACTGTCCCGTTCTCACCGAACAATAGTGATGTCCGATTCGCGAACGAGTCGTTCTTTTGAATCGGTTCCTTTGAATGATTCGGACGAATCGATTCGCTTATTCATGGAAACAATGTATTTCGCGTTGAAAAACACTAAAACAGCTTAAACGAGATGGTTTGCTGGTCTTCCAATATTGTCTGACTGGTGCACAGACTGGGATAACTAGTTAAGATCAGTGAACTTAGGCTGGTTATAGATAGATAGATAGATAGATAGATAGATAGATAGATAGATAGATAGATAGATAGATAGATAGATAGATAGATAGATAGATAGATAGATAGATAGATAGAGGCAGAACAATAGATGATAGACAGACAGATACAGACAGAACGATAGATATACCCTATACACAGACATAAAGATAGATAGAGACAGAACAATAGATAGACAGATAGATAGATAGATAGCTAGCTAGATAGATAGATAGATAGATAGACAGACAGATAGAGACAGAAGGATATATGGATATAGATAGATATAGAGACAGAACGATAGATGGATATAGATAGATAGATAGATAGATAGATAGATAGATAGATAGATAGATAGATATAAATGACAGACAGATAGAGACAGAACGATAGATAAATAGAGACAGAACAATAGATAGATGATAAACAGACAGATAGACATACAGACAGACAGACAGAGCGATAGATGGATAGATGATAGACAGACAGATAGAGAAAGAACGATAGATAGACAGAACGATAGATAGAAAGATAGAATGATAGATAGATATATAGATAGATGATAGACACATAGATGGATAGATGATAGACAGAGACAGAACAATAGATGGATAGATAGATAGAAAGATGGATAGATAGATAGATAGATAGATAGATAGATAGACAGACAGACAGACAGACAGACAGACAGAAAGAACGATAGATAGATAGATAGATAGATGATAGACAGACAGATAGACACATAACGATAGATGGATAGATAGATATATAGATGATAGATAGATAGATAGATAGATGATAGACAGACAGATAGACACATAACGATAGATGGATAGATAGATAGATAGATAGATAGATAGATAGATAGATAGATAGACAGACAGACAGACAGACAGAAAGAACGATAGATAGATAGATAGATAGATAGATAGATAGATAGATAGATAGATAGATGATAGACAGACAGATAGACACATAACGATAGATGGATAGATAGATATATAGATGATAGACAAAATCTTAACAAAAACTTAGTAATAAACACTGTGACTTAGGTAAAAACATTTGTTTCATAGCTAAATAAATAAATAAATAAATAAATAATTCGAAGAACATTTTGAGATGATGAATCATTTGAGTCGATTCATTGAAACAATCCGTTCGAATTTCGGATTTCCCAACATCCCTGAACAAGTCCAGCCCTGTGTTGGAATAAAAGATGAGGGCTGGGGGTCCAGAGACACCTGCAGGAGGTAACAGACGCCCCCTGCCGCCTTCCCCGACAACTGGAACACAATATATCCTGCATGGCAATTGATTTTCAGGTGGGATATTAAATGGACGTGATCATAAAACTGATTGAATCGGTAATAGGCTGAAAACGAGATGCGAAAAGCCTGTTATTTTCCAGTCAAAACAAGTCTAATTAAGAGCACTCAGATTCTCAGGGTTTGCTGAGCGGGTTCATTTCAATCAGGCTATGGTGGTTGCACAGCTGCATAAAGAAGAATAATTATTTTTCACAAAAAGCGCACATTGCACCGCGACGCCTATGTTTGATCATATAGACGCGTGGGTGAAAAATTAAAGTGAGTCATTGACCACACTAAGAGAATAATAAACCTCTCACCTTTAGCTACTCAAAAGCAGTTTCAACGCCAAGTTCCCAGCATTTCTATGACGGTTGCCATGTACTTTGTTGGCACAAAAACGTCAGCGGCAAAATGAAGGGTTTAACTGTGGCTGGAGACCAGGAAATGTTCTTGACAGCTTAATTGGCATCTAAATAATAAGACACAGCTAATTAAAAAAGCAGCATGAATTACAACATGTCTGCTGAAAGACATGAAGACTCAATTGTGCATTCTGGGCGTGACTGGTTTATTGCAAACATCGCTCAGCAAGATAACAGAGGAGGCTATGTTGTCAGAAAATATGTAATTGATACAAAACACAGCTTTGCAACAGGAAAATAAATATAACCCGCAGACGAGATGAAGAACGTGCTCAGATGTTGACGGTGAGGTGCGAAAATAGACATTATTTCAATTTCAAAGCGCATGAGTGAGAACGCGAAAGGGAGAGAGAGAGAGCAAAAAGACACGTGTAGACTTTGAAAACATGGTATTTTATTGATCGATTTCTGTGCGAGCACTTACAGTGACAAATGACATACGGCGCAGTCGGAGCTACATGGAAAATGACATTATTAACTCAAAACTCCAAAATATAAGTTTAAGACTGTGACGTCACGGAGAACTGTCAAAACAAACAATATATAGGAAAATTTTGCGTCTAGAAAGTGTTAAACGCCGATGTTAGGAAGTTTCTACTAGAAATAAAGTATTTCATTATCCTATGAGTTAATCAAAAGCTGTTTTCATTGTTTTAAATGGTTATATGCACAACCCTACTATCATATAAACACTTTTGTATACATAGACTTAAGTATAAATATGTTAAATGTACAATTCGACTTTTTACAACAACAAAAAAGCCCTACAATTGCTCAAGCAGGTGGGTCAATCTTACAAAAACTGTCATTTCCCTCTAAAAAATAAATAAAAAATACTTGTGAAAATGAAAATTGGCCTGTTTTGAAGTCCATTAAGATTTGTTTTGCATTATTTGTATTCCTTACATTATTTTCAGATTTTCCTCTCATTGTCAATACTGTAATGCAAAGAAATACAGTTTTCATTCGGGAAGAAAATATTTATAAATAAACTATTATTAACCCCCCCCAACATAAATATGTTTAAAAATGTCACAATGCAAAAAAATCCTAATGTGGCTTCATTTTCTTAAAATAATCCCCGCCCTCCCCCCTTTAGAACTTTATGAGTTTCACCCGGATATAAAGGGAGAATTAAAACAGCTTTATCTTTGATATAATCCACACATACAATAAAACATTGTTCATACATTATATATAGGCTATATATATATATATATATATATATATATATATATATATATATATATATATATATATATGGGCAGCCTTCCCAGTAACTACGGCAGGAGGGTGTGAATGAACTCAGGATGTGATATGTTACTCTAAAATGTACCAAACCAGATGAATGTAATGGTAAATCCTCATTCAAAAAGATTCAAACAACGGCACTAAAAAATATGACATTAAACCACCAAAGAAATGATGGCGGACCTCATCACACTTGCGTCTCCTTACACTACTTAGTAGCTACATAAAACCCTTTAAAACAGGCCAGAGCAAACGAATACCCAGTGTTTGAAGAACGTACTGATCATCTGAGGAGATCAGAAGACGAATGTGCAGACTTCTAAGGGCCTAGTGCAAATGCATGCGTGAATCGTTCAGTCTTTTCTACTGTGCGTCAGACACCATCGGTCCACAGGAGGAGCTGGATTATGGGTAAAAGAACAAGATATAGGACGGCTGAGATGGTTGGGATGTGGGTGACTCCTTTGGCTTGCAGGTCCGGTTTGGGTCTGTAGTTGGGGCGTTGGATTGGGATAAATGTGGGCACTGTTGGAAGAAAAATGAACAAAAACATGTAAGAATTAGGTACGAATATCCAACACTATCTCACGACCAATTCGTACGAATTCGTACGAGTGATAAAAAGGTGGCTAAATCGTACGACCTCACTCGTACGAATTTGTACGATTTGTCTAAACCCACGTGATGGGTAGGTTTAGGGGCGGGGTCAGGGGTAGGTCATTCGTATGAATACGTAAAATATGTACGATTTAGCAAAAATCGTACTAATTCGTACGAGTGAGGTCGTATGAATTCGTACGAATTAGCCACCTTGTTGAATTGTTACGAATTGCCGTGAGATCAGGTTGGAATATCACAAACAAGATACTCCAAGGGGATGTTTACACAACACCATTTTCAACTAAAAAGGAAAACTTTTTATGCGTTTTGTCCGTTTATTTACATGACAACAGCGTTTTGGGGGCCTGAAAACGCAAACTTTTGATAACGGGTTTAAAGCGCACGGTTTTGAAAATGATGCCGTTATCGTGTCTGTGTAAACTACAAAAATACGAATTTGTGAAAACGGTGACGTCATGCACATTACGTGTTCAGTCTATAGGCATGTAATGTTTCTTTTCAAAGTGATATCGCCAACTACTGGCCTGGCATGAATAATTAAGCGTTTAATCGTTTTCAAGGATCCGTGTGAACAGGAATCCTTTTGACAACCTATAGTCATCTGTGTGCAAAAAAAGCTAAGGAAAAACGTTTCCATTTTTAGTACATCGTTGTTGTATAAACTCTTAGAAATAAAGCTTCTTTATTGGCATCAAGAACATTTCCTTTCCATTGAAACTTTTCAGTTCATAAACAGGTTCTTTCCCAGCTAACACGGAATGTCCTCAAAACTTTGGCAAAGTTATGAATTCTAGTAACTTTAATAGAAAGTGCGTTGAAAGTTACTTTCTCAAAACACAAAAAGCACAAAAACTTTTGAACATCGTTCATGGACTGTTTTTCGGAAACATTTTAATTGGACGATCATCTTATTTTGTAAGATGAAACAAAAATAAACGTACTAGTTTGAGATGGTTCAGAGAACATTTAAAGGTAATTCCCCATAATGTTTGCAAAATGATAAAATGGAACCCTTAATGTTTTCACTATTGATCAAGAAAAACATTTAAAAATCTGGATGTTTTGAACGTTTAGTTAGCATAGTGTTTTCATAACTTAATGGGAACATTATTAAAATGTTCTTAGAACATTTGGTTAAAAAAATGGTTCTTTTAAGAAATTTTCACTGAAAGGTTCTTCCAAAAATGGTTCTTCAATGGCATTGCTGCGAAATCCCCCTTTTGAAACTTAATTTTTTTTAGAGTGTACAATAAGAAGCCAATCCTCCGACAAAAGAAAAAGCAAATCTGATTTGGTTACAGTGACAAATGCGCTTTGCGCAACTACGCACACACAGTAATGTTCTGGGTTGAACATATGTGCATTGCGCAGCAGATGAGCAGGGCCATATATCAGCACCAGGCTATGAGCCGAGAGCCGCACCACTCGCAGACACAAACCAACAGACGGCAACACATTAACGTGTCACAATGAAATGATGCATAGTGTCCATACGGACAGAAACGAATGACTTCACGTGCGGATGTCTCGGCACAAACAAACACACATTCACGGTCTGATGTTTCAGAGGCATCCGTTTACCTAATTTTGCAACAACAAATTTGACCCAGACGCAACAAGGCAGGGCGAGACGAAAACAGTCACACCTTTTCCCAATGAAATCCAACCTGAGATTCTCACACAATAGCCATTGTGCCAGTCGCACAATACACAAAGGGTTCATTTATTCACAATCACCATGAGGAGATCTCTTGATACCAATTAAAGCAGTAAATGGATCCAATTCGTATCAGACCAGAGAGAGCGAACGCCCGCGGGCTGCTTGGCATTGACAGGAGAGATGTGTAGGAATGATCACATATGCTGTATGAATATCATGCTAAATATGCAGAAGTCGTGTGAAACTGAGGATTCCTGCTGACGCTGAATGTGAGAATGTTGGAGGATCTACTTATTTAGCATATTGTATTTCCGTTTCCGCTGGACACGGCATTGGCAAGCCGTTATGGTGTTTATAGTTTTAAAAAGAAAACGAATGTATTTGTATGATGCAATGCTTATTACCTCTACCTCTACTGTCCAAATTGATAATTTTTTTAATTTTTTAAATTTTTTTTACGTTGAAGCAGTAAAAAATAATAATATTATTATTAATAATTATTTTAAATAATTAATAATTAATTAATTAATAATTATTAAAAAAAAAATAATCCCTGAGAACATTCTCTCAGCTAAATATAATATATTAAAAATATATAAATAAAAAATATATAAATGAAAACAATTGTACAACATAAAAATATATAAATGAAATAAGTATTTCTAAATACATAAAAATATGCATACAGTATATCAAAAGTTTAATTTATAAATAAATAAAACATAACACACAATATTACAAAAATATGAATTGAATATTTTTATAAATATATGAATGAATATTAATTAAAAAATAAATAAATGATTAACTAATTCATTTAAGTAAATAATACAAGATAATAGTATTATACAGTCATACAATGATACTATATTCTCAACAGGAATCCACTGGTAATATAAAAATATTCACTTTTAGATTAGTGAGATCAATTTAGACATTATTAGCTACAGTATTAGCTACAACTGTGTACATAAGCTGAGACATACGTAACCTCTGAACATAAAAGTTACCCGTGATGTAATTGTGAGAAGTTAGTTTTACATATAAGGGGAGAAAATAAAAGGACACAACCATTCAAAAGTTAAAGAAATATTACTTAAGAAATGCTTAAAAAAATTATTTCAAATAATATAATTTAATTTGAACTTTCTATTCAAAGAATCCTATTTTTTTTTAGCACGGTTTCCAAAAAAACAATGAAGCAGTACAAGCTTTCAAAATTGATAATGGTAATAAATGTTTTGTGACTTGCAAATCATCATATTAGAATGATTTCTGAAGGATCGTGTGACTCTGAAGACTGGAGTAATGATGCTGAAAATTCAGCTTTTCATCAAAGGAAAAGAATACATTTGAAAATATATTCAAATAGAAAAAAACTGTATTTTTTTCACAATTTTACTGTATTTACTGTATTTCACAAGTCTACCTGTATGTGGTTGGTCATTAGTCTACATGTTACTTAGATGGTCTGTTCCTTTATTGGTGGTTCTTGGCCTGAATAAGCTGCAGTGTGGACCAGAAGTTATGCTGAAAGTCAAAAATCTGACAGACATCTTTATAGCTATATCTCACCTTTAAAATTTTGATAAGATGGATATGAAATATGTACACTCTCAGAAAAAAAGGTACAAAAGCTGTCACTGTGGCGGTACCTTTTCAAAAAGTATACCTTTGTACCTAAAGAGTGCATATTAGTCCCTCAAAGGTACATATTGGTACCAAAAGTGTACATATTAGTTCCAAAAGTGTACATATTAGTACCTAAATTATACATATTAGAACCCTTTTGAAGGGTACTGTCCCAGTGACAGCTTTTGTACCTTTTTTCTGAGAGTGTATACAGAGTTGCTGAATGCCAACATGCACTAACACCACAACGTATCTAGACTCATGATAGCTTTGACATGCGGCCACTCATTCATAAGACAAACGACATAATTCCACCTCCGTAAAACCTTGTTTGCCTTCTGTCTATCAAACACGCAGGTGAAGCATGACCACACATGACAGGAAGAATGATTGCATTTCAACTCTTTCCCATGAACCTCTAGCTGTTGCAGGAACAAGCCTCCGCAGGTCACATGGCAACTCCCGAGACGGCAGAGATCTGAAACTAGACGGCGGAGAGCGGTGGAGATCACCGTACTGAACGCCTCACAGAACACAGCCAACAGACTGAATACATTATCATGACAGTGAAGTGTGCAACGGCTTGCTTTGGCCTAGTTTTGCCAACTTCCAGCTGAGAAAAAATGACGAACGAGGAAAAAAAAAAACGGAAAGTCGACAAGACTTTTACTTGCCCTTAACTTATTTTGCATTTCAAAAGACTCTACAACTTTTACAGCTGAAGTTTATCTCAACACCTAATTACTGCTAAATCACTGCTAAATAATATAACCTGCAATACATACATGACACGCTGCTGTGAGCAAGGCATGCTGCTTCTGTACAATATAGCATACATGAATTACCCATAGTACAGGTGGAGCTGGGGAAGGTGGAGGGTTTCTTAAAGAGCATGGCTATTGATACAGCAGAAACCAATCAGCGGTGCCCTATAGAGAATGATGTGAATGCAGCAGATTGAGATAAGGACCTATCAGTCTGCAATATCTAGAGTTTCATGACAGAACTTTGTATTTACTGGAAGAACGTTTGTTCATATCTTTTAGAGAACCTTGCTAGAACTTTCTGAGAATGCTCCTTTTTAAGGCGAGACATTACAGGTGAATAGGGTAAATTTTTTAACTAGCAGATATCACCATGAAACTTTCCCAGTTGATTACCTACATTAAGATGAGAAAAAAAATGTATTACAAGTTTTCTGTAATTTAATGGTTGAATATGGCAATATCTAATTAAATATGCACTCATTTGCATATATTTAAGTATTGGATAAAGCCAGGTTAAAAATGATTTTTTCATTGTGTTCACATATTAGGTGGGAAAAAAATTACAGAGGGATTTATGGATATCTACTTTTGTTATCCTGTAAATCAGAAAATACTGTCAATAGCCTTAAAAAAAGATTTTCGCCATGTTTTTTTAGAATAAAATGTTATATAAATCAGGCTAGGAATAATATATTTACAAATCCCTCTGTAAATGTCTTTATAATATAACTATATATATAGAAGACTGGTGTATATAGGTGAACTGAAGTGGAGATTTCGGACTTGGAGTATGAGAGAAAAGTCATTTTGAGAAAACGGGCACATACCTGTATTTACATCCTGTTTTCGGTCGAAAGTCCACAGTAGTCGATTGTCGAGTTCACACGTGTGATCATAGGTACTAAACCTATGCGCGTGAACTCGACAATCGACTACTGTGGACTTCGACTGAAAACAGGATGTAAATACAGGTATGTGCGCTGGCTGAATAAACATCATTTTTTATATATTTCTTTCACATCTACTGCAGTCAGATTCACCCGCGTTCACTCGGAAGGAATCACTCACATGACCTGTGCACTTGTAATGACACATCAAGGATGTTAAGAGGCTAAAAGCAGGTTTAAAACTTGCCCCATTGAAGTCAACAGGGTGCAAATTTTAAAACGAGGATAACACGGTGTAGGCAACACCGATTTTTGTCGTTGTTCTCTGTACTGACATCACTCCAAATGTACAAAAAAATGAGCTCAATGTTAAAATTGACCGGAGTTCTCCTTTAAGAACGCCAACTTTTGTTGAATTTATGAGAAATCTACAGACGCAAACAGACAAAGTGTAGTAAAATAAAGACCTAAATGTGTATTTCTGACTTTTTTTCACCACAAGTCTGAAAGAAGACATGTTATTGAAGACCAATATCCAAAAATCTCAAAATTGACCAGTAAAAAACAACAACGATGTTTATGCCTGCCGTGTCTCGCCTTAACTGAGAATGTTTATAATATATTCTGACATACTACTCATTCTATTCCTACAGTATATAAACTCCTGCATATTTCTGTATGGGTTGGACTTTACCTTCCATTTTTAGTGTGATGAATGATCAAAAAGCAATATCAGAAATTTTAATCACATTTTTTTTGTCATTATGTTTGATGTTAAGACATCTTGAAAATGAAAAATAAATAAAAATAAATCTGGCTCTGTGACAACAACATTATTGTGGAAAAATTTGTAAACTAATGTTATGTAAAATAATAGTTTACTATTTTACTATATATTGCATTTATTCCTGTGATGCAAAGCTGAATTGTTAGCATCATTACTTCGTGTCTTCAATGTCACATGATCCTTCAGAAATCTTTCTAATATGCTGATAAGAAACATTTATTATTATCAGTTGTGCTGTTTAATATGTTTGCTAAAACTGACTGATCCCAACATTTTGAAGTGTATTTATCTATCTATAATATAGCCCATTTATTGTTTCTGAAAACTTAATTGTGCCTCTTCTTCAATCCTTGTGTGAAGATACTGAAGTAAACTACCCCTAACAATTATACACCTGTTACAGTTTATTAAGTGTAATCATACGTTTGTTAGTGTATATATACATTTGTTACTACAGTGTAATTATGTTTGTTACAGTGTAAATATGCGTTTGTTACAGTGTAATTATGTTTGTTACTATAGTGTAAAAATTAGGGGTGTAACGATTCGTTTTAACAACGATTCGATTCGATTCGCGATTCATGGTTGTCGATACGATTCAAGGACGATATTGGTTCATTTAGAACGATCCGATCCGAAACGATTCAGTGACTTGAAATCGATTCAGTAACTTTTTAGCCAAAAATTCTTGTAAGGGAATCAGGTATCAATTAATTATAGATATAAACAAACAAGTAAACAACAATTAATATAAAATGCATTCACATTTTATTTTAATAAGTAGGACTGAACGATTATGACAAAAATGATAGGCTAATTGTTGATTATTCCCTTGAAATTGTAATTGTGATTATTAATTACGATTATCACAACATAGAATGATGTTTTGAATAGTTTGGCCATGGGACCCACATTTCAGCATGGTCATCAAGCCGCGACCCACCTTTTTAGGAATTATAAGCCTATTATAATACATTTGTTTACACAAAAATTGTTGACACACAAGTTCTGTCCCCCTTTACTTAACAATTTTTTTTTAAGAATATGACAAATACTGATAGACAGTAGGCACTGCGAGGTTAAGCTAATAAATAGCAGTCCCAAACTAGTTTTTGTTAATACAATCTTGGTATGAGCCACCACAGTCATATAAAAATATACAAAACCAGTAAGTGGCATTTTGTTATGGAAACAAACAACAATTAGGCTACCATGGTGATACACAATACTTAGAAGAACTGGTAAAGAAACATGGAAACTGCTCCTGATAAATAGCAACACACATGACGTACCAATAACGTAATTTATTGGTATTTTACTTTTATTTCTTAACTTACTAATTTACGACGTTGCATGCTCGTATTTCTTTTGCGCTTTAGTGAAGTGATACAGCGCGCTCCGGCGCATTTGCGCGTGCAATAGAAGAGTGCGCGCTACTGCAGTAAAGCGGCTGAGAGGACAGGACAGTCCGTTTTTCTGAGGCGAGAGACTTTGCGCTGCTTGTTGTCTTTGCGCTGCTGTTGGCGCGTCACGCATGGCGACGACGACACAGATAGGCAGACTGAATCGAGTAACGTTTAACGCCTTTATCATTAAAAGTGCAAAGAAAAAACATCCATATAAAGTCTAACGTGCTTAAATCCAATGCGCTATTTCCTAGTATCGATACAATCGATTCATTACCTTTTAAAACGATATTAGATCGATATATGTCGTCCGGAAGGCCAACTTGCCGAGCACAGATCGATCCAGTTGGATCGTAGGAATATAAATCGATACATCGATGTAGTTGATGAATCGTTACACCCCTAGTAAAAATGCATTTGTTATAGTGTAATACGTTTGTTACAGTGTAATTATACATTTGTTATGTTGTAATTAAACGTTTGTTAGTGTAATACATTTGTTAGCGTGTAATAGTAGGTTTGTTATAATGTAATTAAATGATCATTACAGTGTAATTATACAGTAGTAACTGTGTAATACATTTGTTATATTGTAATTATACGTTTTTTTTACCATGTAATAATACATTTGTTACATTGTAATTATATGTTTGTTACATGTAATTATATTTTTGTTACAGTCTAATTACATGATTGTTACTGTTTAATTATATACATATATTAGTGTAATAATACGTTTGTTACAAAGTAATTAAGTATTTGTTACATTGTAATTATACATTTGTTGCAGTCTAATTATACATTTTTACAATGTAATATGTTTCTTACAGTGGAATGATACATTTGTTACAGTGTAATTGTTTAAGTGTTTGTTACAGTGTAATAATAAATTAGTAACATTGTAATTATACGTTCGTTGGTTAACTATAAAAAACACTAGAGAAGAGCTTATTTACTGTTAATTCTATGTGTTTGAATACATTTTTTAATTGAAGTGTTTAAGAAAAATTCCTTATGTGCAGCAGAGTTGAATACAAACATTTCATCTTTTATCTGAGTGTAAATATTATATCTGGAAATAAATAGCAGTTGAATATAACAGCTGTGTTAATTTTAACCTCCATTACAGTGTACAAAATAAGAGGGTTCCCTGTATAGTTTGCAGCATTATTTGGCAGAGATGATTTTTTCCTTAAGAGAAATAAAATCAAACTATCGGTATCGGCCGATATCATTCTGAATAATCGCTATCTGTTTCGGCGGAGAAATTCAGTAGCAGTGCATCTCTACTAATAACCAAAAACGAGTATTTTGAAAGTCAATTTTTACATTAAATACTGACTAAACATTGAATTAGACTTTCATTAAATATGTGCATTCAGCGGTTTAATAATGAATTTTCCATGATAGACATAACGTCTAAAAGCAGACAGGGCACTATTGTTAACTTGTCCACCCACAAACTGAGTGTAATTATGTGCTGTACTTGGCAGTCTCTAATACTAGTGATGTGTATGAGAACAAAGACAAAGCATCTCTTTCATTCATTTAGTTTAGTTTTTCTTAAACTAAAGGTGTGAAAAGCAGGTGCAGAAATGTGATCCCTTACCAGCAATGCCAAATGCACACTTAGCTTCTGTAGGGAGACGTTAGAAATTCTGCTTTCAGAGAATATAAAATTATGTTCACATACCGAAGAGAGTTCAGAGCTTCAGTAAAAAAATGATAATATGGTTAATACGTGAATACATTTGAGTAGTTTTAAGGCACTTGCCTTTTAAGGCAAGTTAGCTTGGCGACCATCTTGAAAACGCCTCAGAGTTGTTATTTACAATCATGCAAGTACCTGAATGGGGAAATACAACAATCTACAAAACTGTTGGTCAAGATTACGTTCAAATAATATATTTCAAATCCAGAATAAAATCTTATGGCAAAGGTATTATACATTTTTTCAGGCAGATCCATGCAGCTAATGCGCTAATGTAGTTTTCCGCCTTAAACTATTAGGCGGGAAACTAAGCTTAGCACCGCTAACAAATAAAAACACAAGCCTGATCTAACACTCTTTGATCATTAATATGACCAACCAGGTCAAAGGAAAGACATTTGTATTAAGAGCATGGCTAAAGGTAAGCAAACTTACTCTATTAGACACAATATCTGCAATATCTTCTACAGCTGGAGGATGAATCTGGTTTTACCTTTGGGAGTCAATCTAATCTTCCTCCCCTCTTCGCCGTCTGTGTTGCTGGGGGAAGGGGGAGGAAAGCCAGAGGATCTGAAATTATGTTAGCATTAGCTACACTGACATCTACTTGCAAAAAATCCGGTTTGTTATTGTAACATATAAAAACATATTTACTGAGAAAAGGAGAAAGAAGCAGGTGCTGAAAAACAGACAACGGCACATTTGCAAGAGATGAGGTCACCTTAATCAAAGTTTACCAAAGCTGTCAGAGCATGTCCGCTCCAATGTCTGATGCTGGGAAAATAATCTGATAATTACGAACACAGACACGCATGAGAGCCAATGCAGTAACATGAGTGCAACCGCCAGTATGTGCCAAACAAACAACAGTCGTGATTTTTAAAATGTTTTTTTTTTTTCTAAGCAATTCATCCAGGACCGTGTATGTATTGTAGGCAGGTGTTGTCAGGGGTTAAAGCAAAAAATAAATAAATCTCTTGACTGAACATTTCTCCTCGGCCAAACCCCATTCCACAGCCTATCACACACCCAGTTTAAGAGCACTTTTTTCTTTTTCTTGTAATTAGGAGTATAGTGAGTACATGCTTTACCTTCACAAATGAAATACTCAAAGAACATTTGCATTTAAAGAAAGGCCATTTTGAACTGTTTCTATTATTTATACACTTTATGAAATTTCAATGTTTTCAATCTAATGCTTTTACAGGACTTGACTCTTTGTGATGTAGTCATACAAATAATTAACCATTCGCATAACTTTAACACAAGTTTTTATTAAAGGTATAGCGGAGGATTTTCTTTTTCCGGGTGGATCATCAAGACTATTGGTCCTCCTAGTTGTCAATCATTCTGGTGATATGTTTACGTAAGGGCGTCGTACGTGCTCGTCCCTAGGTAGTTTTCGCTTTCTGCGCATGCGCACTTTCAGGTGTATATGTGTGGTGAGCTACGGTTTCAGCCATTCATTGAAGCTCGCCGTTCTCACCGGGTTTTTTCAAAATGTCTGAGGGTCGCAAGAGAAAAAGTGTCTACGAATTGTATGACAAGAAGAGAAAGGCCTCTGAAGAAAGAAACAAGACCAGTGTTTTTGGGAGAATATTTCACAAGCTGGAGTGCGCTAAAAGCACAGGTTGGGCTTCCCACTGATGCCTCAGTCGTGAAGTTTCTACTCGACAGGTAAAGTTTGGCATGCTATTTGGAGAAATCCATTTAAAATCACTGCTAGTAAAAGTTAATGTAAGCTATGATTAGCGATGCTAGCCCTGGCACAAGTCACGCAGCAACTTGTAAACAGAGCGTGCACGAGGAGAACTAGGCTTGTGCATGCTCTCTCGTGCACACGTTTAATAGGCGTTCCCTCTCGGGAGCAGGTAGAGTGTTGCGCATGTGCATTTTTTCAAAAAGTGGAGAGGGCGGATCTTTTCTAAAATTCGGGAAAATCCTCCACAATACCTTTAATAAAAGTTAACGGAGTTTTTGCCGAAAAGTGAGCTAATATCACAAACTATACATAATATAATATCTGTTTTTAACCTAGCCATTATAAAGAAATAATATAATGTTATTTTTGAATTTTATGAGCATTAAAATGCTCATAGCATGAGCAGGGACTTACGCAGGATTTTATAGATACCGAGGTCCTTGCTATAGTGATCATGCTATGGGGGTTCATGGGGGTTCGAGAATTGTTTTATTTTCCTCATCTACAAATGTGCATTTCAAGGTGTTTGAAGGTAAAAAAAATAATAAAAAAAACAGTGGCATAAATTATTTGTCAAGGAGATAACAGATTCTTAAATATGAGAATCCGTTTAAATGCTGCAATGACTGATTCACACTACAAAATGGAAATGCAGAATGTTTATGCTTATTGTTACTTTTCAATCAAATGCCAATGCAATACTTCTGTGTCTAGAGGCAACTGAGTAATTTATATGAGCATCAAAGATTGGTTTCAGCAACTTGTTTTTGGACTAATCTGTTCATTTAATGGTTAAATTGTTCACTCATGAAGACAGTCACTTGTCGCCACCTACTGGCTTAATGATGCAAGTTGCGCAGACACTCCCAATGCTGATACTGGTGAAATATAACATATTCGAGGACCATATACAAATATTAATATTTTTACAATACTACTATTATGGCATTATAATTAATAGGTGCTTGTGTTGTTAAATTGAGCTTATATTTTCCACTGAAAGTAGCAAAGAACATTTATATGTGTTAAATAGGAATACATTGTAATAATGTTAATCTCATGGGCACAGAATGCAATAGCCTAACTGCTCTTACTCTCTCATCTCCATCACATTCTCTCTTTCTTCTTCTCGCAGTCTACTAATCTTTAGCCACCTGTATATCTTATCTTCCCAAAGCTGAGCTTTGATTGATACAGTCTTTGCAAACTGATTGTTTCTGTTACTCATTTAATACTTTTATCGTAAACAGTTGTTTGGTTTAGCTACTTGCATCTCGAAGGCCAGACTCGCACTATATAACCGTTAACTGAAAGCGTGTCATGAAGCATTGCGCTGGAATTCGCGCTGGGCTCACACCTTCTGTGAACATAAAGCCCTAAAGCCTACTTTGATCAGATTTTTTTCACCTTGCCTGGGAAAACAAGCGAGCGTTGTGACGGCGTCGCTCTCTATTTGGCCGCACTTTTCGAGCATATACATTTAAAATAACCAACGTGAGAGCACAAACATGTGAACCTGGCCCCTAAAGCAGCTCAGATGAAATCGGTTATCGTGGCGATATGCAATATCATTGCAGCACCAAAGTAGAGTTAACAATCAAGCGTAGCGTTAGTTCTGGCAGGTCACGTTAGTCAAGCTCGCATCAGCTGATCCACATCTACCTATAGGAATACGATGCCTATCACCGTATACATATATAAGCTCCTTCAGTGTTATCAGCAGCTATCGCGTTTCTCAGGAGCTAATTACCCTCCTCCATCCCCAGCTCCTCCTCTCGCCCAGTCAGGGTTTTCATTATATGCACTTCGAAAAATTACCGAGGTCATGACCTCGGAACCCTCAATGGTGGGTACAGCCCTGGGCAAGAGTAAGATAGGATCATTAGATGCGCAATATATCAGAAGACATATGGAGTGGGTCAGACATGATTTTGACCACTTCCTTAAGTTTTGTTTTGTATAAAACCTTTCTTTAAAGTGAATTTAGTTTTGGATAAATTGTATCTTAATTTTAATCGATGTTTCATCAACCAATTGCATAGATTTAATAAATGAGAAGCAAATATAGCAGACAATATAATCAGGACATGGAGGACAAGCTTCAGCTTCCTCACTGACGGCATGACGTTTTCTCCTAGGATTTCCTGATTCTTCAATGAATCCATCTTGGCTTCTACACGCTGCAGGTTTCCAGTGCCACAGGATGCAAAGCAGCCCCAGAGCATCACCGAGCCCCACTATGATTAAGTGTAGACAGAGTGTTCTTTTCAGCATACGCTTCATTCTTCTTCCTCCAGACATACTGCTGATCCATAGGGCCGAAAAGTTCCAGTTTTGTTTTATCGTTCCACAGAACAAAATCCCAAAACTTCTGTGGCTTATTTATATGATTTTGAGCACTTTTCTTGTGCTTTTGGGTCAGTAGTGGTGTACGTCTTGGAGTTTTGGCATGGAAACCACATGCGTTTAGTACACGCCTTACTGTGCAAGCTGAAACCTTAGTGCCTGTTGCCACCAAGTCTTGCTGCAGGTCTTTTGCAATCACTTTGCAAACCTTTTTTCTCAACCTGCCTTCTTAGAAATCTGGTTATAGCCATTGATAGTTTCCTTTTTCAGCCCCGTCCAGGTAGTGTAACCACTGTTCCTTGAACTTTGAGCTTGCGAACTATGCTTCCAACGGTGTCTCTAGGAACATAGTGCCTTCGCTATCTTTTTGTATTCTGTTCCTTGTTTGTGAAGGGCGATGATACATTCCCTTAACTTTTTGGACCATTTTTTTTTACTTAGCCATATCTCTAACATGCAGTCAAACATGACACAACAAACCTAGCCAGTTCAGATATTTCATGTGTTATAGCTCAAGCACACCTGGTGCAACTAATGAAGCCCTTGATTAGTTGCATCAGGTGAGCTTGAGACAACAAGGGTTGCTTTCAATTACAACACACACACATATATATATAATAGGGAAATGATAAAATATACAATAGATAATATTTATCTAAAAATACTACTACCTGAGGGCACTGTTTGATAAATAATTAAATAAAAACTATCCTTCGCCTAAAATTACATTCTGAAATGATTAAGTGATTCACCTGATATCATGAATATCGTACTTGTAATGCCAATTGTGGCATTTAACATTGACTTTTCATGACCCAATCAATTCCTAATAGATCAAATTAAATCCCATCCTCATTTTTTTCAACTCAAACCTCTTTTTCACTCATATTATGTAATTAAAATAAGAATTACACGGTGTTGTGCTAAAAGTGAAGATCATTTGCATAAAAGACAAATTCGGGTCACACACACACACATACACACACCCTCTGGTATTGTTTGACCTTCACTAGAGGCTTGAGGTTGGGGGTGTAAAGGTATCTCGCGCAGTCCTTCTTGAATCAGTAATGAGTCCTTCATTATCCAAGCCACGATTCCCAAGAGATGATTGTGGCAGCAGACCCAACACACACCCGCTTAAATGCAACTCTAACCCAGACGGCCGCAGAAAGCAAACACACACTCTCTTTTGTAATTTATCCTTGCACATTAACAGCATTAATGGATATATTAAGCTGGAGTGATCTTCTTCACGGAGCTCTTGAGTTGGCAGATTGAATAATGAGCCTTCGCTCACTCTCAACAACAGTGATTCAATAGCGACGGTGTAGATGTCACTTAATTAATCAAAGGAAAGCTGGGGAGAATGGAGGACGGTCTAGTGGCCAGAACAATCAGAGTCCTTCATTTTGGCTTTGACTCTTTTATTGCCACACGACTCGGCCTGTTAAGCAACATACAGTAGACTTATTACAAGGACAGTCCCACTGGAGAAACCTAGGGTTGTGTGTTGCTCAAGGGCGCGATGATGAAATTTCATGGATCACCCTGGCAAGACGCAAGCCTACAACCTTTCGGGTATTGTCCTAAAATTTTAACCCTACACAAGTGATCCTGCATTGCCAAAGTAATAATGTGGTCTATAAATATATATATATATATATATATATATATATTAGTAAATTTAGTATGGCATGTCACATAATATATGTGGGCACTCCGAGCACCACTGTTTAAGGCGCAAGAACAAACAAACAAATAAATACTTTGTAGCTTGAGTTTCAAAGTAGCTTCCTCAGAACTGAGAGTTTTAGTGGCCCTGTTTTTTACATTCTGGCTATCAGGTAGTCCAAACGGTGAACTCACACACTGCAGATGTGGGGACACAAACAGTAAACACACACACACACACACACACACACACACACACACACACACACACACATACACACACACTGGTGGTGTTGCGAGATTTCATTTCATTCATTTGGCTGGAGGTTACAGCCTCAGCAAGTGCTTATCAGACTCTGGTTCCATAAACAGCTGGATAGAATTACATTTTAAATACCACATTCCCCACGCGCGCTGCAGAGTCAGGGGTCTAATGACGGACAAAAAAGGACAAAGCTGGGACAAAAGTGGAATAAATAAACAAGAAAACAGATAAACTTGTAGCAAAAGGGCATTTGAAGCCATGGCATTGTGGTGTGTCCTATAGTGTTACATGCTATGCTCCATCTAAAACCATTTTAAACATTATCATACTGATTTTTGCCTAAACTTTTATAAGAAAATGACCATCTAAAGCGCCACAGATTCAAAGAGAAAGTCCACCTCGACTCCAAAAACAATAATTGTGTGTGTATCCAGGCAAACGGCTCAAGAAAACAGGCCTTATTAGCATTATTGATGCAGACAGTGACTGCAAACGTCTCAGATCTGAATCTTTGAGGTTCAGCAGGAAACGATCAATGAGTAATTTTATGGACCTCAGAGGAGGTGCATGCAAAAAAAAAAAAGAACACCATTCCTTTTACATGTTCGGAAGCACACCAGAAAACCGACCTCGAGTTTGGTCTCCATCCATCCGAGGCCGAGCCGAACTGCAGCAATGCTTATTTGTGTGTGTCATAGTCACGGTCAATTACGACGAGGTACGCGCGAAGAGAACAAACAATGCAAATTGCAAGCCTTGTCTGTGTGCTTATCTCAGCATCATTGGGCAGAGACACCAAGCATGAAGAGAAAGACGAGAGAGACAGAGCGGTGGGTATCATAACGCTCTGGTCTCCGTTAATGAACCGTTTCCTGCAAAATGAATAATTGATTGATTATGACCAGCTCTGTGGTCGCTGTAGGGGAAACTATACCTCCATGACCCCGGATGAGACGGGCTGTCATTCAGCAATCCGTTCTTTCATCAACTCAAGGGATTTGAGGGATTTAAAACGGCCAAGCAAGGAATTCATTCCATTGGGTTTGGGGAAAATAAAAATAGATGAAAATTCACTAAAAGTGAGGATACCTTGGTAAAAGTGTAACGGTAACTTTTGTCAATTTGTCACCAATTGTAATTCGTTCTCGACAGCTCTTGTTGAAAAACTGTCCGCATGGGTAACAGGAGAAAGACATTTGTTGGATCACTTCTTCATTTTGGCATGAAATCGAAAGATGAAGGGTTTTGGTGCCAATATAGTAATTGTTCTTTCTTCAACTAAACCAACTTTTATATCCAGGTAAAAAAAAAAAATAATAATAATAGTTTTACTACTTATAGACTTTATGGATTTACTTGGATTTACCCAGACTTACAATTTTAAACATGAAAATCCATCATAAAAATATGATAATCCAAACCAGGGTTTCCCAAATTTAGGAGTAAAAATGATATCATAAAACTGTACAATTTAAATAAATCTCAAATCTCAAAAGAAAAACAATCAACATAAAAGGCTTAATAAAATCCTAAAACAAAGAAAAAAATAAATGTGTCATTTCCAATCAAGCTGTAATTTTGTCAAACTATGCCAATAAAATGTGAACATTTTATTTATTTGTGTGTATTTAGGATACATAAAATGCTTTTCATTTTTGTTTATTTTTTTATTTTTATTGATTTAAACACAATACATAATTTGAGATGTGGTGGAAATGACACTATTTTAGTATATATATAATATATATAAATGTAGAAATAATTGTGTTTATAAATAAATACATACATACAATCAATAAATAAATAATTGTATTTATTATTTTATTTTATTTTTTAATTAAATTGTAATTTTAATTTATAAATAAATATTTTTACATAACATAATAAATACATAACATACATAACATTCATACATAACAGGGGAATATTAGTATAAAAAAAAAGGCAAAAGTACTAATAAATATTTGTATTTATTTATATATTTATAAATACATATTTGTATAAATAAATAAATACATTTTGTTTATAAATAAATAAATTATTTATTTATTTATCAACCAATCAATAATTATTTAGTTATAAATAAGTAATTTATAAATAAATAAATAACATATAAATACATAGAACAATACAACATTCATACATAACAGAGGAATATATTTTAAAAGTCAAAAGGGCCCATGTATTGAAGAGATACATTTAATTAAAGACTAAGGATGATTTCACGGGATAATATCCCAAAAAAACACAGTCTCAGCCAAATCAATCCGTGCTTTGTTACCCGACTCAACAAATACGAAGCCAGATTATTTTTAAAGCATAGATGCTATTCGGAAATGTTTCCGAGAGCAATGGACAAAGATGCATGACCTCATAGAAGCAGCACCGAGGCTGGACTCTGAGCAACAGAGTAAAAGAACAGCGGGCATTCCTTGAAAAATGGTGCAATAACTCCCTACACACAATTCTATTAATCTATTATAAGGTGAAATCCATTATTTAGTCCAACCCCTGAGTGCATCCAGCGTACCAAGTAGAGCACAGACCTAAGAACAATACTGTTCCATTAAAGTACATCTTAAGCGTAATAATTTGTTATAAAGCATTTGTTTTCAATGATAAAATATGATATAAAATGAAACCAATAGATAAACTCAAATTTCCCTCAATGCACGCACAAAATAAATTTACTTGAGAAGCAAACTTTCGGAAGAAAAGACTTGTTTTCAAAGAATATTTCTTAAATTGACCTAATTGGCAAACATGTTTGTTTTTTTCAGTTATTGTTTTAAACTTATACTTAAACTTAAAAAAGTTTATTTTTCTCACCACACCGGGAAAATGTTTGTTTGTTTTTAACTAATTTAATTCAGTTTTGCTTTGATTTATGCTTAAAAAATAAAAAAACAAGTTTATTTTTCTCACCACCAGGGAAATTGTTTTTGTTTGTTAGTTTTTAACATAAACCTAATTCAATTTAAGTTTTGACTGATGCAAAAAAAAAAAAAAAAAAGTGTATTTTTCTTATTACTGAGATTTTTGACAATTATTTTTAACATAAACCTCATCCAATTTTGTTTAGATTTATGCCCTGTTGTGATCGGCACTGTAAATAATGAGAAGAGACTGACCTCCTAAAACAAACACAAGACAGTAAATGGCTCTGGGTTTCTTAGCAACATGGGAAGGACGTCCTCTCCTGGGACCAGTAGATCAAGTAAATGCAGAGAGACAGTTGGCTTTGAGCCGCAGATGCAGAGGACGAGCAAACTCACCTGTCTTGTCGCCCCGGCCCGATCCTTGACAGCCGTCTTCATCATCGCACTCGCCGCTGCCTTCTGCCATGTCGCCGCCGCTGGTCTCGACATCCTCACGACCATCTGTTCCTAAACCCGTCTCACTCCACAACTCCTGTGACAAAACGTAAATCACAGGACAGCGGACCATCAGACACATATTCTTATGAGATTCAATCTTAACAACTTTTTATTTATTATTTAACTTTTTATTTATCAAAAAATCTAAAAGTATCACAGAAAAAAAAGTATCACAGGTTATAAAAAAATATTAAGCAGCGCAACTGTTTGCAATATTGATAATAAATCAGCATATTGGAACGATTTCTGTCTGAAGGATCATGTGACTGAAGACTGGAGTATAATGGCTGATGAAAATTCAACTTTGCATCACAGAAATAAATGATATTTTAAATGATATTCAAATAGAAAACCATTATTTAATAACAGTTTAATAACAATATTACAGTTTTCTTTCTGTATTTTTTATCAAATAAATCCATGCTTTATGAGCACAAGAGACTTCTTTCAAAACATAAAAAATATAAATATTTTCCAACTTTTGACCGGTAATGTATATATATATATATATATAGAGAGAGAGAGAGAGAGATAATACGAGGAGAGAATTTTAGATTTTTTAATATTTTAAATTTGAGGGAAGAACAAAACACTAAACTTTGTTAAGGTATTTTTCTGACAAAAAACAGCTACAGGTCTTCCTTTACTATGCAAGAATAAAAGCTCACAGGAAAAAGCATACATCGACTGCAACATAATCAGGCATTAAAGGGGTGGTATAATGCCCTTTTCACAAGATGTAAAATAAGTCTCTGATGTCCCCAGAGTGTGTATGTGAAGTTTTAGCTAAAAATACCCCACAGATATTTTTATATAGCATGTTAAAGTTGTCACTTTTTGAGGGCACCGTTTTTGTGTCTGTCCCTTTAAATGCAAATGAGCTGCTGCTCCAGGCACAGAGGGCGGAGCTTCGATTACCTCCTCACACAGATACACACTGAAAATTTCAAAAACTTTTAGCCTTTTATGTTCAAACCGGATTCAGACAAAGGTGGAGAGACTCAAGAAGAAGTGACAACATGTAGACAACATTTCTGAATGGTTAGTTGACGAATTTATGTAGCTGATGTGTAATTATCTTCTAGTCATTGATTAGCATATTCTGTCATGATAATCTATAAATTGTGTTCCCGGGGGCGGGGTTTGTGTACATTTTAGAGTTGGTGATGTCACTAACCCGGGAGGAAGCTCGTGTAATCCCTACCAGCCATTTGTTGTAGTCCTTAAAAAGTGATTTCTTTAAAAGCAAATATCTCCCTTTGCTTTGAACTTTGAGCGTTTTGCAGATGTTGTTTATCCTCAAACAGCAACATTACACACTAACTAAAGCTAGAAAAGTGAAATCATGATCAACCACCCCTTTAATATTTTGTTGGGTCTTTTTGGATTTTCACAAGCGGCAACCTCCCCGTCTCTCTCTTGAAACCAACACGGAAGTGAGTTAAACTGCAATTCATTGACTGGCCGCTTGAGGCTGGCTGCACAAGTGAGTCAAATCTGTATCTCCCCCATGTTAAAATGACCAACTTTACAGCAGAAAAAAAACGTTTACAGCCTGGGGGCCCTATCTTGCACCCAGCGCAATTGACTTTGTACACTGACGCATGTATCATTCCTATTTTGCACCCGCGCAAAGCGCGCTTTTCCCTCCACAGAAGCACGTCGCTAAACTAGGGAAAGAACTTGCGCTCCCTGGGCGGTTCAGCGCAAAAAAGGAGGCGTGTTTCGGCGCAAACGTTCCTTCATGCTATTTTGCAGGTTTAGAAAACAATTGCGCCACTAACCAGGAAAAAACAGTTTAAAGTCAGTGGCGCGTTGCGCATGTTATTCATATGCTATTTTAAGGGCGCATGCTTGGCCATAATCAATGTAGCGTGTGCACAACGCGCATTCACTCTCTCATCTACACAGAAGCAGCAGTTTTCATTTTTGCAAATCATACATTATTACGATAGATAGATAGATAGATAGATAGATAGATAGATAGATAGATAGATAGATAGACAATTTATTATAAAAGCATACATCTAGCTTACACATTTACCCAAATTATCATACGCCTTTTTAACCGAAGTTAATTTGGGTGGGTTTCTCCATCCCCAACGTCCCTGACGAGAGTGTTGCTCTCCTTGGCTGTGAACCGCTCCTGGCGCGCGCCTGGCAAATCCGCCGTTATTATAGGAATCCGCTTTAGAACAAGCGCGCCTGCTCTTAAAGGGAATGTGAGCTGACGCTCTGATTGGTTTATTTCACGTTACGCCCAAACCACACCTATGAATAAAGAAGCTACTTCAGACCAACCCATTTTAGATTTGCGCCTGGCGCAAAAGTCATTTATCCCGCCGGGAAAATAGCAACAGCGCCAACACCCGCCCCCAAAGTTACTTGCGCTTTGCGCTTTGACACTTGCGTTTCAGATCGTTAAAATAGGGCCCTGGATCTCTATGTGGCTTTGGTCTATACAGCTAATTTTGCCCTTCATAACAACTGTGAGGGGAACTCATCCGTTTAGTTGATTAATATTTAAAGTTCTGCATAATTAAGGGTGTGGCCACTTGAGTGACAGGTGGATTGTCGCTGATATCAATGCTAGCCGTTTGTCTGCTGTTAGCCGCGTCACTTCACCTCAGCAGATTTTAGCTGCTGAACTTGCCATCTCTGCAGTGTTTTGTGTTTTTTTTTCGGGATTATTTCATACAATTTAATACACCCATTACTTCGCCCACGGCTTAGGATTCCGTCGTTGTCGTCGAGTATCGTTCGAGAGAACAACCAGCGCTGTATTTCAGTTGTTTTCCTCTGTGAACATGCACTAATGGATGTCTGACAACTTCGTTGCTTTTTGGAGTTTTCAGATTTAAAAACGTCAATAAAGGCTCGTTCGTTCTGCTCTCACGGAACAGATAGATTATAATATGCTTATGTACCGTCAGGTGAAACCCTGCAGGTGTCGGCGCTTTCTCCGTCCATGCAATAAATGCACATACTTGAATGAGCGCGGATTTTCTAGCGCATTTACTTGAACATCATAGGCAATATATCTATGGTTTAACCCATTTGAGAGGCGGTCAAAATCAGAATTTAAAATGGACTGAATAAGCTCTCTACGAACTTGACGAGCGATGCCGCGCTGACGGACCATATACTATAAAAAAAGAGTGACTGACATGTAACGTTATGCACATAAATCACTGTCACACACACTCTCTTCAGAGTAATATTAAGTCAAGCCTCTTTGCCCATTTTCTGATATCCGGGAGGCGAACTTTTTTTTCCCAGGATGGTAGGGGAAGACTCATTAATATTCATTAGGGAAGTCATCCCTGATTGGTCTTAACCCCAGTGACGGGTAGGTTAAGGGGCGGGGTTAGGGTAGGTCATCAGACCCCCAGTGGCGGGTAGGTTTAGGGGCGGGGTTAGGGGTAGGTCATCAGACCAATCAGGGATGACTTCCCTAATGAATTTTCATGAGTCTTCCCCTACCATCCTGGGAAAAGAAAGTTCGCATCCGGCAGTGACGCAAGGCCAAGATGGCGACGGCCGGCTCCGCCCACTTTAGGCTTCAAAAATGCTCTTCAGAAACCTACGGGTGACGTCACGGACACTACGTCCATATTTTTTTACAGTCTATGGTTTTTCACTGTGTTCATAAATTATAATTGACAGCATGTATGTCTGCACAATTTGGCAAGTTTCATTGCGTTATCACAAATAAAACAAGCATGGCTATGCAATATGCTTACAAAATCATAAAATAAAATAAAGAATAAAAATATTTATGAACAATGAATATATATATATTTTTATATATTTTAGTTCTTTCTAGGGAATGTCCAACCTGATCCAAGCTCCAGTTGGTAACCCTAACAACTACAGCAGCTCTGTTCTCAAATTCACAAGCTGTAATAGTGGAATTTTCCTGAAATGACTCCCTCTGAAGCGAGTAAGTGAGTCGAGATCACCCATCACGACCAAATAGCCACATGTGTTCCAACAAAGGTTTCCAGGCAAGAAGTCAAGGCTCATAACAGCAGCATTCCATTGCACCAAACGTGGATTCACTCAAGTGCAAATTCCATTTTCACAGCGAGAGAATATTAAACACGTGCGGTTGCGAGGCGTTTCAGAACTGTTTAGAAAAACAGCTCTGGGAATCGGAGTTGTGCATAATTCACAACATCTTAACTCAGTTATTTTCTGGCTCCCCATTGTTTCTGCTTTCATATTCTGTCACACTTTCTAATTTGTTTTTAACAGAGAAGTGCAAAACAACTTCATAGAACCCAGGACAGAATCACAGCCAATCAGAACATAACAGATGTTTAATATTCAGTAGAGAAAGATTTTGGACCAATGAAATTTTACTGTGGGTGTGGCTACCAAGTGATTTGACAAAAGCAGAAAATAAGCGACCCCCCCCCCCCCCAAAAAAAATCTTCTTGCTGAAACCGATAATGATTTTTATATTATAGCTGAAATGGCAAACATTAAAATGCTCTACTATTTTTTCTAGTAAATAAAAAAATAAAACACTAACAGTCAAAATTAATCAGTTTAAATGCTACAAGTTTAGGCTCTGCAACAAATTATGTAAAAAAAATTATATTTATAATTTAATTTAATTTCATTATATTAGCACTGTCAAATAGATTACTTGCGATTAATCGCGCCTAACATAAAATTTTGTATAAAAGTTTGTATTATATATATTATATATATGTATATAATACATGTTTTTATGTTAGATGCGATTAATTGTGATAATCGATTTGACAGCACTAATATACTGTATATACAACAAGAAAACAAAATATATACATATATATACAAATATATATATATATATATATATCATATAAATTATATATATATATTATATATATTTTTTTATTATTTAATAAAATACAAAATAATATTTAAATAATCATACATTTTAAATGAATTACATTATTAGTTCATATATATATATATATATATATATATATATATATAATATAGGCTATATATAAATATGAACTAATAATGTAATTCATTTAAAATATTATTAAATATTGTTAATAATAAATGTTATTTAAATATTATTTTATATTTTATAAAATAAAAATAAAAATATATAATATTTAACCATTTAAAAAACTAGGCCCAAAATCCATATGGTATACAAACAAACAAATAAAGTTTGTTGTTATGATTGGTTAGGATAAAAAAATCCTTAGTTTTATTTGGAAAATATAACTTATTAGTATAAAGTTGAACAATGAATATGTCAGATTTCATTATATTGTACAACATTCAAGCACATTTTTAATTCACTTTCCATTATGTTTCTCCCTGATGGAGGAACGCAACACAATCAAATTGCATAGTGACTTTGTGGAAACCGTTCCCCAGGGGACTGTTAATTAACTGCTGTATAATGAATTATGCCACGCGTCAGGCGAACACCATGGCAACAACAGGGCGAACAGACCGTCCTTTTCCAGCGCATCCACCCCCTTCTATTGAGATAAAACAGCGACATACTTATTAGTGCTTTCTTTTTTTGCCTTGCCTGGTTCATTATTCAATTTAGCTGCACATTAAATTTTAATTGTTTTGTTTGTGATAAGAGAAGAAACAATTAAAGAAAGACCTCTCGCCCTCCAAGCGGAGTCATGAGCATTTTGGTATTAAATTGACATGGTTGCATTGAAATACTTCAGTGATTAAAGTTTCTGACTTCATTCCATCTTCTCCTACTGTAGATAGATAAAGAAATAAAGGTTAAAAATGACATGAAGCGGCATTTTCAACCTTTTTTGCTTCTGTTTTGTGACATTTTTCTGATTGGATTGTGAAAAGTGGGTATTCCACATGTTTTCACCCCCTTCTCTACTAAACTCCGCCCTCCAAAGACCTGTCAGCAAACAAAGTGTTTCTGATTGGCTAAAAAAAATTAAAAAAAAAATAAATTTTTTTTGGATCCTATGAGTGAGGACATCTATCTCTGAGAAAAAGTGACCCAATAGATATCATGAATAGATATCACCCAACATCTCTATGTTACAGAGAACGTACTTACGCAATCCACTGCAGTGCAAAATAGGACATTAAAATCTTAAACATAATGTCTGATACAACGTTAAAGGGATTGTTCACCCCTAAATTTAAATTCTGTCATCATTTACTTACCCTCAAGTTCCAAACTTGCATGAAGTTATTTTTTTCTGTTGAACACAAAAGAAGATATTTTAAAGAATTTTGGTAACCAAACAGTCATTATGGACCCCATTGACTTCCATATAGAATAAAAATACTATGGAAGTCAATGGGGTCCAAAAACTTTTCAAAATATCTTCTTTTGTGTTCAACAGAATAAAGAAATTCATACAGGTTTGGAACAACTTGAGGGTGAGTAAATGATGACAGAATTTTGGGTGAACTATCCCTTTAATATTCGGAGCTCTCCATGGTCAGTATTCATTAAGTCTCTAAAAAGATTGTGTTTCTACAGCAGGAATTTTCTGCATAATTCAGAGTCATCCAGGAAACAAATTCCCTTCCTATATCCGTTGCAGTTTCAAGCCCCCAGTCATGTAAACGGATCGATAGGATGCTTTGGGGGTCTTTTTTGTCAAACCCGCGTCTCCTTGACAACAGGCCTCATCAATTGGACGGGAGATACACCTCTAATGGTCAAAGGAAAGCGATACCGAGGCGTGTTTGGCAGGGGTCAGATAAACAGACCAATAACTCATCAACATATAAGACACATCCAAACACGAAGTAAAAAAAAAGAAAAATCTGCTGTTGTTCTATGTTATTTTAGCATTATTTATCTAGGCTACTTCATTATATTATTTACTTCGCTTTTATTTTAATTTTTTCAGTTTTAATTTTAGTTTAAGTTTAAGTTATTTAATGCGCTTTTGTTATTATTTTATATATTACTCTATTACATGTGGTTTTGTTTCAAATATTTCTATTTAGCTTTCATTTTTAAATGTCATTTTTAGTTTTATTAATTTTAGGAATTCAACTTAAAAGAAAATTAGAAATGTTGCCTAAATAACCAACTAAACACCTTCAGATTTACTTGGAAAATATAACTGTTATTGGTATAAAGTTTGAAATTAAATTAAATAAAAAAATTAGGACAGTTTAAACAAAAATTACGAACGGACCAACCAACCAACCATGTTTATTTTTTACGTATAATAACACAAAAGGAGAAATTCTGAAGATTTAATGCAATTCTTTTCCGAAATTGAAGTTGTTATTTACAGATGCATTGTTCAAAGTTTGAAATCATTGACACTAAAATGCCATTCTATATTTGTCGTAGGCAAAGGCAACATGCTAGGTTGAATACGCTAGTTGCTAGAATCTGATTTCACAAATAGAATGTTTCTGAATATAAAACTATCGACACAATGTAACGCACTTGCTCTGGCACTAGTTTTGGATAAAGAGATGTGATTGTTGTTATCGTTTGTTATTGTAGTACAAGCAGAATATGATGGTTGGTCGGTGTTGTATTTGTCCCGCCCCTCCTCCACTGTGATTGGACGGCTGGATAAAAAGTGACAGTGTTGAGCGCTGCATTTTACCCAAAATTGAATATTATTCAACTCGGAGACCAGAAAAAAATGCAGAACACTCAGCGTGAAATAGACGTTCAGCGCCTCGTCACGGTGTTGGTGTTTAAAAAAAAATGGAAAAATACGCTAGCCTTGGGAAGAAATGCGTTTGTGGACACATGGCCTTATGGTGCTTCATGCTGGTTTTTGGTCTATACTAACACTTGACATTGGTTTGCTATATATAAAAAAGATCCTTCAAAATTCTTCTTTGAAAAAATTACATAATACGAGTTTGAAAAGACTAACGGTCAACTATCCATACCTATACCGAACAAAAAGGACTTGGATGTCTTCGAATCACACTGAAATATGATGCACACATCCACTTGCATGCCTTATACTGTACATGTAAGTGTTTGCGTGTTGATGTATGTTTACATTAGATAGCGGGTTATGAAAGCATTCATACTCATTAGCATCCCTCTGTGACACATCTCGGCTCATACAGCTGCGTAAGTCATGCCTGGGGTTTTCTTCATTCGCCATTTTTGCGGGGAGGGCTCATAAATTACTTAGCTTTATGCAAAAGAGAGTTATATCATACTGTCCGCTCAAAGCTAAAGGACGCGGAGAAGATTCAGAGAAAAAAATAATGACGACCTTTGATGTAAACTCAACCATGAGGCACATAAATCTTCCCTGTAGCGCAAGATGGCTCACTCTTGGGACATGCCGTTGCAATATTAATTTCTCAATAAGCGTTGATCAGAGATGGACTGGGACTAAGGTTCTGGTTTTTACATGAAGATCTCATATGCATAAAGTGACACTTAAGACGGCAGGTTGTTATGATACCCTGTGACACTTTTTGTAGTATTCGGTGTCACTTGTTCTTTTCAGGACACTTTATATGGGGCCAATAATACATATGAAACAAAGACTTCTGAAAAGGATCTGTAATTGGTACAACCCGCAGTACAATGAAAAAAAATAATAATCCTTTTCCTTTTTCTTCATGTAATCTTCCAGTTGAAATATCCAAATAACCTCAAAACAAGAATAATTTACTTAATAGGCATATTGCTTAAAATATTCAGATTTGTGTTCATAAAATGTGTTTTTGTCTTTCTGCAATGAAAGATTTTCACTTATTTGAAGAAAGACAAAATACAGTTATAATTCAAGACAATCTATGAAAACAAGTTTTAATGTCTTTTTCAGTAAATGCATTTTGTTTTAGAAGACTGAAATATTTTTTACTTGCAAACAAGACAAAATGCTGATTAAAAACTCTTTTTATGAGACTAAATGAGTTGTGTACTCAAGGGGGCGATAGAGTTACCTTAAAATGTCATTAAATCGAATTCAGGTAAGTTTCTATGGCTTTGTCCGAAAGTTAAGGCAGCTGAGCTGACTTGTTACATCACTGCCCTTATCAAGCAAGGTGCATTATGGGTATTCTCTAGCCATTTAGCGCACATCGGTTGTACACTCGTTATTGCAGTGCATTATGGGATTGAAGGAGTGCACTAGATAATGTCCACTGCGGTTTTGGACACCACTACAAATGGCTGTACCTTCAAATAGTGCCATATTTAAGGCTATAAGGGGCAATTTCGGACACAGCCTAACTCTCTGTACTACCTGAGGAGGCAGCATTTTTCAGTTTTTGGACGCAGCCTATTATTTTAGTTAACTGGCTTAGCAAGATTTTCCAGCATGACAATAGTTAACCTGAAAGGCGAAACAGAAGAAGACACTCAAAATGTACTAGCATTGCATTTTGAATGAACAAGGCACACAATTAAGCTTGCGTCCTTAGAAGAATCTGCATTCACATACTTGCGTAGAGTTTGGTTGAATTCAGAAATGCATTCTAGCATAAAACTTTTACTATTACTGCCATATAGGAAGAGTAGTATGATAGTACACTTTTAGTGTATTTTTCAACCCATTCCTCAACTTACGTTTAAGTCTCCATTCTGGTATCTCATTCCCACTTTTTACAATTCAATTAATACCTGATTTTATTTACAAGAGTATCAACTTAAGGTTATGTATTAGCATTAGTTGTACATCAATGGCATATTTTACCTGTCAGTTTTTACATGGATAGGTTCATTAAATACCAGCCAGCCACGAAAAACTACCACAGGTCACTATGAGAGCAAAAAACATGTGAGACTCTGCAAGACCTCACAGGGGCTTGATGACCTATGGGAATAATGGGAATAATTTCAGAAGCAGTTCAAAGTGACCTTCTCTTCAACCCCTGACACAAATCTACTGTACTTTCCCAGATTTCTTGCCTGTCAGTGACGCAAGTCCTCACAGCAAAGCAATGTGGCCAGGGCTGGGTCAGGTTTGGACATAATGTGGAACCAGAACGTCTGTTTTTAATGGAGCAATGAAAGATGTTACAAAATGGGGGCCGACTGAGCTGCCCTCCGTCCCCTCCCAAAAGCAGCTGCAGCAGTGACAGACTTTGTCGTCATGCCAAAGAGGTCTTCAACACTCCTGCTGGAGATTCTTGGTCTGATCTTGCTCTAGTCTGATCACAGAGCAAACCCTGGCCTAATGACACCGTCTCACCACTCTTGACATGTGCGCTGGCGTTGAGTTGGCCAAGACTATTTTTGTTTGGTGGGCAAGCTTGAAACTAGCGCTTCTGGCGGTTGTTAATGTCCTCTCTTTGGCTTGCACTAGTCAGATTGTATGATTTGACCATGGTAAGACCTTGATCGATGGTCAATGATAATACGATATGCATCTTAGCAAACTTACGTCACGATTGACAGCATTGACTTATCAATTGCATTCTGACATCCGCATTGACATGCAAAATTACAGCAAAAACCCAAATAAGCTCTTGCTGTGCTCTCATTGGTTCCTCGATCGATGGTCATTGTAGGAACTTTGTAGTTATACTGCAGAACTGCCAAAAATTTCAGACAAATCTTCGGTCTGAAAGCATGTCACTCTAAATTTAGGCGTACATTTATGATTTCAGCTTGTCAATCAAGCTCCCAATAGATTTTTCGTATCAAAGGAAAAAGGTTGGGAATTGGTCGTGGCATGGATTGTGTATTACAAGCACCTGATCAGTTTTAAGTTGATCTAAACATTTTGGACAATGTTGGTTTAAACTCTTCATGTCGATTCAACTGATTCGTAACGTGTGCAAGGGCTCAACCTCCTGATTTTCAGAACTTGCTCAGTGCACGTCCACTCTACATGAAAAAAGCCAATTTGCCCAATGACCAAAAACATTTCTTACAATTCCTCAAAGTTGTTCGAGATATCTTGGCAGACTCGTGGTGAAAATTGTACCAAGTGCACAGACTTTTGTCCTACAAAGATTTTGTTGAGCTTACGGTTAGAGGGTCAGGGTAAGGGTTAAGAACATATCGTTTGGGTCAAATGTGGCAGGATGGATGCTCTGACCTCAGATGTTTTTGGACCTACCTGGTTAAAGTGCTCTAGCTTTTCCTTCACGTTGACCAAGTTTGGATCCACACTTCTGACCTTTATCTCTGGGTTTTGTCTTTGGGCTTGCAGTCCATTCCCCACCACATGGCCTGTATAACTGTGGCAGAAACAGAGCAAGAGATAAGTTACCTTCACAGAAATCAAGCTCACTTTGGACTGATAATGATCTCCTAATTCTGAGTTCTGGAGTCCTAAAAATGCAGGGAATGCTCAAGGATTGTCTATTAGAAACAAGCCCAAGGATTAATCGGACACTTATTGAGCCTTTTCACCCACATAAATGATTCATTATGAAACCCGCAGTGAAGCCTGAAGACACAACTGTGCTGCAAATGTAGGTATTGACTCTGCGCCCTTATATTAGAGATCATGGAGTGCGGCCTTAAACAAAGGCCAAGTCGATGCAACCAAGACAGTCCACACAACATGATTACCTGCTAAACAGTATTCAAGTGAGCGATAAACTCATCTGGGTAGATGGACAATAAAACCATTTCATGGATCCCTGAGAATTCTATTTTTAATGAAGGGATGTTGATGAGGAAACAAACTTGATTAAAAGGTCTCGATAGGTCTTCTCAATCTTTACTCTTTGGGGGGACGTCTCAACACTGGTTGTCATGGTGACTGTCAGAGTGCCATGCTCAGCAGCCTATAAGATCAATGGGTCAAGCTTGGGCAGGGCAGATAGGTTAAAACTTTGATTAAGCACAGAGCGTGAACTTTAAATACAGAGATGATTGTTGGTATGGATAAATTACAGGCATGTAAAGCTGCAGGGATTTTATTGACTAAAATAAGCCAAAAAAAAAAACTTTAATCTTGATAATATAAGTAAATGTATATCCAGAATGTTTGCTATATGGTTGCTAGGGCGTTGCTAGGTGCTTATTTTCTGGTCCAAGTCAAAGGAGCACAATTTTAAAGGCCACAATTAAAAATTCCTAAAATGCAAATAAAAAACTTAACATAATTTAAATAATATCCAGAATGTTGCTCTGTGGTTGCTAGGGTGTTGCTAGGTGGTTATTTTCTGGTCCTTGTCAAAGGAGTCTAGGAGATTAGAATGTCCAAAATGTTATGATATACATCATATTTAGAATGTACATCATACATATTACATTACTCTTACAAATTAATTAAAATATTTAACATCAAAATATTTAATGAATGTAAGGGAACTTTTCATCAAGAGACAAAAACTAAAGCAAAGCAACACCTTTTTTAACTGTTGCAATTTTCCAGATCATGAACAGTAAACATACCTCAATGTATGCAAAATTGTTTGTCTATCCAATTGCTAGATTATCATACAGAAGCTATTTCCTGCAACAATGTCCTTGAGACAGACAGTCAGACGGACGGATCAAAGGGTTAACAGTGGGGGGCATATCAACCACGGCAGGGGGGCAGAATAATGCAGCAGTGTGCCTGCACATCAATAAATGAATGCTTGTGGGAGAATCGCCCCGCTGTTTTCACCACAGCTAATCTAAGTGAATAAATAATGACCCCAGACACCTCATGCTGCATCCGAACAGCATCCGAATACACGGCTCACTTTGCAAGGTGGGAGCACTTTGTCAGGAACTGATGCGAGACGGACTTGTTTGTTGGTTTGTGCTTTTTAGCTGTCATACGTAAATGCATTTTGGCGGCAGGTACAGTGGAGATGAGATATGTGAGTATTCACTATGTGAGAGGAGCGGATTATGTGGCTTATTTAAAAGAAGAATGAGCTGTCTGTGGATACTGTCATTTTTAAGGCTCATTCTTTCTTCGGTGCGCCAAATTACCTATCCGTATGCGCATAATTAAAGAGGACACAATCTGCTCGATTTGTTTCAATAAACATACAGCCAACCTTTAGATTCTGATAATCACAAATAGAAATTGTTATGGAAATTGACAATATTATGACTGTTGAAATGGCCACTCACCTTCTATATTTTTCAGCAGACACTCATACGAAGTATGACTATAACATTTCCATGGCATACTTCACGTTGAGTGTGTTGCATTTTTGATGAACCACAGTATAAATCTATCAGTGGTTTTGAATAGTGTATTACTACACATTAAAATCAGCCCTATTTTCTGCCTTAACAAATGTCCTTGGTCTTTGTGCAGTATTGGATTAACTAAACTATCTAAATTAACTAAGCAAATTACATTCAGTTTTGCTAGGACATTCTTAGCTGGTTGCTAGGGTTTTAAGGGTGGTTGCTGAGGCATTTTTAGGTGGATGTGTACTGAACCAAGTCCAAAAAGAAAAAACACACACACACTTTGAAGTCTCTACAATATTCTGGACTATTATTGTATATGATTTGTTAGTTTGCCAGGCAAAAATATCCAGACTTGAGAAACTCCTTAAGGCCAAAGAATATATATATATATATATATATATATATATATATATACACTCACCTAAAGGATTATTAGGAACACCTGTTCAATTTCTCATTAATGCAATTATCTAATCAACCAATCACATGGCAGTTGCTTCAATGCATTTAGGGGTGTGGTCCTGGTCAAGACAATCTCCTGAACTCCAAACTGAATGTCAGAATGGGAAAGAAAGGTGATTTAAGCAATTTTGAGTGTGGCATGGTTGTTGGTGCCAGACGGGCCGGTCTGGGTATTTCACAATCTGCTCAGTTACTGGGATTTTCACGCACAACCATTTCTAGGGTTTACAAAGAATGGTGTGAAAAGGGAAAAACATCCAGTATGCGGCAGTCCTGTGGGCGAAAATGCCTTGTTGATGCTAGAGGTCAGAGGAGAATGGGCCGACTGATTCAAGCTGATAGAAGAGCAACTTTGACTGAAATAACCACTCGTTACAACCGAGGTATGCAGCAAAGCATTTGTGAAGCCACAACACGCACAACCTTGAGGCGGATGGGCTACAACAGCAGAAGACCCCACCACTCATCTCCACTACAAATAGGAAAAAGAGGCTACAATTTGCACGAGCTCACCAAAATTGGACAGTTGAAGACTGGAAAAATGTTGCCTGGTCTGATGAGTCTCGATTTCTGTTGAGACATTCAGATGGTAGAGTCAGAATTTGGCGTAAACAGAATGAGAACATGGATCCATCATGCCTTGTTACCACTGTGCAGGCTGGTGGTGGTGGTGTAATGGTGTGGGGGATGTTTTCTTGGCACACTTTAGGCCCCTTAGTGCCAACTGGGCATCGTTTAAATGCCACGGCCTACCTGAGCATTGTTTCTGACCATGTCCATCCCTTTATGACCACCATGTTCCCATCCTCTGATGGCTACTTCCAGCAGGATAATGGTCCATGTCACAAAGCTCGAATCATTTCAAATTGGTTTCTTGAACATGACAATGAGTTCACTGTACTAAAATGGCCCCCACAGTCTCCAGATCTCAACCCAATAGAGCATCTTTGGGATGTGGTGGAACGGGAGCTTCGTGCCCTGGATGTGCATCCCACAAATCTCCATCAACTGCAATATGCTATCCTATCAATATGGGCCAACATTTCTAAAGAATGATTTCAGCACCTTGTTGAATCAATGCCACGTAGAATTAAGGCAGTTCTGAAGGCGAAAGGGGGTCAAACACAGATTAGTATGGTGTTCCTAATAATCCTTTAGGTGAGTGTATATATATATATATAAAACATTTTCTTCAGCATACTACACACACTGCCGATTTTTAACCATGTGTAACCGGTCCTACTCGACCCGCTCGCAGCTGGATTCAAACCGGCGTCTGCGGCATGGGAGGCGGGCATGCAAAAACGACACTAAAGACCTCAGCCTCTAGCTCTTGAGGCCAGGGGAGTGAGGTTTACACGCAAAACTGTTACTAGCTTGCCTCCGTTACACTTACCCCCATAAACCTCACTCGCATCCGGGTCACGGCACCAAATGTTACCAGACTAACTCAACCTACTCTAAGCGGGATTTGAACCAGTGTCTCTAGCATGGGAGGCAGGCGCGCTAACAAGAACGCCAAAGACCGCAGTCTTTAGCATCTCTAGCATCAGTCGCTAGCACGCCTCTCAAAGGCAAGGAGAGTGAGGTTTTATACACACAGCTCTCACTAGCTTACCTCTGTTACACAAGCATACTCTGTACGCTCAGCTCGCCCATTCGACTTTCATTTTTTGGAAATAATTAGTTTGTCCACAAGGTGGCAACATTGGCTGGGACCATTGTTTTACAGTCAAAAACTAAACAACAACAAACTACTGGTGATAGCAACAACAATCGATGCCTATGTTGATGAGTGCTTATGTGAGGGGATACATGCAACTCTAGTTTAAATTAGTACAAACACATTTATATCAATCATACCTTCTGGAGAGAAATAGAGCAGACACTGGAGAAGGACAAAACTTTTTAGTCTATGCATTTGGATGTACACATACACTAAAGGCCTGTTCACACCTAGAACGATAACTATAAAGATAAATATATTAGCGTCGATTCCAACTAACGATATTGTTCTGTTTATTATAAGCATACACTGCAGCTCTGTCATCTGCCGCTTTAAATGCTAAATCTCTTTAAAGCAGGATTATGACTGGCTGCCAATGTTTTTATCGTTCATCAGCTGGAAAAAAATCAGTGTGAAAGTGATTCCAATGATATTATTTCTCTGTGAAACTCTTTAAGGCTCATTCTTTCTTCGGTGCGCCAAATTACCTATCCGTATGCGCATAATTAAAGAGGAAACAATCTGTTCGATGTGTTTCAATAAACATACAGCCAACCTTAAGATTCTGATAATCACAAATAGAAATCGTTATGGAAATGTACAATATTATGACTGTTGAAATGACCACTCGCCTTCTAAATTTTTCAGCAGACACTCACACGAAGTATGCTATTATGCTAACTCTGCTATTCTTTCACTTTTAGAACAATTTTTAAAACTATATCTTTATTGTTATTGTTATAGATATCCTTGGTATGAACGCGCTTTAAACGTTCACTTCAAAACTGAAGTATACTTTGCGTTTTAGCTATGGTAAATGCAAATTGCCTCAGCGAGCGCCACTAATATTAGCATAGCCTGCCACGTTTCACCCCTACACAATCCAATCAAATACCGATTAAAAAGTCCTGCTCTCCCTTGAAAAGTTTCCTTTCCACAAAACAAAGACCACAACAAACAAGCCACCTCATAAAATATTTTGATTATGACACAGACAAACTGTTTCAAATAAGCAACAAAGAACATCAGGTTCTGTAAACAGATGTGCTAGCGAGTACATGGGTCTTACAGTTCAGTGCGGTGGGCTTCTCACTGCAGTCACCCACATTTCTCACAATAATTAGCAGCTAAATGAATCCAAACCAAAAAAAAAATCAGAGAAAATATTTACCCAGCTCAAGACCAAAGACTTTGGAGTTCCCCTTTGACTAAACGCTGTTTATTTTCCCAAAGAAACCACACACATATAACACTGTGAGGAGTAAAGCTCCAATTAAATTCATCTGCTATACTGGATTAGCTCATTTGTTTGCTCAGAAGGTTATGAAACTCAGCACCTAATGAGCTAGCAATATCCGTTCTTCATGAGCTGTGCATTAGAAGTTTCTCCGTTCTTTCAGAAAAGCTTTTCAACAAGTTATTGCCTTTGGCATCAAAACGCAGCCAAAACGGATGCCATACGCTAATATTTCAACAAGTCCGTTTCTTTACAATACACAACTTTAGTGTTTAGCATCTGAGTAAGCTATGCTATCCTGTCTTACGTCAGCATGAATTCAGCTGTGCGCCTTCTCATGTGTGTAATAACTGGGTGTAAGACCTTCTGGTTGCTAGTTTTCCATCCTATTTATTGTCTGTGGTCTATGAAGTTGGGAAGGGCCCATGCTAATGTAGGACAGCTGTAATATATCTAGTCAGCTTTGAACTGCACAAAGCTAACAGTGCCGTTCTGTATTAAAGCAGCTGTTTGGAATTGAGTAATTCAATAAAAAGTTGTAATACAAGCTTTGGATATCCTATATGCAGTTACAGTATCCGTTACAGGTTTTCAGGTCAATCAGCCACTATAAATACTGTGTATCATGTAGCATTTGTAGGCTATGAAACATAGTGAAGATGTTCAAAAAGGCTGTCTAAGAAGATAGTTTACTAGGTTTCCAGATGGCCTCAGTGGATAATTCACCAAATAGTTGCACAAAAGTCCCACAACCCACAGTCCTGTTGAAACAGGTGCTAAATAGGCTAAAATTGCAGTGCTGTACTGAAATTAAGTAATTATGATTCTTATCACAAAAAACACACCTCCGGCCTTTAGGCTTATTGTACCAAACACTGTGTCTGTTAGCATTAGCATTATTATCATGCGGAGGTAAGTATACCTATAGTGTGGCTAAACTGAACATGCTATACAGAATGTTAATTTTATATGGAAAAGAACAAATGTAAGTTAAAAATTGAAAAATAAACTATGGAATTCAATTACTAATTTGTCAAATGTAGCCTTTTAGGTCTTAGGAAAGTTATGTGGCTCAAGACAAAAAAAGCAGCAATCACCTGTAAAAGCTGGTCACCACTGGTCTAAATTAATGTTTTTAGACAGTTTTCAGGCACTACACCAAAATGGAAATTCCATTTTAATCTAGTAGTTGTGTTTACATAAACCATTTAGACTATCAACAAACCAGCTAGCTATTGTTCATACCAAGTTAAGGCTGTCAGGGTGGTTTATTTAAAACATAATGGCTGGTTGACCAGCTAATATGATTATCGTGGACTATCTAATGAGAAGCTTGGACCAGTTAATGAAATACTTGGTATTAGTCCATGCTAAAAACAGAGCTACTAGCTTTAGGCCAATTGTACAGCTAAACACTATCTAAACCCCATTAAACCAGCTTTCATCAGGGAAGTAGCATGTTCAGTCTTAAGCTCTTAAAAACCAAAAGAAGTGTTATGGTGAGCACAAGGGCGGGTCCTCAGTGAAAACACATCATCTAATAGAGCTGTAATGGAGGATACGACCAGTGTAAGAGCACAGAGGAAAGGAAAACACACACACACACACACACACACACACACACACACACACACACACACACACACACACACACACACACACGTCAAATCAGTCATGAACACAACATTGAGAATGAGGCTGTAGCGTTTAACGATGATTGACAGTCAGCAGAGGCCATACTTTTCCAATCCTTTCACCTCTGATGTGGGTGAAATTTTGGCAGTGGCGGCAGTAATGGACAAAACGTGAGAGAGAAACTATGAACGACCCAAAAGGACTTTGACCAGGGATGGTAGTTGCCTAAAATGAAAACAAAAACACACTGTTTCCACAGTAACCTCACATATCCAGTCACTTGGATTCTGGCTGACACCAAGTTATAAGACATGCTAACATTTCCTTGGTTAACTCCACCATCCTAAGAAACAGGCATTCATACACTTCACTGTGCAGTGGGAGGTGAACCACAACTCCAGCTAAGCATTTTCTAAATGACCTTGTTCGCTCAATTTGAAATTGTACATAGCTCTACAAATGGACCTGAAAAGCCCAAGCTAAAAATGCATGTTTTGGACTGGAGTCACTGTGAAAGCTTGGCCATATTGTGAACACATGTTTTCCCTCAATGTGTTTCTTTGACCCACTGTTTATTATAACCAAGTGGCAGAATATTTTTAGAATGCTAATACATTATGGTCATGCAAAAAACATGCAATCATTGTTCTTTTCTTCCTTGTGATGGACTGAACAAAAGGTTCAAGCCGTTAAATGGGGAAAACTACATTGGCCAGAGGGGGGCAGTGTTGGCTCTATTAATGAGGTTGTAGACAGCATGCTAACATGCTAATTTCACTATTTTTTTTACGGTGTATATCATGTATATTGTGCACAGAATGCAAATTATCTGAAAGCTTGGATTATCCAGATGACCTACTAAATTTAGAGCGCACAGCTAGGAATATCCCACAAAGCACTGCGCTCAACTTGACTTTCCATTTCCAATGTGATGAGTGAACTATCACAGTAATATCAGCCGGAATTTGTCTCTTTCTCGACTCATTGTTTAATCATTACTTAACTATTTAATCAGTCAAATGTTGACATTTTACACAAAATGGTTAAAAAAACTAACAAACTGTAATTCAAAGGGAAGTGATAGACACAAGCATAGTATACTACTGTTAAAAAAACATTGTTGTATGAGTTAGTTACTATACTACTAGTATTATTAAGTACATAGAAAGCTAGTATACATTGCATACTTTCATTTTGTTAGCATTGCAATGCTGTTAGCATGTTCTGTTCACATTTGTACATTTGTAATTCAGTGTGTAGTAAACAGTATGCTAGTATTCTATTCCAAACATAGCCTACAGTCTTTGTACCAGCAAACAGAGAAAATTACTATTCGTTTATGTGACAGATTAGCAAGCTAGTCCATTCTTTCTTTGCTAACAGTTTTTGGAATCTCTGTATTAGAAAATACAAAGCATGCTTTTGTAAATTCCCACTGGTTTACCTTTGTCTGAAAGATAAAGATTTAGTGGTTACTTAAATGCCATGTGGCAAAAATGCCAACATGTGGGATTAGCTAAATTTAGAGTTTACATTTTATATTGGACCTGTTTCCAGCCAATCGATGGCATGTAGTGAACCACCAAATCCTTCTCTTTCAGACAAAACAATTCAGTTTGACATAATAAAAAGTTGTCTTGTCTTAATACCAATTCCACAAACCAAAAAAAGATTAGCAAGCTAGTCATTTTTTTCTCCTTGGTAACAATGCCTGTCTCCAGGACTACCCTGTGTTTGTCCCACTGGGGGCCCCCAGTATGGATGGTGCCAGCCCTGCGTTACAGCCATAGTGTGGATGGCGATGGGGCAATTTGTCCAGGGGGTGGGTGGGGAGTGGGATCTCTAACCTCTGAGCCAACGCTGAGGAGCAAAAGAGGCCCGATTGGGGATATATCGGGAATTATAAAACTTCCATCCAAGCAAAGTGGTCGTGGTAATTTTGTGTTGCGGAAGCCAAATAAGAATGTGTTTAAATGAACATATGTTGATAGCGAAACCTCCTATATGCAAATGTTTATTTTGAGTGTGTGTTTTTCAGGGAATCTCATTTGTGTCACAATAGAGCTCCAGAACTTTCTGAATGAAGCTTCTGTCCGGAAGAGGATTGGAGAAAAGCCACGATAATCCATGGCAACCATCACTCCTCTTGGCCATCTTATGAACTTCACGACCTCACAGAGTGGATAGAGACCTTTATGGATAGAGATCGGATTTGATTGCCTACAATTACAATCAGTTTGGGACTTTGTCTGGACAAAAACAAAAACATTCTCATGTTTGTTCATTCTTTAATAAGTCTTCAGCCAGACCGGAAATCTTCTTTTTGTTCAATATGCTCCATTTTCTTTCAATACACAGCCACTCAAAGAAATTGACTGATGATGATGTAGAATAATAGGGCAATGTGCAAATCTTACCAATATGATATTCTTGGCTCTAAAACAGGAATATGGGTCATTGACAAAAAAGAAAATCGTATAAAAATCCAGTTTAAAAGGAATAAAGACAAATAAAAAAAGAGCACCCTGTTATTGACCAATATTCATCTATGCATCAACATGCACATTTGAGTTCATCTGACTAGAGCTTACCTCTCCACCACATCTTCTCCACTCCAGCAGGTGTTTTCATCCATCACTACCTCCCCCTCGCACAGCATCTCTGGCAGGGTGGAGAAGAACGATTTGTATCGCTGAATGTAGCCCATAAACTCCCTGCAGGAAGTTCAGGCATTCAGGAAGTTATCAAAAAGCATCAAACCAGGCATAATTATACAGTACATCCAGTTCTGCCCCAGTCATCACGCTTCTCTAATCAAACATGCCCAAACACTGATAGATACAAGCGGCAGATTGGTCTCCCATACTTGTTTGTGACTGTAATTAATGCTGACAGTGTTCTTCCTTGCTCACACACGTTCATTTGATGTGAGATTAAATCATTAGAACATTCTTAGGCTGACAGCCAAAGTCATTTTTATGACAAAATAATTAGAGATCATTTAAAAAGGGTATCTTAAGGGTACTATTGGAAATTGGTGAAATTGCTGAATTGCTATTTCTATAAATGCTAGTTAGTCCACACTTACTTTGAAATCTTTTTCAGGCTTCTGGGTTTGTCGTTTTTGGAAGGTTTCAGAGGCAGAGACCTGGGGTCACCAACAAGTGCAGATGTTAGAGGAAAGAAGACAAACAGCAGGGAAGTTACTATACACTTTATATAACCTGATTTGTAAGGATTTAAAAGGGTCAAAATTTGTTCAACAATTGATGCATGTCATTTTCTCACCTTTTTTTTAGCGTTATGTGCTCGTGATGGTTGCCTGTTTCAGGTAGTGTTGTCGGGCTGGAGGACGTGACTGAGGTTTGAAGTTCAATGGTGGGGTTTACTGAAGGAGTCAAACTTCTTGAGGTGGGACTGACTGGAGTGGAGGAAACCGATTCAGTCAAGGAACCACAAACTTTACCTACCTGAAAGAGAGAGATGAGGAATAAAGATCCACTGAATTATTATGTGTTTGAAAAAACATGGTGAATGGCACAATTTAAGCCAGTTTGAACTGACTCAAACCAATTCAAAGACATTACTCCATCTAGTGGCCACTGATAAATGGTACAATAACACTCTACAATATTATTGATTTTTAATTGGAGCTGTCTTGCACAATAATCTCAAGGTTTAACTGTATTTAACTGTACTGGATACTGAATTATAATACATTAACTTTTCTGTATACATAAAATGTGTATTTTATTTTATTCAGTATCTCACCATCGCAAAAAAAACACACAAAAAACCCCATAAAGATAAGATAAATAAAAAAATAGTTTTGTTTTGCCGTATTTTACCATTTCCGGTACCAAAAATCACAAAACAGAATGAGGGCTGAAAAAGTGGTCTATGTGAGCGTGTGTAAACGTGTTTGTATTTGTATATCTTCTGCAGCGCTTTATTTATCTAAGGATTAGCCGAACTTTCTCATTCCCCTACTCTGGCCCCTCGCTAGCTGCATTGCATTTTGGGAAGGGGCCGGCCGGTTCACGGGAGCCGTCTTTGTCCAGAGGTGAATTTGCATGCAGGACATCAGGCTAATTGGGACCAGACAACACCCAAACAACTCAAGCAGCACCAAGATAGCGCCAGACCACAAGCAGCGTGAGGGACTGGAGAGGCACCATAGTCCTCCATGTCAACACTGGGCGCCACATATAGACATCTTATAAACAATTAAGTTATCACAAGTTATTCTTTAGAATCTCTTTTTTTTTTTTTTTTTTTTACAATTAGCAGAAGCTAGCCAATTTAGCTAGACACCAACATGGACAAGTAGCGTGACATTCCCTCTTCTTCGAAAACCATGAACAAAAACTATGCAAGTTAGGTAAAAAATAGCAAAAGTTCCACTTCAAGTAAGGATGCACTTACAAATATGGTTTGTGCAGTCAATTAGTGGCTGAGCACAAGAGCATAAGAAAGAAATGAAAAAACATGTCACTTCATGTCCAACGTAATCTCTGGGGCCCAAAGCAGAATCACCAGTGTACAGTATGTTTTTGGCCAAATTATAACTTCACCGACCTGTCTTTTGGTTGCATCTAACAACTTTTCTAGAGCTCTTGACCAACCCATAAGACTCCAAACCAGGTAACGTGAAACTAAAGTCATTCCAGCCTCGTGGCATCAGTGAGTGAGCAACACTTGATCCAACGATGGAGTGTGAAAGGGGGGTGGGTGGGGGGAGTCAAACTCCCACAAGCAGCCTCCATTGTAAAGTGGTAAGCTTGGTGTTGGAGTTTATGGGGGCTGCGGTTGAGGGCTTAAGTAATAATATCTCTCATTCTGACTGGCAAGTCTATGCTCTTTGAGACAGATTTGTGGGAATGCGGTCTCAAACTTGACCTACCCATAGAGAGCTGTCAGCACCAGGACATGATAGGTGCAAAGCCGAGCTGTCACGAAACCCTTGACCCCTACGTCCCCTCAGTCACAGTTCCACTGAAATATTCAAGTGAGAGAGACCGGCAGACGGCCGTCCTATGGCGTGCACACAGACTCTGGCGTTGATGGTATGAATAGCCTCAGGGCTGGGTATTCACTTACAGACAGCCATAGTCACACTGTCATGACCAACACATTTTTTACAGAACGTGTCATATTACCACATAATCATGCTCTTAATCATTGAGCTAATAATAAATCCCTTGCAGATATAATAAATCACTGGGCTCCATTGTGAAAATACTCATTTTTAGGCTAAAAGCTCATTTATAAAACTTCTACATTTAAGATTTAAGCACATGCAAATATTGCAGATTAGCATGTGCAAAACTTGCAACTGCACAGCCTATGATTGGCCGAGACATTTGATATGCACCAATCAGCGAACATGCTGCTGCAAGTTCATGCGTGCTTGGCCTGATTAGTCCAGCATATGGTGTAGCTCATTTGTGGAATAAAAATAAATGTGTTCTATGAATCAGAGAGTAGCATGACTCACCACGGCGCTGAGATGTGGCCCATGCAGTTGCGCATTAAGGATGGCATCATTAATTCTTTCCCGGATGCGTAGAAGTGCCAGTTCCAATTCATATCCCCCTGCTAGTGCCCCGCTCAGCTCTTCCAGCAATGCTACATAGCGTCGCCAGGGCCCATCCAGCTCAGACAGGCCTGCCAGGCAACCTCGCATCACATTGAGACACAGGCCTCCGCATGGCCGGATCAGGGTCAGTCCGCGGCAGTGCGGACAGAACAACATCCCCACCAGTGCACGTCCACACTGCTTTGTCATCCCCACCGACTCTGTGACATTCAGAACCTCGGCACCCATTGCCAGTGCCCGATTGAGGGCACGACCAGCCACTAGCGCCCTAGACAGTCCCTGAGCAAGTGCCTGTGGGTGAGGACCAAAGGGGTTGACGTCATGCCGTGTGGCACGTAGGCACTCGCTTCCTTCGGAGGACCAGGTAGAAACAGGAGAGCCGAGGCCAGGATTGACCAGGTGTTGGTATACCAACGGGAAGAGTTTGTCATAGAAACTGTGGACGGAGTGTTCCACAGAGATATTGGCATTGCCACGGAGGTAGAGATCAAGGTCAGAGAAGAGGGTAGACACTAAAGGTCTTGCGTCTTGAGAGATTGTCTTGTAGGTGCTGTCAAAGAGCGAGTAGGTATTGTTTAGAGTGAAGGAGAGTATGGAATGGAAGGTATCTGTGGGAAGAGGAAATAAAAGAGAAATTCTGGATTGAACAAGCGCTGAAAATTACGCACATGAACAGCTATTTCATAGTCAACCTACAGTAGACACAAACATTCGTAACATGAGTGGACTAACAATTGCGGTAATTTTGTATGACATTTACGAGAGGGTCAAACATAGTCTGTCACGGTACACCTCTGCCTTGTCTCACATTGCTTACAACTCTTTCTTATGCATCTAATCTCTCTTTCCATTGGACTAATGGAAGCTGACAACATTTAATCCATGGATCTTTTGGACTGCCGCTATTGGGCTGAAGGTTAGTTTGAAGATATGTGACACATGCGACTAGCTTATTACCAATTTTAGCAGTCAGGGCGACATCTTATACCTCACTTTGCCTACGGGGTGCAAATGGAAGTCGAGGATCATAGTCACTTGTACCATGCACATTTTTTACAATGGCATATTAACTTTTGTATGACATGTGACAGACGGGTACTTAAGTAGACAGCTGGTAGAAGCCTTCAAAGTGCAGTTTGCTTTAGTGTCATCTCATTCATAACAACCAAAGCATTCCAGCTCTGTTTTATTTCTATGAGAATGACTAGCATGCTAACAACAAGCCAAAAGTTATGATTGCTCTTTATTGATGGAGGAACAATAGAACACCTGTTTGCCCAACGATACTAAGACACCCATAATAATCTTTCTATAACAAGCCTTTGAGGTTTTGCAAGAAAAGATGCCTAAAAATTCAGACTAGGGTGTATCTTGGCAACTACATCCAAACACCTCAGTATCAGGTGACATGGCAGGGGATTATGCCTGGATCGTGTAATGGGGTTCTTCTCATATGGTTCTGGGCGATGGAGGCATGTGGGGGGAAGTCATGCAGATCGCAGGGGTCACCGAGGGCGCCGGGAATCACCACAACTGACCTCTAACCTTTGGGACAGCAGAATGTTCAGAGAAGATGGATAGAAGGGTCAACTTGGATGACTGAACCCCTGATAGCTCTATTAACTCAGTGCCTGTTGGATTTGATATGGGTCCTTCTTTTAAAAAGATCAGAGTCAGAATAACTCCACTCACTGTACCCAGTAGTCCAGGTCTGAATTTAGATCAAGAGAAGGCAGCACACAGTATTTTTAGTGCCTTTTGGATAGCTAGTATGTGAACAGCATATGTTGGATTTGCTTTACAATGGAATTACTCCAGTACAAAGGGCCTTTTCAAATAGTTATAGTTCAAATAGTATAATAACAGTTCATCCTCCTAACCCTTCGACGTCAATAATATCAAACATCTTTGGTTCTCACATATCTTAACATTGGTGTCATTTTTGGACCTTGATAGTCCTTGTCCCCATTATGAAAAATAGCTCTCTTTTCTTCCATGGAAGAAAGAAAACCATACTGATAAGAACAGAAGTTTTGGGTGAACTAACACTTGAAAAGACACATTCCCAAAAGAGTCCATAAGGTTTGTACTTGAATTATTACTTTCCCCCTTAAACACGCAGGCATATAGACAAAAAGCGATCTACATTAAAAATCCTCTTTCATGTGGGAATGAAAAACACTATACAGACCTTCTTTCTTTTAAACAGGACACCAGCTACAACCATGCGAAAAGTAGCAGAAAAGGACAACTGATCTTTTCAAAAGCTCTCATTATAGAGCAATACATTGAAGTGCAGTGAGACGGATCTCCACGGATACGCCAAGAATTTCAACATTTCTCTCTTCGTTTGCTTTAAACTCGTTAAATATTCACTCGGCTGGCAGCAAAGACAGAGAGGACAGCGACTGTGCCCTTTTCCTATGAACCTGAAAGGGTTTTTGTGCAAGTTTGGGTGGACAAATTGGATGAACTTAAATATTTGGTTGGAGGAGGTTTTAGAGTTGTAAATTTGATGGTTTATAACGTCATATGTTATACATGGAAACTCACTGGAGTAGATAATGATATGCATAGAGCTAAGTGTGTGTGTGTATGTGTGAAACAACTTTCTGATTGGTTCTTTTTGTACGTTTTATTCAAACACTGATTCTGAAAGGCCTAATCCTACAGTACCAGTCAACCTCTAAGAAACACATGTACTGCTTCACAGGAGACCTCAGGCAGATAAAGGATCATTCTGTGAGCGTGAAAAACAGAGGACAAAAAGCAAATCTTCAAGTAACCTCCGAAAGTCAAAGTATACGACTCATGAGATGTTAAACACCACCCTGCAGTGTATCCACACATGCGTACAAAGCTACAGCATGTAGTGAACGTGTGAACCACCTGCTGTGGCCGGGACTTGATCCCATGACCTCTTGCTCCTGCTGCAAATGCAAAAAGCACATGACCAAGTATCTATTTGACAAAAGGCGTCACTAAATATCGATACATACCCTGGAAGGTAGAGGCATGGCCCAGGATGAGATATTTGAGTTCGAAGCTATAGGAGAGAATGCTGTGGTGTGTGTCTCTCTGGGCCGCGGCGTAGTAGCTCTCCTCCATCTTGCGGGTGCAACATGTGGGACCCTGGTGTTTGCAGATGAGAAGATCTGCATCTGTAGAGGATTAATCAAAGAATGTGATTCAGTTAGGGGCATTTTACCTCTCCAAACTAAATCACGTCTTGGAATAAAGTTCTGATCATAGTATTTAGGCTATGTGTAAAAATGTTTGATATGTTTTTTACCCCACCTATTTTTGACGTTTCAGGTATTGTTTTGCATATCGTAAATTAATTTACAGTTCATATTTAACTTTTTTGCTGTTTAATGGGAGGTATCATTACGACTACAACTACAAATTTTGATCATTAGCCGTCAAGTGGATTTGGTGTGGATTTTTAATATTTTGTGTGATATATTTTATATAAATTGTACACATACTGTAAATACCAAAAACAAATAGGCCTATAATTTTCAAATTAAGTTAGTAGAAAAAAAAGAACAGAGTACAACATCCCTCATTTTAACAGTTTTTATAATTTTACTACAGAAAGTAAAAATCTGATTGAACCTACGTTGATAAGTTCTGGAAAAAGTGACCTTTCAGCACTTAAAAATGAAGAAAATATAATTAAACACTAATAAATTATATGATCAATAAGTTATGACAACATATGTTTTTACATTGCTTTAACTCATCAAAATAAGTTAAGCAATTTTTGAAGTTGAAGGTTTACAAGATAATTTTTAAGTCAGTTTAATGTAATTTAAATTGAAATAAATTAAACATCCAAAAAAAAGTTGCTGCCTTATATTTTTAAGTACAATCAAGTACTTAAAAATATAAGGCAGCAACTTTTTTCTGTACAATAAAGAGACACAACAAAAAGTTACAGATTCAATTATTTAAAAATACAATAATGTTTCTAAGCATTTTTTCATTAAAATAATCATATGGGACAGAAATAACACATATACAGTATGGTTGTACAGCAAAGGGTGCATGTAAAGAGAGCACATGTGATCAAGACAGATGATATCTGCTCCGTCAGTCACCCTGCCCTATCCTATGTGACCAATTTTACACCAATGGGACCCCATAAGCCACGCATTAGAACAGCTGACTGTGATCACCGGCATTCTGCTGACCTCTCTCACCTCCTCTGCGCTTAATACGCATGGAGCAATGCCTCAAAACGTATGTACTAAGAATAAAACTTTGTTTTGTAATGGTCATACTTTTCTAATGTATCCTTTCCATAAACAAGAACTTGAGACAAACTAAATGCCCAGCTTGCAATTTCATAGGAACTCCCAAACATTTTTTAGATGACTCCTATTCAGGAATGCGTTTTTGATTTAACACGAAATGTGGAACATGAAAAACATTTGACAGTCTATCCTACACTCCTGTTAATTTTGTCAACACCACTGACATTTCTGATTTATGCTCCATAATCATATGACTTATTTGTTAGACAATTTTTTTTGGTCACACTTTACATTACAGTTGACACAATGTAGCCAGTAGGTAAACTAATATAATATAGAAATTAATATGTAAACATTTTTTTTATATATAATTAATTACTTCACACATAACTGTCTGACAGGCTATAACTCATTTAAACAATATTTTTCTAATAATTAGGCTATTATGATGACCTCTTATAATAAAACTATGAATACGCTTTTAATAACTTGACAGGACTATTTATATGAAGTGGAAAAGGCGATTAAATGGTCAAAATGGGAAAAACGATCTCTCACAAAATCTATAAGAAAATTCTAAATACGATATAGAATATTTTAACTGAAAGTTTAAAGGTATACTTCGCCCAAAAATGAAAGGTCTGTCATCATTTACTCACCCTCAAGTAGTTCTATTTTTAAGTTGTTGAATTTATTTCTTCTGCTGAATACAAAAGAAAACATTTTGAAAGATGTTGTAACCAAATACATGACGGCTTAACTTGGCAATCAACTGTTTGATTGCCAACATTCTTCAAAATATCTTTTGTGTTCAGCAGAACAAAGAAACTCATACAGGTTTGGAACAACTTGAGGGTGAGTAAATGATGACAGAATTTTTATTTTTGGGTTAATATCCCTTTAAGTCACGTGCATTTTATTAAAAAAATTGTCAGTTTGGGGCAAACTGTTACGTGTTTTAAACGTTAGAAATGTATATTTTATATTTTATTAATTAGGCTTACTTTTTTTGAGAAAATAATGTTTTGTTATTGTTGTTAATCTTTTCAGCTTGTTGTTTTTGCGTTTCGTAACTGTGTTACGGTTAAAATTTACCTAAAAAAATAATGGGTGGTAACATTACGACAACATGGTCAACGTATGTTCAGTTGGCTGTATTTTTTTTCTTGGTGAGTAAACAAAATATTAAATACAGTTGGGAATAATGTGGAGAATATTAATGTTTTATGTTTATGTGTTATGTTATATTAGATACCGCGCGCTTCCCACAGTAACAGTATATATAAACGAACCTGTTGCTGCGGTCTCCGGAACCCATCTTAATGAACCGACTTGGCGCAGCTGGAAAGCGGTTTTAACCTCATGACAGCTCTGCCCACTGGCGCAGTGAACTCTCCATACTAACACACTGGAGAGCAGGATCCACAACCAACATACACGCGGTGCTGTCCTGCGGAGCATTGCACCATCTCAGTCCACAGAAAGCCCTCTGAGCCAATGTGTGAGAAAGAGGGGGGAAAAAACCGTCAAAATATTATCCGGAAGAGATGCACATTTAAAGCCGCTTAATGAAGTAACGTTATCCAGGGAGAAAGTTTTCCAAGCTGGTGGATCGCAGGGGCTTCACATGCTGCGTGTTTTGACAGACTGATCTGGAGACATGTGAGGAAGGGCCCTGTGTGTGTGTGTGTGTGTGTGTGTGTCCAATGTGGAGAAAGAGACTTCTGACTGCCAGTTTTGTGCGCCCAACACCCACTGGACCCCCCTCCCTTTGGCACAGATAGATAGATAGATAGATAGATAGATAGATAGATAGATAGATAGATAGATAAGTAACAGCAATAAATAAATAAAGAAGAAAGAAGAAACAAAGACTCTAGAAATTTGCACTTCATATTTAGCTCACACAGTAGGCTACAAAATGTTTGCAAAATCCTGATATAAAGGATTAAAAGAGGCTGTCTGTAAATGGGTGAAATTAGGTTTTGCACAACCACTCGATGTTGTCAACTGAATATAAATTATTCTCAACAAAAGCAAATTAATAACACACACTCACAGACTCAGACTCACATGGACTCTCTCTCTCTCTCTCTCTCTCTCTCTCTCACACACACACACACACACACACAAGAATGTAGCCTATTTAAAAGTCATGTTCACAATAATAGCAGCAACAGTTGACAAACCAATGATTATATTAACTCTCATTTTCAGAAACTGGATATTCGAAAACTTTGCAATCTTGCAAAGTTCAACTGTAATTTAGATCCAAACGTCTTAGTTATATCCTACTTGTCCTTCAAATTGTTGCTTTATTAGTACCCCAAGATCTGGTAGGGGTGGTGGTGTTGCTATGGTTTTTAAACAATCACTTAAAATAAACACTGTTTCTGTCCGGAGCTACTCGTCGTTTGAGGCACAGTGTGTAACCTCCTTTGCGCTATTCTGTGCTCTTATTTACAGGCCACCTAACTTTGCTGGGGCTTTTGTAAATGATTTTTCAGATTTTTTAACTTCTGTTGTTCCGTTGTATGACCATATGTTATTATTGGGTGATTTTAATGTGCATGTCTGCTGCCCTGGGCGTCCTGTGGTTGCTGAGTTTTGTAATGTCCTGGGGCCTCATTTATAAACGTTGCGTACGCACAAAAAAAGGCGTACGCCGCTCACTACGCAAAAATTGGTATTTATAAAACTTGACAGGAAAATGTGTGGTCCTTCACGCAAACTCTGACCCAGGCGTACGCACAAAAACGGGTGAAATGAGAAATGGCGACACCGTCGGCAGATGGAAGAAACACGTGAAAGTGTGTGAAAGTGTGTGAAACTGTAGACCGTTGTGTAAAGGAAATGGCAATACTGCCTTTCTAAATAACATGAAGACTTCACAAAGCAAGTCTTACAATTAACATCCTACACGAACACCCGTTTGATCGATCTGCAGTGTAAAATCAAACGAAGATTACAACAGAAATGCAAATTAACACATATTTGCAAAAAGAAAAGTGAAATATGTTCTGCAATAATGCATGCTATGCAATTCATCCTCATAACACATCTGTAGATTGTCAGATGCAATCAAATGGATGGTAATAAAATGCCATGATACCATCACAATGCGTAATGACGCACAATGGCTGATCTTGCGCTCTTAGAAGATGTGGCAAATGGAAGGATTCGAAGTGACAGCAAGAAGACTTTGATGTCCGACCATTTCTTTTTTATTTCGGCCACGATCCGAGGTTGTGAGGCTGCACATTAACGGCGTCTGCAACCTTTTGCCACTCAAGTGCCTTTTTGGCATTAGTAATGCCCACACTGTGCCCTCCAAACAACATTTTACTCCTCTTTTCCACCTCGCCAACGATAATTACTACTTCACATTGAGTGAAGTTACGTTTCTTGGTTTTCCTCTCTGTGTTTGCCATGATTTCGCAATCGATGAATATTAACTTGTGGGCGTTTCACGGACTATTTATGGGCAACTATGGGCGTGACATGAAACCGCAAAAGCTGCGCTACATTTAGAATTGATTGTGATTTATTAAGGGAAAACTGCGTAGGATGTGCGTGCGCACGGTTTTATAAATCCGAATATTTCTGTGCGTACGCACGTCCTATGTTTCATCCATACGCCACTTCTGACGCAAATCCTACGCAAAGTTTTATAAATGAGGCCCCTGGACTCATTTGGTTTTACTCAACATATGAATCAACCAACACATGTCCTAGGTCATACTCTTGATCTTATTATGTCATATGGGACCCTTGTAGATAATGTCTTATTCTCGCTTCATAAACTCACTCATTGCCTCTCAGTTTAGTGAGAAATATTTAGCTAATGCCGTTGAAGGATTGATCTTGAATGCTGAGTCCTCCATTGGGACTGACGATTTAATTAGTCTTTATTATGCATCCTGTTCTGATATTTTAGATTCTACTTTTAAGATAAAACAACCAAAGCAAAAATCTTACTATTGGCTGGATAATAACACTCGCTGTCTCAGACAGGCGTTTCGCAAAGCGTAGAGGAGATGGAAGCATGATCGTTTAACTGTATCTTTTGAGATTTTCAAAGAGTGTTTTGTAACCCAAGTCAAAATTGAGCTGATCAGAAAAAATAAACATAATTTGTAATAATTATATTCTCACTCAAAATGCTGAAATAAGTAGCATAATGTGTTGCCAAAGTCGTTCTGCTGTGCCATTAACATTAAAATAATTTAATTAACTATAATAATTAAAGCGTGATGTTTGTCATAAGGCGGGCTGAAATGGCGTCACTGAAATGAGACGCATAATTGCAGAGAGAGCACAAGCTTCAGTGGATCAAAAGTGTGATAAATTATTGATTTTGGAGTGGATGATAGTCGATTGCGAGCCCTGTAGAATCCGATGTGACTGATTAATTGTGTATTGAAATCCCCCGGATTTGGTCAGGTTTTTTTTTTGAGATTCGAGCTGTGATCCTGAGATGGCGAGCCTCCCAGCTGAAAGGTCCTAAAGAGACAAGAAAACCTGTGATTCGTCGAGTGATCAGTGCCTTATCTGATGTTACAAGTGGAATTCATCTTTAGTGGTATTTCTCAGCAATTACCTCAACACTGAGTATCATACAGAACTGATTGTTGCACTACAGACATTTTTGCACTACGCCATACCAAGATACTTTCACATTTGTTTGTATTCAAAGGACCATTTGTTTTGCACACAAACACGATTGTTCCATGGACTGAGAACTGTTTATCTACAGTGAATTACTGTTAAGTTTGTATTATTTTCAGTTAGATTTTTATTTTCTTGAAGTAATTGTTAATTGAATTGTAATTTCTTTTCTGGGTTAACGGTTCTAATTCAACTAAATTAATAAGAAACAAAGCTCCAAATACTATAATAAATTAGAACACAATAAATGACATAAAACTAAAATTGAATTTAAGTCTATTAAAAACAAATTTATATACAAAACCACAATTTAAATACCAAAGTAAATAAATATAATACGTATAGATATAATTCAATCAAGTAACCACAAAGGAGCTCAAACCCTAGATTTCTTAAAGAGAAAGAGACACTTCCATTGTTTTATACAATTTTATTGGTTATTGTTATTTCATTTCATTTTACATTCGGTTTCAAATTTCCTGCAAAGTAAAAGGAAACCATTTTGGTAAAAGTCATTTTCCTGGTCTGTCTGGTTTTTGTGTTAATGTGTTTTACCTCATTTTGCCCTCTGTAGCGAATCTAGAGTTCTGGTCCATAGCGTGTATCCTGCCATACAGGTTATACACATAGAAAGGGAGTAGCTACGGTGCACTATATAGCGCTACCTGTTACAGTAAGTGGCGAGCCAGCCAGGAGGGCATTGTAGTATTTTTTTTTTCTTCAAAAACCTTTAAAGACACGAGACCAGGATAATAACTTTACATTTCGAAGTAGTGCAAATAGTGTCAATATGGAGGTAGTTGAGCTTGAAAATATCATAATTGAAAACTCAGTGATAATTAGTGGACTCACAAACTCAGAACTTGATGAAGATCTGACTGATTTTCCAAACAAGTATGGTCATGTCCATAGACACCTTTCCATAGACGATCCCAAATCGCCTTACCATAGGGAAGTCATAGTAGAGCACAGCAGTTGTTCTGCATTAGTGGCTATTAAACCCTTGTTGCCTTACACTTTCAAGAGCCCACACAACGTTGCTTACCTCATAAGGCTTCTGTCAAGTGTCTATACGTCAGCAGTAACTGAGAATGCAACAAACCATTACTTTGCCGAACTGAAGAGAATAGCAAAGCTCAGTGGCAGATCTTTCGATGATATCTTGAAAGAGCAGCTTCACTCAAGTGCTGCCTCCGTTGCTGACAATCTGACGTATGCAAATGATCTTGAGTCGTCCCAAACGACTGATTCTTCATCTGACATTCCTTTTCCACCCAAGCGAACTGAAAATTCAGAAGGAAGACGAAATTCTGATACAGTCCACAGAGTGTCTACAGGAAGCCTTTCACCCACACTTGAGGCAAAGGATGTGAACCCACCTGAAGTCCAAAGAATGGTCGTTGAGCACATTGTGAAAAGTGATGGAGGTTCATCCCCTAGTGCATCGTTCAGACTAAGAGTGTTCTCAGGCAAAGTTCCTCGTCCTACTGGCGAAGTTGATTATGACACCTGGCGGAACAGTGTAGAGTTAATTCTTCAAGACCCTTCACTGTCTGACTTGTATCGATCTAGGAGTATCTTAGACAGCCTACTGCCGCCAGCATCTGAAATTGTCAAGAAGTTAGGTCCAAAAGCCTTACCTGTTGCTTACCTCGATATCTTGGACTCCGCTTTCGATACCGTAGAGGATGGTGATGACCTTTTCGCAAAGTTTCTGAATACGCTGCAAAACGCAGGTGAAAAGCCTACCTTGTACTTGTAACGGTTGCACACTAACCTTCTTAAGGTGATGAAAAGAGGTGGTATTCCTGCTGATGAAGTTGACCGACAACTTCTGAAACAATTCTGTCGGGGTTGTTGGGACGACACACTAATAGCAAACCTTCAGCTTGAGCATAAAAGGAACAGACCACCCCCATTCCCTGAGCAGCTCTTACAGTTGCGCAGTGAGGAGAGCAAACACTTTTCCAAAGAAAGCCGCATGAGTCAGATGACAAAGCTCAGAGTCCAAAAGAACCCAGAGCCAAAGAACAATCCAGGTAAAATGAAGCAGACAAGCATACAGTTTCCAAGAGAGAACCCTCCTACAGCTGATCACAAGCCGCATCACCGGCCCAGACCAGGCTATTGCTTTCAATGTGGTGAAGATGGGCATGTTGTTTCAATCCGCGAAAATGATCCAAACCTATCCCTAGTGACAGAGAAGAGGAAGCAATTGAAAGAATGCCAAGCCCTATGGGATAGTCAATATGGTCAGAGTGCCTCAGGAGCTTTAAACACCGTCCAGTCCTTGTAGCGATACGTACAAGGGCTGTCACTTGTCAAAGTCTCAAGAAGTCAGCGAATATGAGCAATTTAAAGTCCCATGGAAAATGGCGTCCAGTTGGTCTACCCAAAGGATTAATCGGCACGAAGTGCACTGCTCAAGTGAACATCGAGGGAAACCCTTGTCCTTGTCAACTCGACACAGGGTCTCAAGTGACAACCATTTCTCAGTCATTTTATGAGCAAAATCTGCCTGGATTAAGCATAACTTCTTTGGATAACCTGCTGGAAATAGAAGCAGCAAATGGTCAAACAGTACCTTACCTGGGTTATGTTGAGGTGAAAATCGCATTCCCAGAGACTTCCTTGGGTCTGACATTGAAGTTTCAACTCTTGCTTTGGTGATCCCAGAAACTGGTGGCACTGCTCAGCCAAAGGTGTTAATAGGCACAAATACTTCGGATCTTGCATATGACAAGTACCTTGAAACGAATTATTCAGTTTGTCAAGCTGTTCCATTTGGCTACAGAGCTGTGATTCAGACCATCGAGCACAGACGCCAGCAGAAAGTAAACAGTAGCATAGGAATCGTTAGGCTCCCTGATGTTATTCCTACTGTTGTTCCTGCGGGTCAAAATGTCATTCTGGAAGGAGTGGTGAGTGTAAGAGGACAAGTAATAGAAAAATGGGCTGTGATGGAGCCTCCTTCATGTTCACCCTTTCCTGGAGGACTGCTAGTTGCTAGTTGCTTACTAAACTTACCTCAGCATCCATCACGCAAGGTTCCAGTGGTGTTAAAGAACGAAACAGAACATGACATTATCATCCCTGGCAAGAGTGTGATTGCAGACATTCATGCTTTGCAAAAAGTAATGTCACACAATCTGTGTGGGGATGTCACCACAAGACGGGCGCGTGTATGACGTCACTGAAATGAGACGCATAATTGCAGAGAGAGCACAAGCTTCACAGATCGCGAGTGAAATCAAAGTGGATCAAAAGTATGATAAAGGATTGATTTTGGAGTGGATGATAGTCGATTGCGAGCCCTGTAGAATCCGATGTGACTGATTAATTGTGTATTGAAATCCCCCGGATTTGGTCAGGTTTTTTTTGAGATTCGAGAATAAGCTGTGATCCTGAGATGGCGAGCCTCCCAGCTGAAAGGTCCTAAAGAGACAAGAAAACCTGTGATTTGTCGAGTGATCAGTGCCTTATCTGATGTTACAAGTGGAATTCATCTTTAGTGGTATTTCTCAGCAATTACCTCAACACTGAGTATCGTACAGAACTGATTGTTGCACTACAGACATTTTTGCACTACGCCATACCAAGATACTTTCACATTTGTTTGGATTCAAAGGACCATTTGTTTTGCACACAAACACGATTGTTCCATGGACTGAGAACTGTTTATCTACAGTGAATAGACCCCTTTTCAGTTGGTAAACATGGTGACGTTTTTTTGTGGGCGGAGCTTAGGTGGTGGCAGAACGATCCCTCTGGCCGCTTCACTAACGTTAGTTTGCAAGTTTTGTTAGCTTGTTTTTTAACAATGACTGGAGAAAATCCGATTTGATCTTAATGTTCAAGGTCACTCACTGTCCAGGACCGCGATTGTTATTTGCAAAAGTAAATTTTAACGGACATCCCAGATTGGCTGACCCGGCATACACGCTCATTCAATGGATGGACGATCTATAAATGTAGTAAATGGTCACAAGACTTGTGTGGTAGCCTACGATCCGCAGTTCTGCTTAGCCAGCGCCAAGGCCAGACAGAAGACGACAATGTAAAGAGTGACATTACAATTTTAATTTTAATGATGTGAATATTTTCTAGTAATAAAAATTCCAGATACAGCATATTCATTTTTTAACTATGTATTTGTACTTTCTTACCAGGTTCTTCAAAAAGTCTAGTCACAATCAATCAAAACAATGTATACAATCATAGATGATTCACAAATAATCACAATAATTGAAAAAACTTTATGCGATACAATTTCAAATTGGAGCCTGTACTCCGTCGATTCTTGCACCCAACAACACAACAAGATGACAATTAATAACAATAATAATAATTTAAGCTCCTTATTATGTAGCTGAATCTGTGCTGGTTTGTATTGGCCGCCTCCAGTTTTCCCTTTGTTTTGCCACCAGCTAACGCCGTGACATAATTGTGACGTCGGCTCGAAATTGGTCTATTACTGTTTAAGTTAAGTTTGTATTATTTTCAGTTAGATTTTTATTTTCTTGAAGTAATTGTTATTTGAATTGTATTTTCTTTTCTGGGTTAACGGTTCTAATTCAACTAAATTAATAAGAAAAAAAGCTCCAAATACTATAATAAATTAGAACACGAGAAATGACATAAAACTAAAATTGAATTTAAGTCTATTAAAAACAAATTTATATACAAAACCACAATTTAAATACCAAAGTAAATAAATATAATACGAATAGATATAATTAGGTCAAGTAAGGAGCTCAAACCCTAGATTTCTTAAAGAGAATGAGACAATTCCATTGTTTTATAAAATTTTATTGGTTATTGTTATTTCATTTCATTTTACATTCATTTTCAAATTTCCTGCAAAGTAAAAGGAAACCATTTTGGTAAAAGTAATTTTCCTGGTCTGTCTGATTTTTGTGTTAATGTGTTTTACCTCATTTTGCCCTCTGTAGCGAATCTAGAGTTCTGGTCCATAGTGTGTATCCTGCCATACAGGTTATACACATAGAAAGGGAGTAGCTACGGTGCACTATATAGCGCTACCTGTTACAGTTTGGTTAAGTTTCAGAGTGCTGTAAAGTCAGCTAGATCAAAATATTTCTCTGATTTAATTGCTAAACACTGTCATAGACCTAAGATTTTATTTTCCGTGATAAATTCTGTAATTAGTCCAAGGTCTCAATTTCATGGGGAACCCTCGGATTTTTAACGTTTTTTGCTAATAAAGTGTTAGCGATTCGTTCATCCTTCACTTTACAGTCTTCGAATTCGTTTGCTAGCCCGTTTTTTTTTTTTTTCATAATTTTGGCCATGTCTCTTTAATGGAACTTTGTGAAGTGGTTAACAACATGAAGATAACTATCACCACGCTTGATGTTATACCTTCTGATATTTTAAAAGCGACTTTTCCTATAATTGGTCCCAGTATCCAAGCGTTGATAGTTCCGAATAGTTTTAAGCATGCGGTTGTTCAGCCTTTGCTTAAGAAACAATGTTTGGATGAGGGTTGCTTTAATAATTTTAGGCCTGTCTCTAAGCTATCATTTTTATCAAAACTCTTAGAAAAAGTGGTGCTGTCTCAATTGCACTCGTTTTTAAATGCTGCAAATTTACTAGAACCTTTTCAATCTGGTTTCACTGCCCATCATAGTACAGAGTCTGCATTGTTAAAAGTGTTTAACGACATTTTACTTGCAGTTGACGCCTGTAAAAATGCTGTATTGATCCTACTTGATCTTTCGGCTGCCTTTGATACTGTAGACCATAGTGTTCTAATTTGGCGTTTAGAGCATTTTTTTTGGTATCAAGGGTATGGCCATACAGTGGTTTAGATCATATCTTAAAGACAGGTTTTTTTCAGTGGAGATAGGTACATTTTCTTCATCTTCTGCACCAATAATTAGTGGAGTTCCTCAGGGCTCTATTTTGGGCCCCCTTCTTTTTAACTTGTATATGCATCCATTGGCGGATATTATTAGGAAGCACAATGTTTCGTTTCATTTTAATGCAGACGATTCACAGCTGTACATACCGTTAAAAGCTGGCGATTCAATTCAACCTTTGTTGGAATGCATCGGGGACATTAATAAATGGTTAGACCTTAACTTTCTCCAAATTAATGAGGACAAAACGGAAACAATTGTTTTTGGTTCCCCAAAATTGAGTAGTAGTAGCCTATTATTAAGGATGTCGCTATCACGCTGATGTAAATTCAAGTGTTTGTTTGTTTGTTTTTAGTTAGTTATTTGATGCTATAAAACGGTGGTGTGACGTCATGACTGACAGCTGTGATTGACAGGTTCTCTGAGCGAAGTAGTCACTGAAGCACCAACAGACTTTTTTTCGGGATCTTCGGAGGACTGAGGAGATTGGAGCTTTAATTTTAATATCTAAATTTCTATAATTAATTATTTCACACCGAGAGTGAGGGTGGGGCCTTGATTTCGCGGCTTTACTTCCTGCTCACTACTGCGCAGGTCTGGTCCCGAAATCGCTACTGCGCAGACTCAAGCCCCAAGATGTCAGCGCCACAAATTTTTTTTTTGCAGGGTGGTAGGGGAAGACTCATGAATATTCATTAGGGAACTCATCCCTGATTGGCTTGCCGATACTCCAATGTTCTGAGAAGCCATGGTAACCCCAAACAATGAGATATCAGATCGCTGCGTGTCACCCATAGACAGTAAAAGAAATGGACACAGCGACCCCGTTGGATTCAACGGAGAAAAGTGAAGCAAATTAGAAGCACTCACTTCCTGATGGCTGACCGTACTGTGCAGACTCAAACTGAGCTTGACGACGTAGATGTGACGTGAGCAACCTGTCTGTCTTCTAGTAGCTGTGCCAAGAGAAATATGAATCATTCCCTTACGAAACTTGCAGAGACGGAGAGTGTGAGTAGGAGGTGTCCATAAGCTAGGAGCAGGAGCAACTTTTGCTAAGTATTCTGATCCACGCCTCCAGCCTCCACGTTCCCCCGATTGCCCGAGAGCTTCTCCTCCTGTCCATACGGTAATTTCTCTACTGTGCGACAGAGAGCCGCGTGGTTATGACGCAATCGTTAGCCTATTTTTACAAAAACTGCATAACGTAAGATACAAGGTAATGGAGCCTTTTATACATTTTCGTGTTTCTTTAGAAATAAATAATGGACAAAATGGAGTCTTAAACGCCTCAGATGTGAAGTTATTCGCTACCAAAGTGACGCCAAAATGAATGGGAGTCAATGGAATGCTAACAGCAGGTGGGGGTCTGCTAATCAATGGCGGCACCCGGGGAAGCTTCAGTTTCCGGCTGAAAGCTTCCCCCTTGGTGTCACCAGAGGTGGGGACATTCCGAGAGGGATTGTGATTGACCTACATGATTAATGTTATTAATTTAAGTGGATTAGCGGTGAAAATCACGAATGCAAATGGTTATAGGAATATAGTATAGTAGGCATAATGACATGGGATGCAGTTCTAATGTTGTGCTAATTGCATGGGATCACGGTCAAAATATAGGCTATCACACCAGAAATCATGTAATTGTAGCAAACCATGAATAATTATTATATTATGGTAGTCTTTTCTCTCTGTTTTGCATGCGTCATCATCATCATTATTATAATTTATTTATTTTTGGCTCTTGTCACAGTGTATACTTAACCTGAATTAGCACTGTTCATAGAGGTACGGTAGGCAACACCATTAGGATCATGTAACACAAAAAAACAAAAATAAATTCTTTATGATACAGGAATCCGTGTATCATTCGTTCAGTCGTTTTTTATTTCATATTGAAAGTAGAAAAAAATAGAAAACGGTTCCTTTTTCGATTTTTAATTTTTTCCAAAAAAACGAAAAACAAGAATTCAGCTTGATTTTTCACTTTTCGTTCTGAGGTAGAAAAATGAATGAACAGCTTGAATATTCGATTTCTACACGTGGGCGGGAATGAAACGACCCTTTTCTCTGATTTGTCAGCCGAAGATCAAACTGTCCCGTCATCAGTTCTTCCTCAGTTCTGCACTGCAGAATAAGAGTCCTCCGTTGTGTGGATTCTTAACGCGTTTATTGCAACTTTTTCATATTTTTTCCATCAACCAGACTAACGAATGTCTCGACACAACCCGTACTAGGGAATAGACTAGACAGGGCTTTCTTCTTTGTAGATTCACCTGCTTAGCATCAGCTAGTTATGCAGGGTAAATGACGGCTGTTAGCCTACCATGGTGTCCTCGCCCAGTTTTTTTTTTTAAATAATAAATGAAGATATAAATTAATATAATTAGTTGTAAATTAAATATTTTTTAACACTAATACAAAAAGAAAAGAATAATGCATTGACTAGCCTATATAATAGGCCTATATTAACGTAAACGCATGAATTGTCATTCAGACTGACTAACAACCGGAGAACAGAGGAACAACAGAGATATTAAAATACATACTCTTCTGAGTTTTATAATGTAGGCCTTGTGTTTTATTCAAATTTATTAATTTATATCCCAAAGATGTGCGCTTGTGCGCAGTCCACCGGGTCATGTTGAGAGGGAAGCAAACGCATTTTATTATTAGCCTATTCAGAAATAGTGTAAAAGACCGGTAAATAAAATACAACATTAACATTATAAACACTATTAATAACATATAGGCTATGTCTATGCGTATTTTACTTCCCCTTACTGTAGCCTATGTCAAATCTTTAAATGAGGCTATTCAGAAAACAACAAGAATGAAAAATAAGTAGCCACGTAGCCTATAATACAAATATAACCTAATAGCTTATAAAAATAGCCTATTGTGTCCTTTATTATAAACAACATTTAACCTATTTTAAAAGCCAAGCCTAAACAAATGTATTTGAATCGAAACTGAAACTGTACCGACGTTGGTTTCGCGCATCTCTCATTCGGTCCAAAGTTTCCATATTTGCAATGTAACATTTGGATGCTAACTAGTAATGTAAAGAAGGCTTTATACTTCAGCCGAGTCCCATATACACGTATAGGCTAAATCATCATCTTCACAGCAAGGGAAATGAGTTTGGAATAACAGCAACTAGGACTGTGCGGCACAGCCTTTATATTGTAGGCTACAACAGACCAATTAAATTAAGCAGAATAACTTTTTATATATTTGGTTGACTGTGTTTTATTTTAATAATGAACAGGCTGCAATGTCAAGTTAGCAATGCCAGAAGTGAACTGATAATAGCCTAGATGTTGTGTGAGCGAGCGATGCGCCAGCGCCATCACTTGGATTTATTGCTCAGCAGGGGAAATAACTTAATATTCTGTCGTTTAATAATCTGTCATTTGAAACAGTACAATGTATTTGTGTACATTCAAAATGACTACAAAATGTCATGCCTTTGAAAAATAAAGAAAACAACATGATGCGCTGCTTTAGCGCGTCTCGGTCTCTTTAGATCTTTCTGGCGCTCACCAAAAATGAACCAAAATAGAGTGAATAGCCTTCTGACGCACCTACTTTTCAAAGTCAACATTTAGATTATTTGAAGTAAAATGCATTATATAGTCACGTAGGAATAAAACACAGCGTGGTTCATGGTAAAAAATTAATAAAAAAACGTGACTTTACAGTTCGGAAAATAGGAAAATAGCAAACCCCTGGCACTTGAGAACTCTGGTCTACAAAGAAGCCCTGTCTAGTCTATTCCCCAGTACGGGTTGTGTCGAGCCATTCGTTAGTCTGGTTGATGGGAAAAAATATGAAAAAGTTGCAATAAATGCGTTAATCCACACAACGGAGGACTCTTATTCTGCAGTGCAGAACTGAGGAAGAACTGATGACGGGACAGTTTGATCTTTGGCTGACAAATCAGAGGAAAGGGGCGTTTCATTCCCGCCCACGTGTAGAAATCGAATATCCAAGCTGTTTATTCATTTTTCTACCTCAGAACGAAAAACGAAAAATCAAGCTGAATTCTTGTTTTTCGTTTTTTTGGAAAAAATGAAAAATCGAAAAAGGAACCGTTTTCAATGTTTTCTACTTTCAATATGAAATAAAAAACGACTGAACGAATGATACACGGATTTACAGGGAATAATCTTAGTTTCGTTTTTATTTTGTTACCATAAGATCAGCAGACATCACTGGGTTTTAATTTGAGGTATAAAAACCTGACGATACATATCGTGACATAGCCTACACATATTGAAACATAATATTATATTTATTCATATAACATAAATTGCATTATTTTCTTAATTTCTAAGTCAATAAAGTGTATGCTACATTAATAAATGTAGTGTAAATGTAGTAATGAAACAAACTTCCATTCAAAAGTTTGGGGTCAGTAGTTTTTCAAAACAAATGAATACTTTCATTCAGCAAGGAAGCAATAAATTGATTAAAATTGACAGTAAAGACTTTAACATTGTTTAAAAAAAAAAAAAAATCTATTTAAAAAATCTATATGAATATGAACTTTCTGTTCAAAGAATCCTTTAAAAAAACTATCACAGTTTCCCAAAAAATATTAAGCACCACAACTGCTTTCAACATTGATAATAATAATAATAATAATTGTTATGCTGAAAATATATATTTGCATCACAGATTTTTTTTTTATTATATATATGTCCAAATAGAAACTGTTATTTAAAATTGTAATAATATATCACAATACTGTTGTTTATACTGTATTTTTGATCAAATAAATGCAGGCTGGGTGAGCATAAGAGACTTATTTCAAAAACATTTAAAAATCCCAACTTTTGATCGTTAGTGTAGGCTACAATATATTTCAGAATATATTTGCTCACTATTAATTAAATTGGTTGTTAAATACTAAGCCATTAAAAGGTTATTAGAAGATGAATCACATATGTCTGATCAAATAATCAAATATCAAATGAAACTTACCTTGGCCTATACCTTCATGAATGTGTCTCTCTTGTCACGAAAGACGGACGCGATGTCAGTTTTCTCTATCACTCTGGGCAATGTGTCAAGGCGAGCCAATCAGGGATGAGTTCCCTAATGAATATTCATGAGTCTTCCTCTACCACCCTGCAAAAAAAACAAAATAAAATAGAAATTCGCTATCGCGAAACTGGCGGCTTCAGTTCTCACCAATAGAAGATAGCGAAGGGGCGTCGTCCCTATTTTTTTTTACAGTCTATGATACAGACAGATACAAACTCAAACTCCCAGTCTGAAGTAAGCGTTATATCGTTGAGTCGCTAGGAGGCGCGATTTGGTCATTTCACATAACATATTACATGAAGATGACATTACACCGCTTCTCCACTAGATGGCAATACAAAGCAAATATAGTGCTTTTACCCGCAACTGGCGAGCAGAAGGAATAAAACAAACATGCTGTCATGTTATGCAGTACACGTTCACTTTGGAGTGACAGCTAAACGTCTAACGTTATAAAGAAACATGGCTGGGAACATAAAAGATAAAGAAGCATATCAACGCCTGAACTTCCTCTATCAGGTCAGTGAGATTTTCTATCAGATCTATATATTTTTTTCTTTATCTCCAAACATTCTCTTGATGTTTTCCCGATCCCAGGCTGCTCACTGCGTTTTGGCTCAAAATCCAGAGAATATTGAACTAGCAAGATTTTACTGCTTCACTCAGAAGACCATCTCCAAACGACTGGTGCTCAGACAGTGAGTAGTTTCTCATTAATAATGTGGATTGTATATAAACTAATATCAGTGATGGAGCTTCAACAAGGAATGATGATTTTTTTCTTGACAGAGATCCATCAGTGAAGAGAACCATTTGCAAGAAATGCTGCACTTTACTGGTACCAGGTGTCACATCCACTGTAAGACAAAAAAGTAAGGCTATCTATCTATCTATCTATCTATCTATCTATCTATCTATCTATCTATCATAACAATGATATTAAATCTTAATATTGAAGGAGGACCAAGACGGCAACGTAAGACTATTGTACGATGTTTAAGTTGTGGACTGACCAAACGGTTCCCAAACAACCCTAAATATAAATTGTGGGTGGATCAACCGGAGGCTCAGCTAGAAAACCAGACATCACAAGGTAAAGATGATCACCGGCTGTCTTTGAACTGTCTTCAGTTTCGATTAAAAGTGTGTGATTTCCAAGAATGTCCAACCTAGAAAGACCTCCATTAGTATTTCTGTTCATTTCAATAGCGATTGCTTGGCTGACTCACTCAGGACAATCACTATTTTTTTTTTAGCCAATCACCGGAGCTGTTTGTGACATGTGACTGTCAAGCTACATTAGAAGTTGAGGAAAAAATATCCATTTGATGTCTATTTTACGCCTTTAAACATCCTCAGTTTATTTGTTGCTTAGAAAAAAAGAACAAATTGGTGTGAAAAATAGCATTTCCGAGTAGGCCTATCCTTTCATAGCACGGAAAGCTGAGCTAGCATTCTAATCAGCTAATGAAATCATATCCTAATCTATCAGCTTAATGTTACTGGTATGTTAGAATAGCTAACCTGTGAGCTAAAAAAAGAACAACAAATGCTAAAAACAAAACAAATTCCTTTTTGTAGCAGTGAAAGCTAAGATAACATGCTAATCTATCAAGTGAATCTGTTACTGGTATGTTACAATAACAGCTAATCAGTTAGAAGTAACAAAGCTAATCGGCTAACAAAAGAAAACAGTGTCGTTTTAAGCTAACAAGCTAATCGGCTAATAATTTAGCTGGTTCTCAACAAATATTCCCAGTTGTAACAGTGAAATCAATACGTAGGTGCGTTCAATTCGACTGTAAGTGGACTTCACAGGGTATTTCGCCATCATAAGTGAGATTCCAATCCGAAGGGAGCGAACATGTTCAGTTCAAAGGGAATAAGGGAACATCGATACAACACTTCACAGGCAGTGGAGAGCGAAAATCACCTGTCTGAACTAACCATAGAGGAGAGCCATTCAAAGAGATTTTAAATGGCTCTGAGTTTATGTATGTATTTGAGTGTTCATAAATATTGTTATTATTATACAAACTAGAGTATTTATGAATGGTTACGGCGATGAGTGTTACATTTGCAAAGTCTATTGTATGAATATGTAAACAAATTAAAAGTGTTGAGAAGCAGCTGAGGCGCTGTCATTTATTCTGTTTTACTTTAAAGGCACACTGTGCCATGTCTGTTTTTCTCAAACGGCGACCCCTAGAGTCGCTGTGGAGTACTTGTATTTAACGTTACCGTCGTAAATACCACTCACGCAGAACCATCTCTGCACTCTTCCGACCGCGCTTTCTTCGTTTTCTTCGTCGACTCTGCCATGATTCACGTCTGAAATGCGTGCTAGTGTCTTCCATAGAGGCTGCTTCATATGTTGTTGATGTAAGTGACGTCATGTTGTAAAGCAAGTCGTAATTCTCGCGAGATTTGTCGGCGCGCCACCTCTCGAACCTGCATTGCTGGTTTTGCCAGCGGCGTCCCCCCCCCCGCTTTGCTATCGGGATGATTCGCCCTACTACGAGTTTGTTTTCCAGCTAAATGATTTCGAAGTAGGGCTGTCAAAATTGCTCAAAAATGACGTTCGAATATTCCCTCTAAAAAACACGAATATTCGAACATCTGGTTGCGCATTTTGTCAATGACGCGCATTACGTCAATAACAGGACAAATTAATACAAAGAGACATAACTACTTGTATAGGTAGTTTATTTAAGTTTAAACATATTTGACAACGTATTACCTACACAAAAACAAGTAAATCACCTGATGGCCAAGACCGCAGACCTCACTCTCGCTCGCTCGCTCACTCGCAGGCACTCTCTCTCTCGCCCTCACGCTGCGTTCACACCAAACGCGAATAGAGCGTCTGGCGCGAGTGATTTCAATGTTAAGTCAATGTAAAGACGCGTTTACGCGCGTCCGGGGGTCTTGCGGCACGAATGAGGCGTCACGCTCTCCGCGCGTCAATTTCGCTTCAAACTTTTGCTTTTGACGCGCGAATGGATTCAAAATGTTCAAGAGTCCAACTAGACGCGGTAGACGCGAATCCGACATTGAACGCTCCGAGCGAGCTGTGCTGTGGTAAACATAGAACTTTTCCTTGACATGAAACGGTAAATAATCAAACCAGTGGAAGCCTGCAGTGCATGAAACTGCTGTATCTAACCTACCTTATTCATGCAATATCTATTCAGTCAGTACAGTAGCCTACACTTTAGTAATGTTTCTGTTTAACGTTAACGCCTTCTTCCTGTGACCTGTCCCCACTCGCAAAGCAGACAGCCGCGCCTCTACTACCGTGGGCGTTTTTCCACAATCGAATATTAATTTTCACATTCGAAATTCTGTTTTTTAAAACTATTCGAATATATATTCGAATTTAGAATATTCGTTGACAGCCCTATTTCGAAGCTGTTATATTAAGGTACACATCTTGCATAGTGTGTCTTTAATTACCTCAGGAATGTTTACTATGCAGCTGGGAAAGAAAGCGCACGAGATGAGACCGTTACAATCATTAACAACACATTTATACATAGTTAACCAAATCAAAATTGTAAATACAGTACAGCTTCAAATATGTTATTAGTTTATTAAAGTCAAGTAGTCCATCGAATAAACAAATAAAACTAAACTAATACAATATTTTTTTATTATTTATTAGATACTGTGTTTTGTATATGTATAGGCCTATGATATGATTTTAAATTTGAAAGTAAAGTAAATAACAATATTTATTTATTTATTTATTTATGTTATATCATAATCTGCGTGACCTCGTCTTTGCCTTTCTTTGATGATGTTGCAGGGCATTCCAAATGAGCAACAATTGTCAGCGAAGTCCACTTCCACTGATATACCGTGTTAAGGGAGTAGGGAGCAGTGAACACTGCTTAGGGACCCTGTCAATCGGGACGCACCTTATGAGAGCAGGCTAATCAGTAATTGTATGTTTACACTTGCAGGTTAACTGACTATCTGTATGCTAACAGCCTAACGTATGTTAAACTAATCGGGTAACTTATTAGCTTGTGAGGAACAGGAAAAAACAACAACAAATGTTTATTTGAATATTTATAGCTAAGACAACATGCGTCATAAGCAATTTTGTACAATTGACACCATACATTTTTTAGCATTTTATCTTCTAATATCGCAAATGCACACCATATATACACTATCTTTATTGTTATGTCTACAGTTGCTGGTCCTTCATCCAAGTCCACAACCCAAGGGAAGAAATCGGATATTTCAAGTGGCTCAGCGTCCACAACAGCGAAGAATTCGTCTGCAGCTCAAACAAATCTGACTAAACCTTCATGACACTCACTTTATGAGACTGTACACATACATTAATATGGCTGGTTCAACAAAGTGGACGTTTTTTAATTATTATTATTTTAGTTTTTTTGTTAAAGTTTTGCAGCCTTTAGATTTATAAATCCAGTTTTTATTTTCCTGACAGAATGTGCAATATGGTTTTCCTTCCGCATTGAATGGATGTTTTGAATTGCAATAAAGTATTCGTACTGTAAAAGGCTGATTTACATTGCTAATGACTTTTTATCCTGTACTTTTTTTTTTTTTTTTTTTGGCATGCTATATCATTGAACTCTACACGACTTCCTTCTAAAGACGCATTTGCTTTTATCACCCGGAGCGTTTGGAAACCTGGTGGGAATTCAGTTGACTACATAAAAATTGATTGATCTACTGTTGCTAAATTAACCAAATCCATGTGGATATTTCACTTAGATACGCTCCGCAAACTTATTAGTAACTTTTAATGCTTCATGTTTCGATTTGTTTAAAAAAAATAATAAAAAAAATAATTCACCGAACCTTTAAAGCCTTAGGCTAGTGATTTTTCCAGTCAGTTGATCTCTGATAGTCTCTTGATCTCAGGGTCGCACATATATCCCATGCTGGGCTTAAAGGTTTTGATATTTGAAGTTTCTGATGAGAGAAAAAAAAAAGGCTTCTCTTTGCGCAGCGCGCAATGCGTGTTCATGAATTATTCAAATTTGCGAGCACGACCTCTACATGTATCACGCTTCAAATCTTGGATGCTCAATTCCTGTTGCATATTCATGATATCCTTCACCCTGGCGATAATTTATAAGTGATATAAAGATATTTACACATGTATGAGCGTAACTCAGTCGGTGCTGATGTTGTTAATTGGATGGGATATGGATCTTGTCTAAACGCATTACAACAGCGCGGCCCCAAGGATATGCATCTATGGGATGTCAATACGGCAAACACGGAAAGTACCACCATGAGGCTTCATCTAAGCCAAAGAACCCCTCCCACTTCCTCGAATTAGAGAACTGAATCAATTGCCCTGAAGGCCAGAACGAGATGCATACGAAGACAGGATTTAATTCAATTTGCATCGCATAATGTCAGTGGGAGTGCATTAGAAATTAAAATCGTGTGGTTGAGGGATTGCGCTAAATGGATAAGTCCACAGGCTCGCTGTATGGAAGAGCATCAGAGGTAAAAAGAAAGGTCAAATAGAGATCTAGATGAAGTGGGTGGTTTATTACACAGTACATTCTCATATCCCAATGATATTGATTTAAAAAAAAAAAAAATTTGTCGAGAAATGTGACCTGCATATATTTTCTTGATACTAATGGTTTGTAGCAGCTGTGGAATGTTAATAAAAAATCCAATCGAGATGCATCCATGCTTGCACGTATCGGTCACTTTACAAACGCCTCTGAATGTGTCTCACCCAACGAGACCAGATTCGTTTATAAAGAACTTTATTGACCTTCGAGTGGGATTTTAGAAATGACTGTTATGCTAATATTAATAAACAACATTTATACTGCAGCATGCTTTGATATGTTAGCACATATGTGATATTCACTGTAAACGTCAGTAATGCCACCGGTAGCCTATCCCCTGCAGGGTGCATATTGCCAATATATACTGTAGTGTTGGTGCATGAATTTTTCATCTGCTGCGAAATTACCAGAGTCGTGCTTTGCTGTTCTTCAGTGCTATGACATTTATCTGACTAATTCTGAGTCTGCCATGTTCCATCTGAGGGTAAACAAAACCATTTCTGTGTTGTCAGAAATATAATGCATGCCCACAAGCTCATTTTCTTGATATTGTTTTTGGCAGCACTGGGAATTGGGACAAAAAACTGGCATATTAGAGCAAAAAAACTATCCGTCCGCAAACATTGCATTTACCTGACGGAAACATTTTGGTATTGTAATTCTACTGTACATACATCCATTTTGAACTTGTTTCACTGCAGTTTATTCTGGCCAAGAACCATCCAATTTAGCAGGGCTGATACAACATAGCCTATTAGTCAAACCAAAAATTATTCAGACACCAGATATCATTTTTGATATATTTTTACTAGTGGGTGCAGGACACTATAATTCATTTATGGAGGTGAGAATAGCAAAATAAAGTAAACTGTGACATATTATACCCAAAAAACCTGGGTAAAATGTATAAAAAATTTGGGACCAAAAGTTATTCAGACACTTGTTCTTTCTTTAATTGCTAATACGACCTTTTTACACCAGAGACTAGTGCTGCACGATGAATCATATCGCAATCGCAATCGCGATGTCAAGCCTACGCGATTATATGACGCAAAATGCTGCGATTTTATATTAAATAAACAAATTAGCGCTGTTAACGCAATTACCGCAGCATCTGTTCATTTTTGGCATCCTTTGGCTAGTGTTACATGATCCCGCTCTTATTCATGCAAATGCTTTTAAACCATTCATGCGCGATAAGACAAAAAAGAACGCGCTGCCTGTGAATGTCCTGACAAGTCTCGCGCTAATATCGTGCGTGCGCACAAAACAGCATGCCAGAATACAGTTCTCTTTCGAGCTTGAACGAACAATAACACACACAATTATGCCAAAATGTCTTTTTGTCGAGTATCTTCATAACATAAGACAAGTCTTATGATGAACTTGAAGAGTTGTGACTCGTGAGAGAATGAGGCGCGTGTGAGATCCGCGTCTCTGACAGCAGCGGCTGGTCTTAAAGGGACAGTACACAGTAGCCACTAATTATATCTGTCGCTAAAGTTAATCAAAGAACAAAGGGAACAGAGAAAAACACTCACTGCTCTTGACTAAAGAACTTTTTTCTTTAGGCAGATTATCACTAATCTGTGTGTGCATTTATTTTCCTTGAGAACCAAGCAAGTTGACTCATGAAACCATTTGTTTATTATATCGCAATCGCAATATTGACCTCAATTATCGCAACATGACATTTTCCCCAAATCGTGCAGCCCTAGACTGAACAAAATTAAGCATTGATTGGTAATTGGTTGACCTAAATTAGTATTATCTAATTGTGTACTTAAATTTAACAGCTGACAGATATTCAACCTAATTCATTTGGATGGCCAAAACCAGTGAAATAATTTGATAACTCTGAATTCTTGTCATTATTTTATTACCATTTCCTAAACTATAGCGACTAAACTGTGATAGTGATAATTGTGAGAAATGTTGAAGGTGTCTGAATACATTTTGGTTTGACTGTACATACAAATGTGTGTATTTTATTGCTATTTTCAAGACACTCAAGGACACCTTAAACCAATGAAATGACAGTCATAAATAAATGACAGTAATAAATAAATACCCCCAAATATATAAATTAAAAATGTATAATGCGATTCATAAAGAAGCCAGTTTTTCAAAGCAAATGCAAATTACAGATAAAAAAATTTCTTTGCATGATGCAATATCTGCTCTGCACATCATCCCAAGTTGCATCAGCAGAATAAATAAATACTTTACAATAAATACACACAAAAAAAAGCCTCAACCAATTCTGTGCTTGGCAGTATTGTACCGATTTTACAGACTCGGTGTGATGTACCGAGTGTCAGTAGGTCATAAACACTTTAATAATTTACATTTATTGATAAATGATAAAAACCGAGCCAAGCTTCCCCCAGCCCTCACAAAACATCTCTGCAAATATTGGCCGTCTTGTTGGCTGGGTTGGATCCACAGCACTCCTACAAATTGAACAAGAACAAGAAAAGAGCTAAAAAGATTATCCACAACACAGCCGAGGCTGCCAACTGTGATTATCCATAAGCACTCGTAGGCAAGTGGAATTAGTCATGAGAAAAATTTGATAGGAAAATGTGGCAAGAATGTATTGGAGGATGCACAGATGTGAAAGTGTCAGGCGCTAATCTCTTTATTCTTAAATACCCTTTAAATATAGCAGTGTGCAAAATCGATTGTATTTTTCGAAGATGGGCACTGGACAATGATAAAGGTCTTGGAGGAAAACTGCCATTTTCATAAGCATAATTACTGCCTTTTTTACGAGATCCACTATACAAGGCTTTTTAGTTTATGAGGCACAATTAAACGAAGAGCAAGCTGTGAATGTTCTTTTGGATGAGTTTATGGAGCAATATTTTCTTTTTCTGGTTAATAAGGACCACTAAGAGAAACAAAACTGTCGTTTGTTGGCACTTTACCCAAAAAGGCCCTGAATCCTAAAAAACAAAGTTGAAAGCAAATGCATTTAAAATATGTAGATGCATACTGTATAACCTATATTAAACTTAATTATTTATGCTTTTTATTTATTACTATATTTATTCGTCTTTGCATAACTATGTGTGTGTGTGTAAAATCAATCGATATTATTTTTGGTTTAAACTAATTAATAAATGCAAATAAATTAAAATATATAAAATAAATATACACAGTTATGCAAATAGACAAGATATATATCTATATATATTTAACTGTAAATATTTAACAAATATATATTTGCATAACTGTATATATTAAACTGAATTATTTATGCTTTTTATTTTTTAAATTAGTGCTGTCAAATCGATTAATCACGATTAATCGCATCTAACATAAAAGATATATAGATGTATATATGTATGTGTATATATGTATGTGTGTATATATATATATATATATATATATATACACATTATATACTGACAAACTTTTGTTAGATGCAATTAGATTAATCGATTTGACAGCACTATTTTTAATATATTAATGTATATATATATATATATATATATATACACACACAAATTATTCAACTTTATTTGTATTTTAACTTCTTATATTGTTGCATTATTTATATACAACTATAATGTATATTATTCATATTTGCATTACTGTTTGCATTTATTTCATAAGAGGTTGGCAAAACAAAATAATAATTTAACAAAATATTATATCTAGTAGATCTCACAACAAACCGGTCCTATTTGGAAAGGCCTTGTTATGCACTTCTGCAAGCTGCCCACTAAATCACGGCTAAAATATATATATATTTTTTTACTAATTTCCGTCCAAACTGGTCTCTTGTCCCTCGACAGGGAAAAAGGCATTCATTAGTCTGCAACAAGTCCTGAAGTACTCCCTCCTCTCCTTAATTTTACTCACTTATGCCAACAGCTGCCTCAAATTAACATGCTCCTTCAGGTATGCAAATATATGCAAATGTATTGGTGGTTGCCCCCTCTGAGCTTTGAAGTCGAAGTACAGAGGAATGGAAAGGTTGAAGAGTTTGGAAAGCACACTTTGGTAAACATCTGTTTGGGCCTTTGCGCTCACCGTCCCTTGAGAGTTAATGAGCCAGATTCAACTAGAGCAAATGTAATCAATGATTACATGTGTGATTTAATGGTTTAAGTAGTTCCTCACATTTTTGTTTTCCTGTACATTATCATATTTAATAAACAGCTGTTAGGTTTGAGCTCATATATATATATATTAGATTATTTCTGAAATAACACAAGTTACTGAGCAAAACGTTCGTAGCTTAGCCTATACAAATGTCAGTGGAAGACACAAATACTGATCAAAGACTTTCAAGGTTTTCTGATCTGCCGGGTAAACATGATCTAAAAATATGCCTTGAATACTCATGGCAGTTGCTGAAAAAAATTATTTGGATACTTAAGTCACAGGTTAAGAGTTAAGTTAGTTAAAAATGTATGAATGGCATCATAAAACAAATGCTGCTTGACCTTTCAGTGATAACTTCACGTGTCTGGGCCATATTTACAGTGACAAAATGATTTTTCATTGTGTTTTTCCTCAGGCTCCACAAACATTTAACAATCTTAATATGTGGATATATGTTTTAGCTCTGTTCTAAAACCTCCAAAATGCTCTATACAGACAGCAACTGAATGAATGAAGGGAGACTCGCATTTGATTTCAAAGAATTCGCCATTAGCATGTTGCTAAGCTCATGGAACAATACTCTAATAGGCATAAAAATACAGAGAACAAATAGATATTTGATAAAACCATACATTTTAAAACCGGTTTAAATTTTGAAAAGTTTATTGTCCGCCATCTTGGATTTTTTTCTTCCACTGAGCTCATTGCAAAGTATTTTGGGATTTCCTGCTTTGTAAAGGCTACATGCGATGCCACCTTACAGTCTGACCAAAACTAGATATATTAGACAGAATAATAAGTTAACTTAACTTTTGGAACTGTTTCTGTGTTGGGAACATGCATGTGAACATACAGTAGGCAGCTCACTATATATTGGAACACAGAATTTGTTAGGACAGGACACCCGTGTGAAAAAGAACTGTGCTTAATTGTATTGTATGTGCATTAGTAGTGTACTTCAAATCGTAAAAGTAAGTAAGTGAGTCCACCTTCATGACTATGGGTGCGTCTCAATCAGCTCCTGGGCTCCCTAGGTCATGAATCAGTATATTTGTGTACACAAATTCAGGAGTGAATGACTATAGATTCACAAATGACAACTCTCGGAATGGTTTTGGCATGTTATTTTGAATATGGCAATGTTAATATACTTAGTCTTGGTGGAGCAGATCTGCTACGCTGCTGCTGCTTCTGAGCAAGTATGGACTTGCTACTGCTAATTGATACACATGCATGCTGCTGTGAGAATAAGATATTCTGCTGCTGCATAAACGTAAAAAGTGAACAGTTGGATCAGCTTAAAAAAATTACTTCAATTGGTAACACCTAAAGAAATGAAGTTTTCTCAACTTAAATTATCACGTTTTTCACGATAAAACGTGATAATTTAAGTTGAGAAAACTTCATTTCTTTATGAAGAACTCTTGGGAGAGCGCTGCAGGACTATCTTACAGCACACAATGAACCAGATTATTTAAATGTAGAGCAAGCAATCTCATTGGCTGCAGGTTTAGAAAATAAATATAATTAAATAATGGGTTTGTGTTTGTTTATGTTTACTGGGTTGGCTTGCGTGGCTTATGTCAATTAATTTCCATTAAGGACACGTAGTGAGCATCGATGCTCCTTGGTTTTCACATTTTAGGGAGCGAATGTTTCAGTGCACTGGAAAGATTTTTGCGATTAAGACAGCCCTTAAAATGGCCGACTCCCTGATAGGGAGCTGATTTGGACACACACTGTTTCTTAACACACTTAAGCACATTTTGTAATAATGTCAAAATAAATGTTTTACTTTAAAGTACATTTTAAATAATTGTTTTAAGAATCTTTTGTTGTGCTTTAAAGAAGTACACTTATTTTGATATGTTGACTACATAAGTAATGTAAAGTGCTTGATTATAAATGTAACTTTAATGTGTTATTCAATAATTATATTTAAAGTTAATATTATTTTTTTTTTTACAAAATTGCAACATCATCATGAAAAATGTGTAATTCTAAATATATTTAAAAACATGACATACAAGTTTCAATTGTTTTCAGTTTACTTTAAATGCTAGTCAGTACATTCGGCAGATACGCTAAACCATATTTCAAAGACAATAGAAGTAATTATCAAACTACATATAAAGACTTAAGTGCTACTTAAGTTGGTCAAAAAAGCACTCTAAAGTTAAACAAATTGCTTTTAATATAAATTTAAACTAATACATTTTCATTTCATGGCAATTAACATGCAATTAAGTGTCTGAAAACATTACATTCAGTTTGCACTTAAGCATATTCTTTTAATTTTCATAGTAAGTACTCTTTTTAAAAGTAGCCTGTACTTCTTTTTCACAATGGTATCCATTGTTTAATCCTTTAAAACCTATCAAATGCTATCTTTAAAATAAATGCTACTTGTTTTGATATTGAATTATGTAATGCAAAGACATTCATGCATTTTTAATGGTAGCTTACATGTACTTTTAGGTGCCACTGCATGTCTTTTCCACGAAAGGCTGATGAAGTCATCCTGAATCCTAGCGTGGATGGTGGACTACAATCAGGGTCTAGAGGAAGAGAGAACACAAGCAATACAGAATGCAGTGGTGCATGGTGGGACACATGCATGCTCCTGAACTTCCAGCATTAATTGGGCTAATTTGATGCGGCCGAATGCATTTTTAGCACTTCTTCTCATGACTTTTTAATATGAGCACCATAAAACTTGGGAAAAAAATGGGGGTTGGAATTATTTTTGTGGGTCAGAGGCAGCCTTCCTAGAGACTTCTAGAATCTACTGCGATTAATCAAGTAGGCTCGTTAAAAATAAACCGCCTGTGATATGATGGTTCTCAACATCCACGTGATTGCTTTACATTTAATTGCAGAGCAATAATCATAGACTCAGATGCTATTTATGCTGACAATGTGCTGTGGTTTAATGTGTATGCTAATGATGCAAATTTTAGGGGCATTTACACTGAAACGCATTACTTGTGTTCAAAGCAGCTAAACGGAACGTATTGGAATGGAACAAATTGCAGGAATCTTAAGGTGCGTTTTTCAAGGTTTTAGCTCAAAATGCCCCAAAGATATTTTTATATAGCATGTTAAAATTTTCACTTTTTGAGGTTGAGCAAAAACGCACTGTTTTTGTGTCTGTCCCTTTAAATGCAAATGAGCTGCTGCTCCCAGCACAGAGGGCGGAGCTTCAACAGCTTGCACTCACACAGACATGCACTGAAAATGTCAAAAACGTTTAGCCTTTTATGTTCAAACCGGATTCAGACAAAGATGGAGAAACTCAAAAAGAAGTGACAACATGTAGACAACATTTCTGAATGGTTAGTTGATGAATTTATGTAGCTGATGTGTAGTTATCTTCTAGTCATTGATTAGCATATTCTGTCTTGATAATCTATAAATCGCGTTCCGGGGGCGGGGTTTATGTACATTTTAGGGTTAGTGATGTCACTAACCTGGGAGGAAGCTCGTGTAGTCCCTACCAGCCGTTTGTTGTAGTCCTTACAAAAGCAATTTCTTTCAATTTTGAATATGATTTCAAACCACAAATGGATGTAGCCTAGCTTGAAACGGATTTGTAAAAATCGTATTTCATGTGATTTTTTTGCTGTTCACATTAGCTAATTCTGATCGGATTTCAATCGGATACACACAAAAATCGGATTTGGACTGACAGGCTGAACGTAGCCTTGAGTCATTTGTTCGGGAATTGGACTGCGCTGCTTGTGTTTGATTCACTAAAAAGAACCGGCTCTTTAGACTCAGTAGTTCGCGAGTCGGACTGCCCTGGTTGCGCTGTATGTTTTTGATTCACCGATAATAACCGGTTCATAGCGAGTCATGGAGTCAGTCTACACTGATCGCACTGTTTCAGTGAAGGTGTTGACACGCAGCTAAATACAGTGAATTCAGGCACTATAGTAGCCTAATGACCCAGGGCGCAATAGGCCTACACATTGGGCGTAGGATATAGGACATAGAAATGTGGTGAAAAACAGGTCTAACTTTACGGGGTGATTTTAAAAGGGAGCAATCGTGAAATTAGACCCTGAAAAAACAGCAAGACTTGAAAGAAATGACTTTGCATGCACATAGACCAACAATTAAAAAATATACTCCCTATGGTAGTTCTAATCTGATGTTTAATGTTCAGCTATTCTTTTTGATGCTCATCAGCAAATGGACCAACAATGTCTCCATAAAAATGCTGGAAATTTATGAGATGAACCATTAAGTTAACTTGCAGTCACCAGCTATAAATTCAACAGAATGTGTTGACGAGTTATTATTGGAGAGAGAGGTACAGTACGGTAAGCTGCCACTGTGGGTGAACCGTTTGAAATAAAAGTCGATTTGCCTGAGGGCGACATAGTCTGCAATCTCCATCTGCAGTTACCCAGGCAGAAACCAGAGACCTCACACACCTACACAGCTCACACACACACAATCAAGTTATGTTAAATAATGCAGAAATGCATACATAGAGGGTTATGATCTTGTGTAGGCCTATGTATTTTTACTTTTCGTATGGGTACTCTGGTTGCCTGATTAGGAATAACCAAAAAAATCACTTTACTAGCTGTGGATTTATAAATGTATTTCCTAGATTTACATTTCAAATTAGAAAACCAAAGCTAAGAAAATTCCTTTTCTTTGTGTTTTCAGTTGGCCTTCTGTATAGGCTCCATTCAATTTCATGGGTTCCTCACACAACAATTTCTGAAGACTTCTGACTATTGCACAGAAGACTGTTTTATGGTATTTTGTTGCCTGTTTCCTTTTTACCTTTTTGGACTGGTCATGGAGACAAGAGTTGCAATGTTTCAATGCTTAAAAAAAAAGAAAAAAGTTTGCACTGCAGTAAAAATATGAACATACAAATAAATAATGACAGACTTCTGATTTTTGGATGAACTATTCCTTTAACAAGCCTCTACTGAATGGCCCTGTGGATTTGGGTAAAAACTGAGGCACATGGAAGGAGAAAAAGGGTAGAAGGAGGGAGAGAGAGAGCGGGGAAGACGGAAGGAGAGAGGTACGAGGAACAGGTCTTATGCCCGGGGACAATTCTTCATGGTGACAGAGAAGTAGGCCACTGCTAAAAATGAACACTTGGAGCACGATCTCTCTTACTCACAGATAGAGGAAAACACATTCAAGAAAATAAGTGCTTCCTCTGTGCACACAAAGGGGAAAAACAATCATTTTCAGCAGACACAAACATTTTAAAAGTGTTCTTCCTTCCAGCGATAGGCGGGTCATTCCTATACTTTTTGAAATCTGTAGGGGAAAATTCACCAAGAATTAGTTTCGTTGTTTATTTAGACATGCTTTCTGCTTTGTTTTGGTGGCCGGTTCACTGAAGGGATTCTGAAAATCAGATAAGGCTCAAATTCATCTAGAAAATTAATGCTGAACGCAATTTGCTTCGAAATGCTGCATGTGTGCAAAAGTGACGCTACTGTTTAGTTAAATATTAAAAATTAATATGGTTATGTAATTTAGGGTGTGTTCACACTTGTAATTCGGTTCTCTTTGGTTCTTTTGGTCTGGACCAAAAACAGAAAACGATACATTTAGTCCTGGTTCGCCGGAGTCGTTCTGACGACCTGTACCGAACTGTGATGAGAAACATTGCGACTTTGACGAGAAAAAACAGGTATGATTGAGCATTCCGTCCTTTTTAGGGTCGCATCTTGTGTCCTTTTTTTGGTTTGTTTACATGTCTTTGGTCCGTGTAGCGTTCATATTTCAGTCGAAAGAGTTCGTTTGGAAGTTGACCACGACTCATCTTTTCAGCGGTCTCGGTCCGCTTGTTTGGTGCGCACCAGGGTTCAGATGGCAGCGTTCACACTTATTCAAATGAACCGCACTAAAGCCTTGTTTATACTTTCGCCTGGCTCCACAGCGCGAGTCTCCGCAGACTGCGCGCGCACCTCCCCAAACGGACGAGGTGTTTATACTTGACGTGCTCGCCGTTGTACTATTCTTTGAAACGACAGGGGGCGACTCGAGTAATTGTCCTCTAAACCATCAGGAATCAGCAGTGAGAAGAAGAAAGCTGTACACATGTGACAATGTTTATTTTAGTACACCACCACCAATACCACACTACAAAAAGAATTGTGTAAAACCCAGTAAACCCTGAGATTATTACTCGTGACAATAAAACATGAGAATGTATACAACATAACTAAATTAACGATCTCTATATTTTCTAATTTTACTAAACATTTCATTAAGTTTCGTGAACATTTTTATTAAACATGGACCTTTATGTTCATTAAAAATACTTTTTATGCTATTGTATGCTCATTTTTTAAATGTAAGCAACTCATTTAGACGTGCAAACTGGGTGCCGGTGTGGTGAGAAGTTCGAGCTCGGCCAGACTCGGCTCGAAGTCGTTCATCTTCGGATGCGGCGCCGCGCGCGTTGTTACAAAAAATGTCGCGCACACCGCCAGGCGAAATTGGGTCTTGCGAACCCAACGCGCACGACCGCCCACACCGCAATGACGTCATTTTTGCCGCGCGCACCTTCGCGCTCGTGCGGACGCGTCGAGTATAAATCAGGCTTTAACAGAGCAATCGCACCAGGGTTCGTTTGAATCGAACCAAACATGCCAAGTGTGAACACACATTTAGGAAAGTATTTCTATAAAAGCATACACCAAAACATTCTTACACTTAAACATTATTGCTTAAAACATTACAATGGCAGTGTAATGAGTATAACATCCACACTGAGAGAGCGTTTTTATTCATGAAAACAAAGCTTTTTGAAAACGCTCTCCGAAGTGGATAAATTTGAAAGCGCCGTTTTCGTGTTGAAGTGTGGACTGTCAAAACGGATATATTTAAAAAAGTTTAGTCATGTGACGCATATTGTAACAATAGATGTTCATTTTTATACCGGTACTGTGCCTGTTATGTGCTTTTTACTTTCACACTGTTGTTAAAATATGTTACTTTGCACACTCTTCATATCACAGTCCTGCAAAGATGACAGAAAATGTACTCACATTTGCTGTCCTACGGCAATACATGAGAGCAGTCGCGTTTTAGACCAAACATATGGTGACTGAGTGCGACCTGGACGCATCAGTGAATGGTGAGATATTTTGCTAAATAAAATTATCCAGTCAGAAGAATTGCGCGATAACTTTATTTATTTTTCAGTCTGTATCATCTCAGTGAGCTTTTTTTTCAAATGAATCCGGATTAATGTAGGCCCCGTTTACACGTACATGGTTATTTTGAAAAACGGAGACATTTCCCTTCGTTTGTGCCGTTCGTTTACACGCAAACTCGCCTCTGAAAACGATTCTTTCTAAAAACTCCGGCCAGAGTGGAGATTTTGGCAGCCGACGTCACAGTATGCGACAGAACTTGCACCTGCGTCAAAAGTGCGACCTATGTTAACCCATTTAATCCCACTGGTCACACTTGCATATTTTAGTGTGAAATTGAAAAGTAACTCATATTATGAAGCACATGTTCATATATAATGAAAATGTAAGATGTCTATATGAGTTTATGGCAGGTCTAACATGATTGGTTTGTTTGGTTATGTGACCACACACATTTATTTCCTGGTGCTGCCACCTTAATGGAAGGATGACACTGAAGGGTTGGGGTCAGCAATTGAAATGTCATCCACATACTGCAGGACAACAACATCAAAGCTCAGAAAGGACAGGTAAGAATACTAAGTTCCTTTTTGAATAGCTCATACATTTTTTGCACATATCATCATGAAAGGGTTATCTATACATACACATTGAAATTAAATGAATACATGCTTTATTCTGTGGTAAAACTGCAGATAAATGAAGACGGTTACAATTGTGACCGGTGGTATAACACAGTTATACCTATACCTATGTGGTGGTATAACACAGTTACCTAACTGTGGTGGTATAACACAGTTACCTAACTGTGGTGGTATAACACAGTTATACCTATGTTCCCCATATGTAATTCTGTGTTATTTTTATGAACTCTCTTTCAGACTGACTTTAAGTCAAGTTTTGGATTTTCTTGACACTGATGATCCAGAGCCTGCAATTTGTAATATAGCAGTGGTCCCTAAGATAGAGAAGGATGCAATAGAGAAGGACTGTGATAGCGATGCATCTGACATGGATTGTACTGGTGACTCAGCTCACATACCATCAAGAATTTTGAATTCTACTGCAGAACTGTTTGGATCTGATCATTTTGAGGAATTTGAACCTGAATGCGAGGACCAACCAAAACTCACAATTCAAACAAGAAATCTCTCAAAAAAAAACTTGAAGCTGCTGCATCATCTTTATTGCCATCTTCAGATGCTACTACTGCCAGCATGCCAGTGCCCTTGGCAGATGAACCTGCCTGCGGCGATCAACCAAAACTCACAATCTGAACAAGAAATCGTACAAAACAACTTGAAGCTGCTTCATCATCTGTTTTGCCATCTTCAGATGCTACTTGGCAGAAAGCACCCCTGCTCAGCTGATTAAAAGTTAATTTTTTGATGTTGTTGTTGTTGTTATAATTCCACTGTTATGTCTTTAGGAAGGTGATATCTAATCTATGAGTTACATGAGTCCCACACCAGCACACAGTTGTGACTGTTGATTGATAATTTTGTGATGATTTCTTGTTATTAATGAATTGTTACATGTTCCTTGGCATTGTTACATGTTTCCTACCATAGGCTCATATTTAATCATTTGTTTATTTATTTTCATTTGTTTATTTATTTGTTTTCATTTATTATTTTATTTCTGTAAGGTTTTTTCATTTTGTAATTTTAAGTATTTTGTGTCATTTATAATGATTACATTCTAAGCAATTTCCTATAATTTGTTATTTTATCATAATTTTATTAAAATATTTGTGCCATGCTGCTGCATAGGATTGCTATTTTGTCATTTTTGAAACTGAGCCAGACAATGTTTACCTCAATTTTGTGAGATTTTTTATTTATTTATATACACCATAGACTTAGTGACCATAGATTAATAAACAATTGTGACCAGAGATAAAACTCATTTTTTCTTTGGGTTAAAGAGGAAAAGGAAGTGATTCGTTACTGTTGTTGCTATTTTCAGGATTCTGATTGGCTAACGTGGGCTTGAGCTTCTCGTTACACTGCCACCTACAGGTTTGGCATGCTCTTGACGACATATATACACGGGTTTGTGTAAACGAACACTTTTCTGAAACTGACAGGTGTGCTCGATGTTATTTTTGAAAACGGAGAGGATGAAATGTCCGTTTATGAAAATAGCCGCGTAAACGTAGCCGTAGACGAAGCCTGAAGACATTGATGAGATTGTTCAGGTGTGTTTGATTAGGGTTGGAGCTAAACTCTGCAGGACAGCAGCTCTCTAGGACCAAACTTGCCTACACCTGCACAATGGCAAGCCAATTAACAGGGATGAATCTAACAGGATGGAAATAAAGTGCTAAAGTTAGCTATTATTATTGAGCGTTAGCTAAAGGCTGCCAACTATTTGAAGAAATTGATTTTTTTTCTCTCCAAATTATCATACTGATTTCTGTAATTTTTTCTAAAAAGACTGAAAGTTTTATGTGGAGCAAACCAACAACCACCAAATGTCACAGAATTCATTAAATGCATGTCACTTCTTGAAGGAACTGGCTTTTGTCAGGTAAAATGCACTAGCAGGAATGATCCATTCTGTGTGTGTATCTTCACAGACTTCAAGTGCAAGATTTATTTAACAGCGAACCGCTGTAAGCAAACTCCTTGAAAGATTTACACGTTTACATTAACACATCAGCAGAAGGCAAAAAACTTCTATATTTCATCTTACAGCATCCGGTCCCATGTATAATGCATGTTGCTTAGGTCAGAAGACTTGTTATTGCTTTCAAAGTTTATTGCTTCTCGGATCGAATATGCTTACAGATGCTCCGAGTTTGGATCTGCATCTCCCAGAATGAAGCAGTAACTGGATTATGCCTCCTTCTACACTACATAGAATATGCTCAGTGTCACTTACAGTTACAGCTAGCAAATTTAATTAAGAGTCATAAAGGGTATCGTTTTGTTTCGCTACGCTGAGGATATGGGTGCAGTATATTCTGCAGCAAGTTTTAAACTTGTAATTGCTCAGGTTAAGCAGAGGGTAATTTTGCAATCCTTGCCAAGTTTTGTTAAAGTGCCTCATTAAACAAGACAAATGAGCTTTCGGAATGAAAAATTTGGACACAGCCCATTTGATTCCCTAGCTGATACATTTGATATGTTCGGAACGGCATACTGCTTTTCATACTTTATTTTTGTCATTTGCGCATTATGCTCAACAAGAACTTCCATTTCCAATTTTTTTTATCTTTTTTTTTTCAGACAGCCAAAAGTTATTTTCGACTATTTTCGAAACTATTTTCGTATGGCATAAAATTCCCAAATTACATACTATATAAACCACTACATTTGGGCACTGTATCCCACAATGCACTGTGACAAATTAACTGTAAATAGCAACAATCTCAATTTTTTACGTTTCGTTAAAATTAAAACATTTATGCACACACTGTAAAAAAAGTTGCTGCTTTAAATTTTTAAGTACAATCAACTTGGATGTTTGTCATGTCAACTTAAATTGCATTAAACTGACTTAAAAAAATGAGTTGAATCTTGTATAACTTATAAAAAAAAGTTGAAAATTGCTTAACTTAATTTGATGCATTAAAGCAATGCAAAAACACATGTTGTTATAACATTTTTATAGTGCACAATTTGATTTCAAAATTATATCCGGATGCCACTTGCTCAATTTGGCATGCAATACGTACTAACTTGGCAATGCCAAAACAGTCTAATGAAAATGTGTAACTATTTACGTTTTGGTGAATTGGTGGCTAATTTGTATGACTTTGTGCAATCTCATTAATTCGTACAATGTTTACGCCCCAGTGATGGGTATGATTAGGGGTGGACCTTCATGCTTACTTTTCTTTTCTAATAATCGTTTTTCTACGATTCACATCGCATAAAATCTCCCCCTTGTAACTTACTTTTTTCCCGTGAGATCAGATTGGCGAAGCTGCATACAAATGTTTAAAATGCTTATCGGTGAATGCAGCTACATTAGTATGCCATTTGGAACAGATTCTTCCTTAGCTCTTCTCACTCTGCTGAATCATTTATTAATGGTCATTTATGGCCATGTACTCATCTGAGTCACTGTCTAATGGTGCTTGTGGATGGGTGCACATTCTGACACATCGATGGAACAAACTACCATCTATCAGATGATTCGTCCAACTGTAACAGCTCTCAGTGGCACATTTAGATTGATGCCTGGTGCTTTTCAGAAGGGGGCAGGGAAAGTGATCAAACACATCCAATTAACAGAGGCGAGAAATCAGCCTCTCGTTGTTGGAACTAATGTTCTGGATTCTTTTCCAACATTCATAACTGTCTAACGCTAATGAGAAAGGAGGACATTTATAAGGAATATGCTTTATAATTAACAACAAAGGCTTTGCATTTTTAATTTATTGTCGATCATCATAAAGATTTTATCTTAAGGCTTATGTCTAATCGTTGACAGAATCACAGTCAAACCCAGCATGTGGTTTGAGTAAGAATGTTAAATTTGTATGCATGTATTTCCCACAAGTTAATTTTGTCAACATTTATGGGTACATTAACATATAGATGAGCTCAAAGCTTACAGACATGGACTAAAAGCTATAAAATGTTCCAAATGTGCTCTAAAACACCTGCAATTTTGTTTCTGTGGCGTTTAAATGTGCATGTGCAGATCCTTTGCTGAAGATAGCCTAAGGAAATCATGTTATGCTTTTTGTTTTCCTCTTATATTGCTATCAGAAATCTTTGTTCTCTCCTTTTTAGTTCATAAATGAAAGCTTTGCCCCCAGCCCTTGAATCAAATGTAAATTGTACCTCTTTTGTCTCATTTTTGTCAAATATAGCTAGGCGCATTTGGGTTTCTCTTCTCTCTACATAGCAAGTCTGAGAGAATGAAATATCTGAAAAGTTCTATTTTAAGCATATTTCTGTGTTAAAACGCAACTTTGGCTACATTTTACTAGTTTTACACGTTAGTAAGTTTCATGTGGACTCTAAAAGAGCATATGTGCACAATGTTATATATTCATAAACTACATACATTCTAAATCACTCACTTAAATATCTATTGGATGTAGGATGTTAGAATGCTTACAATGCAAAGCCATTAATATGACTGTACATAATTCATCTTTGAGACAGACATATGAAACATTTAGTTGAACTTTAGCTTTTGTTGAAGTTAATATTGTATTAATATTAATGCATTCATATGTTTAATATTAAAAGTATTTTAATATAATATATATATATAAATTATTTTATTAAATTGATCAAAAGTGACATTAAAGTTAAAATTATAGTTTTTTTTTAAAGAAAATATCATTAATAATAATAACAATAGTATAGTAATAATAATTATAATACATTTTTCTTTAGCACCAAATCAGCAAATTAGAATGAGTTTTTTTTTTTTTTTTTTTTTTTTTTTTTATCCAATAAAATTAGCTGCTTTAAAATAAAATAAAATAAACATTTCTGACCCTAACGTTTTGACCAGTAAGTTTTACACCAAACAATTATTTCATGAAATGAGGGTCACCATCAAGATCAAGCATCTTTGTCCTGATGCGCTCAGTGGTTGCTTCGGCATTGTGGAAACCTTTACTCGCTCTCTTTGTTTCAGTCACAGTTTCTCTGAGATTTGCTATGTCAGATCAAAGACCGCTGAACCATTGCACAGCTCACAATTTAAAGCGGAACTTCTGAGGAACTGAAGGTCTCATAAAGGGAATCCCTAAGAGAGGTACTGCATGGTCCTCTTGGTCTTGTTGTGACAGCGCAGCTCTGATCAAATGAAAGCTTCACGCGGTCTTTATCTGTAGCTGTTGCAGAGCGTCCCTCTTTGACACCCAATGCCTGACTGCGCATAAGTGGAGGGGAGCAGAGAGAGGGAGGAGAGAAGAGAAAAACAGCAGGAGGAGGGTGAAATCTAGCCAGACTATGTTGAAGAGCCACAGGCTGCGCACAGCAAATTGCTCTGGAGTTAGAGAGGATTGAAGGAGGAAGATCGAGATTATTGCTGCAGAGATTTCAGAGGTGTGGGCAAGTGGAAACTTATTGACATCTTTGGCGTCGATACTGGGAAGAAGATGAGAATTGAGTGATTTCAATCTACAGGAGGCGCAAGACTGCTACTGTGGAGGAGTGCCGTGCTTCTAATCCTACAGAAAATAGGTAATTTTCTTCTAGGTAAACTTACTTTTAAATACTTTACCTTTTCCAGCTCACGTCGATTTATGTGGGAGGAAGAGATCTGAGGACTGGATCGGATTTGAGACTTTGGGGCTTCAAAGAATTCTTCTGCTGCAATTTTTCTGAGAAAAACATGCATACGTGAACCCCACGCACTTACTGTTCAACGCAATCTGGAGTGATGAACATCATAGGAGAGGCATGTCAGTTGTAGTCTCGTATGCGGCGCTCTGAGGAATAATGATGGGAAGAAATTCACTTCTGGCATAAAATGAGAAATTTATCGCTGCCGATCATTTCTGACCCACTCTTTTGGAGAACATGTGGCTTATTTCTCTATTCCCTCTCGCTTTAGAAGCCGTGAGACTCCTCTTTGGAAAATAAGAGCCGGTGGTTGTGCTTACAGACTGGGAGATCTGAAATATTTAAGACTCTGGCTGTGAAAGATGCAATTAACGATTAATGAAAACTGAAACGGCTGTGATCAGCATGCACAGGTTGCCTACATTCACTCTGAAAACTGTGGGAGTGAGTTAAGACGAGAGGACTAATGACTGACAGCGGTACCAGGTTTGCTGTGTGGTACCCCGGAGTACATCCTGTGCATTAGGTTGCCTTGGGCTGAATTTAGAAACAGCAAGTTTGGCTCAATCTTGATCTTTTTTTTTTCTTGCTTCCTCATTAGCTCTTCCTCCCATCACGCCTCATATTGAGGAACAGGTTGCTGTGCTATTAAGCAGATTCAGATTAACTACTGTTTCCAGGACTGTGGTTCCTTTGGGATGAACAGTTAAGCAACGCATATGGGTCTACAAAACTTGGTTTGATTGAACATTTAACCCCCCATCATTATTTCCTTGTTCCTCATAATCAACATGGTCCCACCGCCCCCTTCCAACAAGCCACACGTTTGCCTTTCATGTGTTCTTATCATGAGTAGCATGGCGCTGCTGGACGCCTACCTTGTGGAGCAAAATCAAGGTCCACGGAAGGTGGGCGTCTGCATCATGGTGATGGTAGGCGACGTGTGCTTCCTCATCGTGCTGCGGTACATTGCAGTATGGGTTGGTGCCGAAGTACGAACTGCTAAACGCGGCTACGCCATGATCCTCTGGTTCTTCTACGTCTTTGTGCTCGAGATCAAGGTCTACTTTGTCTATCAGAACTACAAGGCGGAAGGCGAGAGAGCGGAAGCTCTTACCTGCAAGGCTTTCACTGTGCTGCTTTCCGTGTTCGTGCCGGGACTTTACGTGACGCTGGCAGCCATCGACCACATGGAATACGTTCGGCCAATCAAGAAGAGGGAGGAGCTGAGGAGTCGACTATTTTGGGTTGTCGTGGATCTTCTTGACATCTTGGACATTCAGGCCAGCCTATGGGAGCCTCAGAGAAAAGGTCTTCCCCTATGGGTGGAGGGCCTTACTTTTTTCTACTGCTACATACTACTTCTGATACTGCCGTGTGTGTCGCTAAGCGAAATAAGCATGCAAGGTGTAAATATTGTGCCGCACAAGATGTTGTTGTATCCCATTCTCAGTTTGGTCGCCATCAACTTTATTACGATTTTTATACGGGGAGGGAATATGGTGCTTTATAAGGACGTCCGTGTGTCTGGAATACTCATGGGCAAGAACGTCCTCGCCATTGTCCTGAAGACGTGCAGCTTCGTGCAGTACCGGAGACACCTGCAGGAGGCACCGACACCCGCTCTCGCTCCGGAGCTACAGAGGGATGCAGTGCCACAAAGTTCTCGAAGGGCAGTGCCAGTCGCAATGCCAATGTCCGTCACCATGCCAACTCCGCAGGTAGTCATACAAGATCTCACCACGCTTCCAGAAGAGCCCGAACTTGAGGAAACATGACAAAAGGTGGAATTAGAAGAGTTTGCACGGAGGATATTTGGACAACGCACAACATGAACTGCTTTGAGATTTTTATCCTAAAGTTAATCCGGGTGTACACTGTCTGATTTTTACAGTACTTTACCATTGTTTCTTATCAGATTGTATGACGTGATATTAATAAGACTGTGCAGCCCATACCACAGACATTTAGCTAGACTCTGATCGAAATTGACTGCACTGACTAGGCATTTTGAGTCACCACAGTGTAAAAAGAAATCATAATAATTATTTTCATTTTGTTTTCCAGTAGAAATGCCAACTTTAAAAAAAAAACAAGATACATTTACAAGGCCAGAACACTCCTTTGGGCCGTTTTTGAGCGTCAGTCGTCTTAGTTTTTTCGGTGTTAGCTCTAGTCGGGCACTGTCGGTGAGAAAGAGAACTCTGATTGGCTGTTGAGCTTTGCGAACGAGTCAGTGAACGAGAATGAAAGTAAAAGTGATGAAAGCGAGCAAAGAAGTCAAGACGGTACAGACAAACAGAATTTTACGTCATCTTACCTGAGCATTCAGATGCACGAATATTTTCATAATAACATTAGCCGAATGGAACGAAGAAACTGATCAGCGTGATTGATATTCAAAATGGTAAGCAAACGCTGCTTTGTTTACGGTTCGGAAATCTAAAGTCAGTAAAGAAAACAGACTATTGATACCTGCTGATATAGACAGATATTTACGTACACGCAGGCGCAGAACGCACATGCGAGTTGAGACTCACCTTAAGTCCTTTTGGTGTGTTCAAACGCAGCTTTTGACCGAGACACAGCCAACGAAAGGCGACAACACAGTCAGCTTTTGTCGCCGCTAGTTCTTTGACATCGGCTTGGTGTGTCCCAGGCTTTAAACAAAATTGTGTAGGCTATTTATCTTACCACATTGGTAAATAACTTTTTCTTGTTATAAACATAATTACATTTTGATTTGTGTGTTGTTTTGCTGAAAGATAAGAAAAAAATAGTGATTAAGAAAAAAAAAATCAGTGTAGTACATAGCATTCTTGCATTCAATGCCAGTTCCAAATTTCGCCTTGAAAATAAAAAAGGCTGAATGAGTCTCTGACAACAAAAAAGTAATGTTATCATAGAGTTATCAAATATCATAGAGTGTGCACCCAATTTTAGTGAGATCATGTGATTAAAGTTGTTGATGAGGTGACAAATGTTCGTGAAATGAAGACACAAAGCAGCTGTGGTGGATCTGGGGTCCATTCATTTCCAGAAAATGTCTTTAAATCTGGAATGTAGAAGTTTATTCCGAAAGCCATTAATTAACAAGTGGCATACCAAGCAAATCACACTTGAAGGAACTCTCAGTGACCCTATGATTGTACAATTACAGACAGCTGCGAATACTTCATCTATTTTCGTTAAAAAAATGCACTGAATCATCATGTTCTGTATTTATTTCATTTTATTTATGCAGTATTTTAATAACTATGGTGAAAAGTTGTGTGTTTGGAAAAACTCATTCTACAATTAACTTATCTAAACCTATTACAAAGTGAATGTTTTATATTTAATGGAATTATTCATATATTCTTTGTTTCGATGTTTTATGAGAATCAAATGAATGATATTTTGTTATTAAAACAATGTTTTTGTTGATATCTGATATTATTTTTTCTCCTTCTTACTGACACTTAGCCACCACCTAACAACCACCCAAAACCCACTAGCAATGGTTAAGAAACTAAGAACACCTTAGCAACCGTATAACAATGTAGCAACCCCAGAAAATGTTTAGAAACTTAGAACACCTTAGCACTGTAAAAAATACTTTCATGATTTCTTATCACAATTTTTTTTTCTTTTGTCAAATCAACTCAATAATTTCTCCTTCATTGTATCAACTTGACAACCAGGTAACTTACTTTACCAACACCCTTTTAACCACTGATTGGCATTGAAAATTTTCTTACGAAAATCTAGTATTTTTCAATCAATCGACATCCTTTGTTCTTTTTGAGTAAAATTACAAGTCTGCTAAAAGCAAAGACTTCCCCAAACTGGGACCAATTCACAATCCTGCTATTCAGTATGATTATTCTTATCTTGTCAGCTCAACATGATGATAAAAGGCAGCTTGTTCTTTTCTTCCACAAATCTAGAATTGGAGGCAACTCATTTGAATAAAGTTGTCATAATCAAATGCAAATTTAGCAAAGTTTTGTCTCCTGTTCCTGCTAAATGATTAGCTTGCTGTTAACCCACTCCAAATCTCTGAGGGCTTTCTATTTAAATCCAAAAATCAAAGCTCAGCCTGAGTATTTCAATAATAAGTAAAACATTGTGTGCCGTGGGTGAATTAAAAGAAATGTTTTATGACAACGTATACCCAGAGCTATAATTTTAGCATGTTGCTATAGCTACTGTTAGATTAGCACAGTCGACAAATATAGCACAAAGGCATGTCTAAAAAAACAAAACAGGATCTCAGTAAATACACCTGACAGCTTCTCGTCGCTTCACTGACACCGTAGATGCTTCTGTGCCAGAGTGAAACACAACATATAAATCATATTTCTTTAACCTGTCAACAGTAAAGTAAATAGTAACTAGTTTGTCAAAGCAGTCCCTTTCAGTCAGTAATTTATGGGTCTTGCAAGTTAATCTGTAAAGTGCAGTAAAGATCGAAATTCATCACACTTGATTAATATTTACATTTGATGTAGCTTCTAAAAGGCATAGTTCACAAATAAAAAAAGACATATTCTACTCACCCTTATTCATGGGAGTGAATGGGTCTAGATCTTTCAAGCAGCAAAATCACAAGCACACACACAAAAACACCATAAAAGTAGGTCAAATGACTTGTGCGGTATATTTCATGTCTTCTGAAGCCATATGATACTGTAGCTTTCTGTGAGGAAATATTTTTGTAGAATTTGAACTTTATAGCACATTTCTATTAAAAGACAATGAATAAACCGAAAAACGTAATATTGGAAGTTACTTTTAAAAGTAATGTGAAAGTTCGTTTGACATAAATGTTGTTCAAATAAGGTCAATATTTAACTAAGCTAAAGTTTAAGCAAATCTTACCATTTATGTTAAAGCACTTACAACAAAAACAGAGCAGTTATGTCTAAATATTAGCAATGCATATGAATAGCAGACTAGCCCTTGCCAAATTGTTCTACAACTAATAGCTGACCATTGAAAAACCTCTCAAGTAATGGCTCGGTTGGGACCATTCAATAATCAAGCTTGAGAATTCAGCCCTCACGCCATGATGATAATAGCCCAATTACAGAAACAAAATCGTGTGAGTTGTTATTTTGGACAGAGGGTGGAATTAAACTCGCTGCTATTTGCCAGGAAAATGGAGGCCACTGCTGCGCCAAGAGATTATGTGTCAGTCAGTCCTAATGTGGGTAAAACTGAAAAAAAAAAAAAAGTACTGTAAAGACACGGGGCAGCTGCAGGCAGCGCTCAACACAGCTAACTACTAACCCGCAGCTGATAAATGCATCCGGAGGGAGCCATGAAAGTCAAATCTGAAATAGAGGACAGCATAAAAAATATTCTCTTCGGGTACTCTGGATATGCACATATTAGTGTGATTCTGTGTGGATATGAGAAGTCTCTAGATAGGTAGGTAGGTAGGTAGGTGGGTGGGTTGGCAGGGTGGGTGGGTAGGTGGGTAGGTAGGTAGGGAGGGATGGATAGATAGATAGATAGATAGATAGATAGATAGATAGATAGATAGATAGATAGATAGATAGATAGATAGATAGATAGATAGATAGATAGATAGATAGATAGATAGATCGATAGATGGTTCCATCGCCGGTTCCACCTGACCAAGTGTCGAGGTGTCCATGAGCAAGACACCTAACCCCAGCTGCTCCCGACGAGCTGGATGGCGCCTTGCATGGCTGACACCGCCGTCAGTGTATGAATGAGTGAATGAATGGGTGAATGTGAGGCAATATGTAAAGCGCTTTGGTGGCCATGGGTCTGTTGAAAGCGCTATATAAATGCAGTCCATTTATAGATAGATAGTGTAACGGTACACAGAAGTCATGATTCGGTATCTCGGTTTTGGGGTCACGGTTCGATACAAGTTTGGTACATTTACATGTCATTTTCTTTGCACGTGAGAGTACATTAACATGCGGTGACCATGGCGGATGCACAAAGTTCAATATCACGCTTTTTTAAGAAATGACAGAAAGATGAGCGAGAAGGAGAAAAAGTGCCATCTACATCTGCCTACTTCACCTTTCCACGAGGAGACGGCGAGTGGAGCGGCACCTGAGGCTTCCCATTTCTAGGCATATTTCATCACTGGACTGTTAATGAGACTTCCACGACACAAATCGGCACAATGCCAAATGATTTTGTCTCATTTTAACAGCGGAAATAACTTAAAATACTTATGGACATATAGAGTGTGCACCCAATTTTAGTGAGATAATGTGATAAAAGTTGTTGATGAGGTGACAAATGGTCGTGAAATGAAGAGAGATATGATAGATGGATGGAGCGATATATATATATATATATATTAATGTATACGTGGCTGAATTCACTCATAATCAGAGATGGAAACATAAAAAAGCTTTAACACACTTCCCCCACTATGATTCAGAGCCGCTGGCACCTGTTGACAGAACCAGTGGGTGGCAATTAAGCTGCATTTGGAAGAACATGGCATTTCAACACATTGCGGCTGCAGTCATATACTGGAACAGCTTCAGCAGCATTTAATTGGACACATCATTATCTGTCGCCACTCCATTCGGATTCTTGAATTATATGATTGTGTATTTTTGTTCCCGCCAAGAGCCTACAGGGGGTCTCAGTCCTCTTGTTTCAATTAGCCTAACAATGCATTCAGTTGCCTGCTGTGCCACACAGAGCCCGGACCGCCACACAAGACCGAAACACAATGTGCCATCCAGACACTTTGCTTGTTTACTCAAGGATGCCGTCAATCTGTTGCTCTGCTTAATTCACCATGACAATTTTCTTTTTTAAAGTTTCTTATTAGCTCTTTTTCGGCTGCCATTGTTGATTTCTTCAGGCAAAATGTGGTTAAATAAATGCACAGTTGTCTAATACCGAACTGAAATAAACATTTAAGTCCAAATTTTGAGCAATTCTATATTGGTTTGCATAATTAACCATAGAACGCATATATTTGCATGTCTGTGTACCTGTAGCTCTATTGTTGCACTGTTGACAACGTTAGATTTAGGCCCCGTTTACACCATGGGAAAACGCAGATATTTCCCTGCGTTTTGGCCTGTCATTTACACGAAAACGCAGTTTTTATCCAAGAAAACGATTATTTCTAAAAACTCCTGCCAAAGTGGAGATTTCTGAAAACGCCGGTTATATGTTGCCGTGTCAACTGGGAGAAACGGGGTTTTAGGTTCTCAAACGTCACATTATGCGCCAGAAAATGCTTACGTCATGTGAGCGCCCTATGTTTATTTATTTTTTGGCTACTATTTGATCATGGATGCTGTTAAGGTGGTACTCATTTTTACTTTTGTGCAAACGTTTTTGGCCTGTTTGCATTTGCTTCGCTGTCTGTCCACACAAACGAATCTCGCGCCATGTCTGTTGTTTTGAAAGGAACTGGAAGTCGCTCGTGCTATTCGTTGTTGTCGATTTTGAGGATTCTGATTGGCTTGCATGGCTTTATCCTTCTCCCTACACTGCCGCCCATAGGTTTGGTATTATTATGATGTTGCTCGACGGCGTATTTATGCGGGTTGATGTAAACGACAACTTTTTTGAAAACGATGTTGTGTGCACGATGTTATTTTTGAAAATGGAGGGGGAGAAATATTCGTTTCTCTAAATACCCGGCTATGTGTAAATGTGGCCTTAGTCAGTCCGAATCATTTTCGTGAAACATTCAAATAAGAGATTCAGTCATGGGATATTTAAACCTTCACAACATGTCATATTAAACGCTTCGAACCTTCAATGCAGTTACCTCATTATGGTTTAATGAGTGTGTGGTTTGTTGGCTCGGGAACTTCTCGGACCGATTCTGTTTGATGTTTTGTAAACCGGTAACGTTACATTGACTAAAGAACCATTCACAGCGGCAATCGTTCTCCACCATGTTTAAAATTTACGACACGCCCAACTTAACTTGCTTATCAAAATGATCTCCGAACTTCCCAATGGTAAATACGAATTGAGAGGGCGTTCATGTCCAATTTTTTACTTGGAAAGTCGTATTTACATAATCGCGATAGCACGTGAAGCCAGCATAAATATGTATGAAGCTCCTCAGAAGAATAAAAAAAATGTAGTAATAAAGAATATGCATCATTTGTTTTTCGTTTTTGATCCAGGATTAAATTATACATTTCTATTTCCTCTGAAATAACATATAGCCTGGTTAAAAAAGAGAGAAAGAGATATATCAAATTACATTTGAAAGAGAAAGAGGAAAGAGAAACCAGAAACCATCGTCTAATTATAGATTGGTTGGTATCTAAAACTGTGAGCTGAATATACCCAATGATACTTCTCGTAGAAGTTTAATCTAAGAGAATTACCATCGCAACACTGAGATGAAGTTGTCATTGGTGTCTCACACCTGAGGGGGTTCCTATGGCAACATGAGCCTCAGGTGATATCGTTGTTCTGATGCCCAAAACAGAAACTCGATGAAGACTTTAAGGAGAGTCAACAATGAATCATATACTTTATGAGGGGAATGTCATATTCAAAGCTGCTGTGGTACATCTAATGTGATACCAGTTTTTGAATGGTACGCAGGTTATAAAGGCAATGTCGTCTTAAAATCAACATTAACAGCATTTGCAACCCATTTTACTTTGTATTTCTGACTGGCGCATATGGGCGACTTCAATTATGATGGATTTCAGGTTAATTCAAGGGTGTCATAATACAATTTGCCATTGTTTTTCCATAAGTTTGAAATATTACCACTGTTGTCAGTGATTGCATTGTTACTGAGTAGAAAGGCAATTTATTGCACCATTATCTGTTATTATTTGATTAAACTGCAATGAAGACACTTGAAGGCATATGTTCAGTTAATCAGTCTTTGGCTTTGTTCGTTCACTTTTAAAATTCATTTTGAATATAATTAGACATCTTAATATTCACCACACATTCATCCCATTGTTAACAACTCCATATGGGGCATGTTTTATGCCGGGTATGAAATGAATACATCAGTGTCAAGACAAAGAGAAGTCTGCCTTTGAATGTTAAACACTAACAATTTAATTTCACACTTTTTATTGCTTATATTTAAAAGCCAAAGAGAAATAATTACTTTTCACTAGGTATAAAAGGCTTAAGAAATTCAATAACAGCGATAGTCTCAGTTCAAACTGATTTGTTCAGCGACCAGAGAATGAAAGATGAATCAGTCGTTCCTTTTGTGCCTAAGAGAAGATGTAAGGAAGCCTGAACTGCTGTGAAAAAAATATGTTGTCTTGACTCACACTGTCAGAAGCACTTCTCTTGAGGAGTCTTTCAAATTGCTTTTTTTGTCTTTGCACATAAAATAGTTATGCGCAAATGAAACCCTGACAAGTGACTGTGTACATTCTTAGCCCTCTGGGGGTAAAAAAGAAAGAAAAAAGAAGACCTTTTTTAATTTCAAGTAAATAAATGTGCTATATTTTAGTTCAATAATGGTTTTGACTATTTTGCATTTTTAGGGAATTTTATGGTGCTAAATTATACTTATGGAATAGTTATGATCCATTAATTACCTGTTAACCACTTTTCAAGCATAGACCTGAACATTTAATTTCCAACCTAAACGGTCATAAATCTTAAATGCTTTAGAGCACACACTGAAGTTTGGTCTCTTTTTAAAGATGACACTTGGCAGATTATTGCTGAAGTGAAATGAGTAAAACAAATTTTTATTTTTTGGGGATTTTATATGAAATACATATTTTCCAAAAAAATGTTTACACTAAAACTGTAATCTAAACAAGTTGTGCTCCAAATTTGAGGTGGATATATATATATATATATATATATATATATATATATATATATATATATATAGGACCATTTATTTCTGTGTGTTTCACATAGCAATTGCCAAAACCTTTACCAAATTCCATAACATTCTGATGAAGTAAAAAAAAAATAAACGTACAATTTTTCAGTCAAAAACGACCGAACAGCACCAGAGGGTTAAAGATAGTGAGAGAAAGAGGTTTGGAACCAAACCCAAGGAGCAATGAAGCAAAACTGCATGCGCACCAGTTTTTAAAATGTACTGATAGTTTGAAAGAAAGTTTTTTTTTTATGGATTTTTCCTGATGGCCAAGGACAGGTGAAGTGACTGAATCTGCTCTGCAGTGAATATGTTTGTTTGAAGTAGACGAGGAGCTGTCTTTCATTCTAAATAAAAGCAGAATCAATTCAGACACTCTGAAGGGAAAGACTGCAGACAGACAGAAAATGAATCACGAATCTATGTCAAACGTATCTTAATATGCTGACATTGCTAATACTTTCCCTGTGGTTTGATTGATTTTGGAAATATTTAAACGCTTTAACTATACAATTAAATTTCACACCATTGTGTTGATCAAACAAGTTCCTTGCTTCATTGTAATATCCTGACAATGACATAAAACTATTTAATAATAAAACAATATTTAATTCTCTCCAAGTTTAATGTAGAGACTATAAGTATACTATACTATGTATACTATAAGTATAAATTTGTACTTGAATGAATAATATATACACACACACACACACACATATATATACAGTATATATATATATAACTTGTCCTGCACTTTTTGTGTTACAGATAAAATCTTTCATGGACAAGCACCACCCACATTTTCTCTAAATCTAGTTTTGGCAATTCTGTTTTATGCTGCTAGTGATTCAGAAATGACACTCACATTCACCTTTAACCCTTAAACGCATACGTTTGACACCAACCTTTTTAGTAACAGTGTAAGTATATTTTTTCTGCACAACAATAATTTAATCTTAGATGACTGAATAAGTTCAATTCACCTTTATTCGACAAGGTGGCGATGTCTGAAACACAATGAAGTGACGTTTCAGTTACTGCAGGCAGAAAACAAAAGAATAGGAAATATCATCAGCAAAACTTGAAATGGCTCAGTGATTTCCTGCAGAGCAAATACTGAACGCAACCAAATATTAGTGTCATTTGATGGTGGATCTGGAGAAGAAGCTGTCAGAGATCAAAATATTGATTTTGAAGGCGTTGAAAATGATAGTTTTGAGAATATGTTTGAGATAGCGAATTTGAGCCAGATGAATGTACTGGGGAATGAGCTCTGATGAGGACAGTGATGATGGTGTAAAACATCTGCTCAAACTGAACCCTTCCAAGCTCTAAAAGGTAACAAAATATGCTTTATTTTAGTCTTCTGTTATAGTTACTCTAATATCAGGACAGTTTTATAGTATCGCAACAGGTAGAGATCCATCCGTGTTAGATATAAACCCGGGTTGCTAAAGACCTGAATATGTAATAATGATTGGGGAAACATTCATGCATTTAAGGGTTTAATAAATGAGTTGTTTAGTTGTTCTCTGCCTCTTTTAGAAATCTTAACTAAAACAATTCCAGGAAAGTCAGTTCCATGAATTTATAGGCCTGTATAAGGAAAGATTTCAGATTACATCTAATGTATTTATATGTATGTGTTTTTTGTGCCCATACTTTATGCAAAGCTTAAATATTTCATTTCTTTTGTCTTGTGTTTCACAGTCTTGTCTTAGAAGCAATGCAAATTCAGACCTTTGTGAGTCCATTGCCAATGGCATTGGGCTGATTAAACCAAATGCGATTTAACCTTCAAGTGTTTCAGCCTGAAATAACCTTTTTATATTCAACGAATATTGCTGTGCTTGGGACGATAAACGTTTTGCCTGCTTGTGTGATGGCCTCTTGTCATCCTAACTCAAATCTCAGATTACCAATGCAATTAATGCTAACCTGCTAACCATTCCCATTTCTGCACCATGTTGCATCCCTAAACGTGTCCTTGATTCCCTTTCACCACCTCATTTGTCAAATCCGAATACCCATGGTCATAAACAAATCCTTAGCCTTGGAAAGCAGACACGTGAGACACAGGGCAGCATCTTGAAAATCCACTTTCCTGCCGACGGTCATCAGAATCTGACGGGCGAGAGAAACGGCGGGGCACGGTAATTCAATCCAGGCGGCAGTTTGCCTCTCAACACTCAGTCGGCTAATGTCATTACGGACAGGACTGTCGTAATGTGTCAGGGGACGAGGCGGAGGTGTCGCGGAGTCGCCGTCTGTAAGGCACACAGCTCCCTCCTCATTTAGTGCTAGATTTCCCAACAGGCCACCCTCAAAATGGATCGTTGGTACTTGGCAAGGCAAACCACTCTATCTTAAAAAATCTTTCAGGGGAGAGCTTAAAAAAGAGAGAAAACGCACTCTTTTTATTGTAAGGTTGTTAAAATGATCGTCTACTTGATGAAGTTTGAAGTCACATTGGAATGATACTCAATATTCAAGTTGAGCATGCAGGAAGGCCACCTTTTTACCAGTGGAAAACTTTGGACTTAATGAGTTTAAGTCATAGCATATCAATTAAAAGCTTGTGGCTGAAACGAATTGGTATTGATAAGAAGTTGTAGGCTAATGCAAATGTTGACTGTACAATTTAGTTTACATGTTTTATGTAACGTTGGTGAAAAAAAAGTGGCCTGTCTGAAAACGCAACGATGACCAAACTACATCATTTCCCATCATTCCCTATGGCGATTCCCTTCCCTAAGAAGAATTTATGGTTCATTCAAGTCTTCCAGGGAAGTTCACAGGCTACGAATTGGGAAGCCATAGGGGCTGTTTACACGACACCGTTTTTAACGAAAAACCTTTTATGTGTTTTTGCTGTTCATTTACATGACAACAGCGTTTTGGAGGCGTATTGAGTCTATAGGAGCATAGAAGTTTTTCTTTTTACAAAGTGACATTGCCAACTACTGGTCTGGCAATATAATACAGTGTTTTTAGTCATTTTTGTGGATCTGTGTGGCTGGGGATTGTTTTGACAACATTGTCTTCTGTACAAATGAAAAACTTTCCAGTTTTTAGTACATCGTTGTCATAAACATACCCACGATTACAACGTAAGGTGCATCCATATTTTGGTTGGAGCACAACCTTTGACTCTTCTTCTTGAAATGATGAATAAAGAATACACATTGGATATGTTTTTATTCAGTTTATGAATATATTCACTGTAAAAAATTATCGTGATTTTAACAGTTAAAGACTGTAAAAATGGATCTAATGGTACATTTAATGTAATTTTACTGTAAAATACCGTTAAATTGACCGTTTTTGGAAGTAAAAACGAACAAGTCATTGTATAATTTACAGTGAAAAAACGTAAATTGACATTCCCACAATTCCATGCGTGACACTTCACAGTTGATGTATTTTTGTTGAAATAACTATGTTTCGTCATAGTTTTCTTAGTTTTTTTATAATCAGTTATGTACATTAGGGTTTTAAATTACATTTAATGTTGTTAAATTAATGTTTATTGTATTTTTAAAATTTCATGTGTGTTACCATGATGGTGTTTAATGTTTGTGTGAATGACACTGCGCACCTTCTATATATTTTAATTTTAACTTTGTTGTGGAAGAACTAGCCTACATGTAATGAGCATTGATTAATCATGTAACTCTCATTACTGCTGAGATTTTTGGTTTGTCAGTGTAATACTATGGTACAAAATAGAGATTAATACTTCAATAGGTCGGTAAATTAACATTATATCATATTACTTAAATCCAATGTTAAATATACATGTTTAAAATGTTAAATTTACATGTAACTCCGTAAGTATGTTTACGGTTTGATGTGTTTTTTACAGTATTGTTCTGGTAACCACAGCTGCCAGTTTTTTTCCGTAAAAACAACGGGATTTTTTTTACAGTGTTTACAGTGTACAACAAATTTCCTATCAAAACAGACGCTGTATCCATGATGTACGTCATGTTTCTCACTGGCATGCCCTCAACTCGGAATCTTGAGGAGTTTACGACTTGGTGGTGGAGTTCATATGCGATCAATTTTTAAAAACGAAGTATTCCGACGTGACTTAAACCCACCATAAATACACAGATAAAGTATCATTTGCACACCATTCATGCATCATTTGCACTTCATTATGTTGTACTGGCATTAAAAAGGCTTCCTGACTTTATCAGGAAGGGAAATTGTCCTTCGAGCCCATTTTATTTAGATGAAAATAACTCGAAAGTAAGGATCCTTGTTGCTCCTGGAACAATATTCCTATCAACCAATTAGATTTTAGGGTCAGGCTTTTAGGTTTAAGAGTTAGGCTCAGGACACCAGTCTTGGTTGTGCGATAGGTTTAGGACCTGTTTTTGCATGTTTTTATATATGAATGATGTTCCAGGACCAAAAAAAGTTGATCTGGGAGCCATCTTGAAAAAATCATGGTGACCATAGTACACGTCAATGAGCTTTTCTTTTGCTGCTGTATGGCTGGCCTGTTTCATTTTCCAATCTCTTTCCTTCCGTATTCCACTGTTATATCCATAAATATAAAGACATCAACGAGGTGACAAGTTGGTAATAAAATGCAAATCTGTCCTCTGTGCCTATTGCAAATTTCTAAAAGGAGCCTCGGGTTGCCTTGGGTTACTTTCCTGCATATGAAGGCGTAGCAATATCCTAACTTGCAGATTAAGAATGATGGTTCGCAGTTTAGCGTTCCACGATCTCTGCTTGCGTTACAGCAATCACTCCTTTGGGTGGCCCAATGGCCATAGAGCGTTTGACAAATGCTGTGTCAAATGTACTGCTTAGCGAATGCACCAGATTCTCTTATCAATACCCCAAAGTACAACTGCATCTTTCACAAGACAGATTTAGGATGAAAGGGAAGGGTTTGTGTGCTTTAGATTCCAGAAACAAGATTTCTAAAAGCCTCGGGTGACCCAAAGAAAGGAATTAACTGCAAGGGAATGAGTCTGACATAAAACTCAAGGTTAAAGAAGGCCTCTAATCCACCGTTCAGTATTCAAGCAAGGATGGTTTCAAACACGAAAAGTCTTAGCTGGAGTGTCCTGCTTTAAAATCAAGCCCTTCTTTAAATTTGCTGGCAGCATTAATTCCACCCCCTTAAGGGATGCGATGGATTCTAGCGCATGGACCAGCAGGTTAAGAAGATATATAGCGACAGTAGTCTCATTCTTTACACAAGAATGTAAATTAAATGATTAATTGAGGCATTTGCCCTTGTGAGGCTTTAATTACCAAGGGGCGTTTGTGCCAGGATTGCTGGGTTTAGGAAACCCTTGCTACGAATAAAGTGGAGAGGCTGGAAACTAGGGGTTTAAACTGACGCTAGTTGAAAATCTTAATCACAGCAATTTCAAGCTACGCCCCTATGTGAAACCCTGTGGATTTGCTACAAACAACCTTGCCCAAGACAGACCATGCTTAAATGGGTCATGATCCAGACGAAAGAAAAAATATTTTTGGATTTTGAGAAGGCAGATACAAATGCGAGCTGACTCATCCTTCTGACGGATGTCTGTATGAAACAGGTTTATGCCTAATGCCCTTAAGGTCAAAAAATTGGATTAACATCATTCAGTGACAGTTCAGATAGTTGATTTTTCTGCATATTAACTTCTGAGCTTTGTTGAGATAAAAAAAAAAAGAAAAGGATTATGCATAGATCATTTAAAGAATCAGTAGCTCCATCTAGTGGTAAATTAAGAGAGGTGTCCGACAATGAATCTAAGGATTTTATTTTAAGAAAACATTACACATTTCATTATAATTAAAGAACAGAAGACAATGGATATTTAAGAAAAGCATCTCTGTCAAACCTATTAACAACACGCATCTTTATCCAGTTTTGTGAAACTGGAGATGAAATTTAAACCTCAAGTTCTCTTTAAACATCACAGTCCAGCAAAAATAACTCCTCAGCTGACGTCCTTCTGCATCATCTCGCACCAAGACAAATAATCAACGCAAGTTGCTACAGATGAGTCATATTTAGCGCATATTGGGCAATTTTTTGCGATCCTTGGTGGCATTGCGCTTCCTCTTCTTACTCAAGAAGTTCTCCAGTTTTCCACTCCTTTTCAGCTCGCTGTACTTCTCTGCCAATTCCAACTTCTTCATGTCAGCTGTAGAGAGGTTTTAAAGAAGTTGAAAATTAAATCAATAAAAAAATAGCACATTATATAGGTTATTTGATGTTTCTTTGTTAAATGACGCACAATTGCGAACACTGGCGCTCAAAAGAAACCCGAGTAGGAATAGCGTGGCATTCACTAACAAATCTTCTCCAAAACTTTGAATTATAAATACATCAGAACAAAGTAAACACTCAAGGAACATGATGAAAAGAGACTTGCATTTCTTCAGGTAGAAGGGTTTGTGTCCTTGGCCAACCAACTCTCTCTGTTTCCGCTTGAACTCAAGTTCCTTTTCTCTATCCTGCTCTTGCCTCTGACGTTCCCTCTGTTGGTTTTCCTGTTGTACACACACACACACAGATTAGATATAAAGCACATCATAAAGGTGGTTTATATAGCTTTCTTAAAGGTATTTCATTTTTAAGAGTCATTAGGCCCAAACGTACCATTCTCTTAAGCAAGGCTTTCAGCTCTCCCTTTTTAGTTTTTGATTTGGCTTTCTTGAGATTCTTCTTCACTAACTGAAACAAATTGCAGTGGACATAAATGTGATGCACATAATGAAAACAAACAGGAATCAATAAGGCATTTTACATTTTCACAAACCTGTGCTTCCTTTTCTCGGAGATCATTAATGAATTTGTGCGTCTGATTAAAAATTTCAGGCTTGAATTCTCCTGAGAGGTCATCAAAGCGAGGGTCTCTTGAAATCTGTGTTTACAAAGCGAAAAATGAAGTCTCCCTAAGCATAAGTATGAGCAACCATTCATTTAATAAACTCCTGAAACGGACCCTTTTCTTGACAGGAACCACTTTTCGGAGGAAAGGCACATGTTGTTTTGCAGAAATCTCTTGAGGTCTGAAGACAAAACACACAGCGATTAGACAAAACAAACACAAACTCACAGACAAAATAACTTTAACTCACTAAAACAATACTTTGATTATTTTTAGTGAGCTGCATCAATATTTAAACAATGATCAAATGTGGTTAAACTTTGATAAAAAAAAGCCTTGTTTACTGTTGTTATTGTTAACTATTAAAAATAAAAATGATTTTCGTTAATTAAAATAAAGCTGAAATAACATAAAATATAAAGATTAGAAAACTTCAACAACAAATGGAAATTAGAAATGCTGCCTTGGCAGCTAAATTAAATAAAATGTTTAAGTTGAAGTAGTAAAATAAAAAATAAAAACATTTAATTAATCAAGTTAAATCGAATAAAAAAAAAAATTATTGTACAAAAGCACAAATTCCTGAAAGTAACACAAACTAAAATTATAATGAAAATATAAAAATAAAAGCTAATTCAAAATATTAATAAATACTATAATATTTAACAACAGTACCTGTGTTTATTTAGTCGTTTCTTAGGCTCGTTTTTTTGCTGCTGCTTTGTGGCACCATACGCGATTTTATTGTACGCTTTTGTTCCGACTTTATTCTGTAGCTTTAAGATTTCCTCAAATGACATGGTTGATAATTCTGTACAAACACAAAGATATGAGTGTAAATGTAAAATATGGGTCAGCAAATAATATTTTAAATGACAAAATTGTTGCATACAATTCTGATATCTTCTTACCACTATTGATGCTGCCCTTCCAGTGTGATTGTGCCTTGCTGCCTCCATCTTCATGGTCACTAACTGACTCATCATCTTCACTCCCCGTGTCACCTTCATCACTCCCTGACTCACCTTCATCGTCCATGCCATTGTCTTCAACCTCTGCAGATCCATCTTCATCCTCTTCAGGTGCTTCATCATCCTCTGCAGATCCATCTTCATCTCTAATTTTCTCTTCATCCTCTGCTGAAGTTTGCATCGCGCTCCTTTTACTGAGTAAAGCAAAGTTTCTCTCCATCTCTAAAGCGTCCTCTTCATCATCAGAACTGTGATTTTCCATTTTGGTCAGTTTCTTTGCTGATTTAGGCATTTTACTCTTTAGGCTCTTGTCCTTTTTAACCTAATTTTACTTAGCTTGTTTATAAGCTGTGGAAATGATGCATTGACCATAAAGATGTTAGTGCAAAGAAATTTGGCAATATATTATATTAAATATGTAAAAAATGTTTTTAGTATAACTGTAACACTTGACAATATTATGAATGCTAACCCTGCGCGAAGGCATTAACCTTATTAAAAGACAGCTGTGTACATGTCTTGTACATCACAATATGAATATGTCATATCGTCATTCACTAACAGTTGGAGCTATATGAAAAGTTAGATTCGTTTATTGCTTTTTTCCCCGGAATATTTGTGCTTACTGTGTTGTTTTCATCCACATACCTGTGCCTCGGAGTACAGCAGTCAAATATGCCGATAAAAGGAGGAAAATATTAACATGACAGGTTCATTACAGATGCAGTATCTTACCAGTTAACTGGCAGAAGAAGAAAAAAATGTCAAAACTTATAGTCTAAGACCAAGTGAAGACTAATATTTGCGAAAAAAAGCTAGTTCCGCACGCACGTGGAAGTTTGAGAACTGAGCATGCGCGTCACAAAACGTCTATCAAAATAAAAGTTCTTAGGCTAATTATAACTCTGTTAAAATACATATACTCGGAGACATGTAAACATTAATATTATATATCTTATACATTTAATACGATAGCTTTGTAAATTCAATCTTAATATTCTGGAAAAGGATTACACAAACACATAATGACTTTCAAGGTTTTATGTTTTGAGAATATAGCCCTTTATTTTGACATTTACATTCACCAACATTTAATAGGAAATAAGTTAACTGCCAGGGTTATGTTTACATTTACAACATAAAAGCGTAAATATGATCATATTTATTAGGCTAAATATCAAATTGGGTGAAAATTACATAGCCTTATTTTACATAATGTTAATAATAATAATCACACTCTTCAACCATCAGTTATCTGTTTTAATATGGTGGCATCTAGTCTATCTATATATATTATGCCTTCCTTTTTTTATTTTTTTATTGTGATAGCATTATATCTGTATTAGTTTTTAAAATGGATGTCTTGAGTTTTCAGCCACGCAATTCTGAGATGTCCCAGACCATGTTAAGAGGTACGTCCTTCATTCTTTCTTGGTAAACGCGGTCAAAACATTCATTCTGAGCCACTGTTAAAGAGTTCCTCCAGTCCCCAACTGTTCCTGTAACACGGCAGGTTGAAAACGTTAATATACTGTAACAAAGGCCTATTCCACAACTGCTGATGTGTCATTTATCACATTTCATTATTTACTTTTAAACAATGAATAATTTCAAAAGTCTACTGTCACCCAACATAATGTTTTGAGAACATTATTAAAGATAATTCTATCATTGTTACTTAAGGAAAGTTTGTTCATAACTTTGTGAGAAACTTGTCAGAACGTTAGCCCAAGTTCTGAGAACGTTCCCTGTCAGCTGGGATCATGAAAGTGACAAAGTCTCTGTTTATATATTATCTTGAAGATTAATTTGACAGTGCTTCAATTACCAACTCTTTGATTATTCACTTTTATCTGACCTTTGCGCAAAAAAATTCCTTTTGGATCTTGCGTGACATCCCGAGCAACACATTCATAGTTGGCCAAGGGGTCTTGCTTCATGTGTTTGAACGTGGCTGTCTCCACCACTTTATCGATCGCTGCGTCTGACAAATTCTTCCCCACAAACTCACAGATTTTCACAATGACAGACCTGAGGTCCTGTTAAAAGGTTTGTTCATATCATTGGTCAGTCAATACCAATAGCCACCGACCACAGCATTAGAAAAGAAATAATAACACTTGATGGAAAGATGATAGGATCATAAACTGAACCAGTCTCACCTTGATCATTTCTTCATAAGTAAGGATCAGGATGTTGTATTTGTCTTTATTTGTAATCCATCCTTTAACATGGTCAAACCAACGGCCACCAATCACTGCAAACCAGACACAACATTAGTGTCAAACTTTGTAGAAAGTTCAAGACCTGGTTTATATATATGTATACAGACACACATACACAAAATAAATACATATACACATTATAAATATTTCTTAGCAAGTATCTGTTATGTAAAAAATGATATAGTTTTGGCTCTTACTGCATCCTGTGAAGAATTTTTCCAGCATCTGGCCCATGCTCTCAGAAGAATCCAAGTTTTCCATGTTTTGGGAAAAATGGAAATATGACACCATGACGTCTTTAGGGTTTCTCATGACGTAGATGATCTGACATCAAAAAGATGTATTAAAAACTGCGCATGACGTCAATAATGTTTATTCATTGATTGGTGAACGCATACCTTTCCTTTTCTTTGCAGCGCTTTGGGCATCAGCGGCTGGAGTAAATGGGAACAGAAGAGTCTCGGAGATGGACGCGTGTTGTAATCTGTCCCCTTGAAACGATACTCTAGCCAGGGCATCTGCTCGTATGTGGTTTTTTTGGCTTTGTCCGGGAAATCTTCCTCGTATATTAAAGTAATGATCCGTTGGGTCCATACCGTACCTGAGAATCAAGCATTTAATAGGCCAACATTAAACATTTCTGTTATATATCCTTAGAAATGTACGTGCTAAAAAGTAGCCTATATGCCTTAGGCTACTTAAGTTCTGAAATAAGTTACTCTTTGGCTTTTTATTATTATTATTATTTTGTCTTCACTTACCTGATTTCGGGAAGGTAACAACAAAGAGATCATCATCCCTGGTTTGGAAATCCTCTAAACTGTCAATATACTCTGGAGTAATATCATGATCTTTTTCCAAACTTAAGACAGTGTCTTTGTATGTGATTAGTTTGTCACTAAGCTTTTTGTAATCCTGCTGAGCCATAGTTCTTGCTGAGCCAAATCAACGCTAGCGCGTGTTTGGCCAAAATACCATAAATGACAAAGGAAATGTGTTAGTCCTTATCCATGCAGGGCCAGATTTCATTGAGGAAAAAAGGTAATCTTTGCTGTTACACAATAGTCAAAGGGTTAGTTATTTTTGCGGAGTTCATGACAAACCTTTGGACCCTCGTGCTTTAACCTACATCTATTATCAGTCTTTGTAGGCCTAGATTTCAAATAGTAAAATGTAATAGGAAGGTTCAGAAGGAATCACAGCCTATGCACAAATTACTGTTGCACTTGGTCCATATTTTATACATTCAATAATATTCAGTGGTTCTCAACATTTTTGACCGTTAGGTATATTTTCTATATTTCTGCAGTAATTCTGAAAAAGCTTCTTGTTTTCAAACTTTATGAACGGCACTAAGTATCGATATATTAAATTAATTAACCATGACTAATTTTTTTGATTCCAGAAGTTTCAAGAACTGTATGTTTTGAAACAAAAACAACAAAGGGAGAAAAATAAACATGATTTAAGTTTCAGTTGATTAAATTATTTCAATTTTTTTAAAAGCCTATAATAATCGTATAATAATAAACCATTCTGGCCCCTCTTGAAAGTTTGCTGAGGCCCCTAGTGGACCCCGGTCCCCAGGTTGAGAGAACCACTGTCCAATATTACCAGAATAAACATCAATAAATTGGTCATAAACAGTCTCAGAAGGACATGTTGCATGTGATTTATCATTTTCAAATCCATTTAAATGGGATAATTTCTATGGAAGCTTGTTTCCGCCACAGAATAAAACATTTTAAAAGATAATTGCGACTTTTTATCTCACAATTGCGAGTTTACATCTTGCAATTCTGACTTATTTCTCAGAATTGCGTGTTATAAAGTCAGACTTGCGAGATATAAAGTCGCAATTGCGTGTTATAAAGTCAGAATTGTGAGATAGGCCTATAAACTATTCTGAGGTAAAAACAAAAAAAACCCCAAAAAAACAGTCCGTCTATTGTAGCCTATCTCTATATCTCACAATTCTGAGAAAAGATGTCAGAATTGCGAGATATAAACTCGCAATTATGTGTTATAAAGTCAGAATTGCGTGATATAAAGTCGCAATTGTGTTATAAAGTCAGAATTGTGAGATAGGCCTATAAACTATTCTGAGGTAAAAAAAAAACAAACAAAAAAACAGTCCGTCTTTTGTAGCCTATCTCACAATTGTGAGTTTATATCTCACAATTCTGAGAAAAGATGTCAGAATTGCGAGATATAAACTCGCAATTATGTGTTATAAAGTCAGAATTGCGTGATATAAAGTCGCAATTGCGAGAAAAAAGTCAGAATTCTGACTTTCTAAGACGCAATTCTGACTTTATTACACGCAATTCTGACTTTATATCTCGCAATTCTGACTTTATAAGACGCAATTGCGACTTTATTTCACGCAATTCTGACTTTATATCTCGCAATTCTGACTTTATAACACGCAATTGCGACTTTATTGCACGCAATTCTGACTTTATATCTCGCAATTCTGACTTTATTTCTCAGAATTGCAAGATATATTGCAAGTCAGAATTGCGTGCAAACTCATGTAAACTCGCAATTGTGAGATAAAAAGTCGCAATTATCTTTTAAAATGTTTTATTATGTGGCGGAAACAAGCTTCCATAAATTTCAGCCTAAATTAAGCCACTGAAAAAAAAACAATTAAAAGTCAAGAATAGTTGTTCTGTAATAAGATATGAGGGCAGTTCAGAGAGTTTACCTCTAACTAGGGCTATGTCCCAGGTTAACCTCAACATAAAAACTCTTGTTTGCAGTTTAGAACATAGAAAAGATGAAGCAATCATAATATAGGCTAGGCTAGAGATTGATGCACATACTTGTGGGATATTGAAATACATGTATGAACAGTAGGTGTCACTAAGGTATCAGTTACCTAGTAGGACATGAATGCCATGAAGAAGTGTTGCTAGAATGTTGTAATAAAAAAATATATAGATCAAAGTCGAGTTCTCTTAAGTTTATTACTGTGAAATATACAACAACATCACACTACCGTGGTCATGTCATGAGCAACTCCCTAAAGTTTTAGGTTTTAAAACGATTTGACATTTGGAAATCATTATTTTTATATAGGCTACTTGGTGTTTGCTGGCATTTACTATCAGAAATAGGCTATCAAAATGGTCTGCAACCAGTTATAACAAATCTAATACTTTCCCTGACATGCGGAACCTGTTTTCCTGTTTGTGACGTCTGACATAAAGCCTATTAGTTTGCGAATCTAGGTGATTCAGGGCCTGTCCAAAACACACACTTGGGGTGTTTGCACTTGACCACTTGTCTACTTACGTGATATGCTTCATTTTGATTTTCAATACCATGCATTTTAAAATAAACGTCTAAATGTCTGTTCAGTAGTCGCTGTACCAAACAATTTAGTGTTTGTGGTGCTTCTAATTAAGTGATAAAAAGCAGTTGCAAATGCTGTACAGAATACACATAGGCCTACTCATCTTTGCACCAACAATATGTGCAACACTACCAAATGATATGTATCTAATTAATTTAATTACAGTGGATTGTTTTCCTCGACATCTCATGATTTCGGGGCACGAGTTCCTGAACATGATGCATGATGGGATACACTTATCCTCAAATACCGCTTCAGGCTTTGGCGTTTTAAAGACCTACGCTGTGTTCGAAATCGCCCCCTATACCCCCATTCACTATTCCCTACATTACTCCACTTATATAATCCATTTGAAGGAGTGAATGAAAACGAGCTTTTGCATAGTTTGTGCTTGATGTTTAATAATTAATTGAAACGTAGCAAACTGGCAGCTCCAGTAGTAATGAAAAGATTTATCCTAAACTCTGTCATGGAAACTAGCATGTAAAAAGCGTAATTAAACAATTTAATAATCAACTAAAATGTAATTTATACCTGTATGATATTACGCTATAGCCACATTGGACCAGCGGTTTGGAAAATGTATGGATGATTGATTGTTGTACACTCGATAATGTCCACTATGGTTTCAGGCACCACTACAAATTTCTGTTCCCTCAAATAGTGTCCTATTTAAGGATATAGGGGGCGATTTCGGACACAGCCCTGGATAGTCTTGTACACTTCCTGTTGTGTGCACGGGCTCTCAAGTGGCCAACGTTGTGTGCAAAATCGAATACTTTGCTACTAGGCTGCGTTCCAGTCCACTTTTAGACACGCACTTGCAAACTTCCCTAAGCACTTCCCCTTGGGGAAATCCCTGCCGCCATTTTGAAGTGCGTTCCACTTCGTGAAGTGGATGAGGGAAGTTTATATGGACAGACCCTCGTTCCCTCGAGGGAGCGAGTCTACTTCATATGTACACTTCAGGTACCTATATGTCCCACAATGCAGTACGACTGTGACGTCACCACATATCTCGTCTAATCACCACCACAACAAACAACTCTATGATATATTAATTATATATTTTTAAATTTAAAACAACCCAAACACGCCTATATACATTTGGATGCTGCAATTAAACAAATTCTTAAAGGGGAAAAAAATGTAAATAATAAATAAACTCCCAAGCTGATTCCAAGTGATCAAGGGCTTAGGACATTCCAGTTCAGCCCGCCGCAATTTCCGCCAGTAGTGGGCACTCGTGCAACGTAAGCAATGACGTACATCCGAGTGAACGAGATGGAGGGAAGTTAGCGAGTGAAGGGCATGACAATTTTGGAATGGAACGCAGCACTATATAGCATTCGAAAAATAGTACGCCAACAGAGTAGTATGTCCGAATGCATCAAACAACAGTAGACGAAAAATGTTCCTGGATGATCTACTACTTCCGGCGAGATTCTGAAGTGCGCATTCAGTAGAGTACACTTTGTAGGCCAAAACGCGGAAACGAGTTTGCATTTTAGCACTTCCGGTTCCATCGTCCCGATTTCAGACGCAGCTCAAGACCGCATGTGGGGGTATTTGGACAGGCTCAGAGTCTGAATAATTCGAACAGTTCAGGATCATGTTGTAGCCTACCTTCGGAGGTATTTTCAAATAAACATGTATTAGGTCACACTACAGCCGACTGTTTAGTATCATATGAGTAGCAAGCCCACATTGAGTGTATGATACATATCTAGATTCAGCCTTACATGGAGCCTGGGATTGAAACAGGTTTGTTTAGCCTGAGTCGAGTGCGGTTCTACTCTCTCTCTCTCTCTCCGCGCCTCTTTTCCCACACATGGGTCACCTAATCCCTCCTCTGGAGAGCCGAACATGCAAAAGGACTGTTTCAGAACCGGGATTATAGCAAGCGAAGATCTGAGTTTAGATTGTGATCTGCAGTCTGACATAACAAATCCTACACCTCTGAGAACTAAATTTGCAGAGTAATTGGTTGAGAGTTTCAAGACAAAGTTTTAAGGAAGTAGGCTATTTTACTTCAGTTAATTTCTTTTAATTAACTTCATTTATTTCCATGACCTTTCTGTCAGTGAAATGAGTCAGGCCATGCATAAAAAGTTTTCGTTTCAGCAATGCAATAAAAAAAATTAAAAGAATTCACACTTCATGAAACAACCCATTTTGATTAAACTGATCGCAAATTAAATGGATTGTGAAAGTGAGTGTTACATACCAGATGGTCTTTCAGAAATTATTCAGATTTCATTCTGATGAAAGATTTACAATTTTTTTTTTTTTTTTTAAATGAATGAAAGGAATCACAGAAAGTAAACAGACTTTTAGAATAGATTTTTCATGATTGTAAGAGGGCTGAATGGAAAATATTGCAAATAATTGAGAGGCTAATTGGAATATTTGTATTGCGCAGCGCGTCTGTGTTGTACGTCACCACGTAGGCTCACTATTGGCCGACGCTGGTCATGTTGTGTGATGCGTGGTGACGTACAACACAGACGCGCTGCGCTAAAACACTACGTGAACCAACTCGAGGCCCAGATAGAAGGAAATGAATAGTGGAATAAAGTCGTTATTTTTGTTTGTTTTTGCGCACAAAAAGTATTCTCGTCGCTTGATACACTTAAGATTGCGAAGATGAACGAAGGTCTTACGGGGTTGGAACAACATGAGGGTGAGTAATTACTGACAGAATTTTAATTTTTCGGTGAACTAACCCTTGAAGTGAACAAAACTTTAATATTATTTCAAACTTTAATATTATTAATAAAATATTTTAAAAAGTTTCAAAAAAAATCGAAAAACTTTGCCTCATGGAAATAAAATATTCAATATAAAAGTATTTTCAAATATTAGAAAAAGAAAGTTATTCATCAGCTAGTCATTTTCTTGCATAAAATCTTTTTTTTATTTTTTATTTTTATAAAACTAAGGAACTAACTAAACTTGAAAAGGTTTTATCTGTTTTCAGGAGGAGCATTTGTTTTAGTCTATTTGACTGTTGATCTGTCTCATAAACAACCAGAATATCAAAGAGGTGTCACATAAACAGTGTGGTTAAGCCTCTTCTACACTTTTTTTCTTCAGACTGTTGATGGTAACCTACACACCTGCCGTTTGCAGACACTGCTATTTGTTTGTAAACTTCAGTTTGAAGGATCTGAGGCTTTTGTGCTTTTTTTAAAGGATCTGAGACGTTTATGCTGCCTGTTTTGTCTGCTGTCTAACACTGTTGTCTGCACAAAACACAGTATCTACAGTGAATCTCGCGTTCAGAACAGCAAGTCAAGAGGCACGTAAAGGGCTTTTCAATGCATAAAGAGTCTGAAAAGGTCTGCCATTGTTCAAAGTAGGGAGCAATGTGCTTGCTGTTTTAAAAGGATCTTTTCAGGTAGGCCGTAAACCGATCCTGGGCCTTTCCTGGCCAGGGTGTGCCTGGGCATCTCTGATTTACCTGAGGGACCAGACGACCGTGCATGGGGCCACCGAGGGAGGGGGGGATGGAGAAAAGGAGGCAGCTGGTTACTGGTTGCAAAGGATGAATGGATGAAAGAGGAGAAGGCTGAGAAATTACAAACAAAGGTGCTGATGAAGGTTACTGCAGAGGTTTTTGATCATGTCATCCTCAATCCCCCTTGACCTGAGGAACAGTATAAGCCAGAACATTACAAAAAAGTGTTTAAACACAATAAACGTTCCAACTGCATGTACACTTGATTACTTGACAAGTGGTGCTTAGGATAACAGTTAGGATAATGCAGTTCTCTGGCACAAGTTAAAAGTGAAACGATAAAGTAGTTCAGGACAGAAGCCAGAACGCCTACAGTGTCATACAGTGAACCGTCAGAAATAAAACGGGACATAAACAGCTGCCAATCTCCCGTCAGACTGAGTTCTCTGAAAATATTGCCTTGAGAAATAAACATCCTCGTGTGTCATCATAATTTTGGCTATGAATTACACTACAAACTTTGATGTCCTCAGTTGTCTTAATAAGTATTTTGTCTTAATATATTATGGATGCGCCGAAATGAAAGTTTTGGCCGATAACGATAACCGATAAGTTTTTATTCTTTCGATTATTTTAACGTAATTTGATGTAGCCTATATGAACGTCTTGCACTGCACATGTTGCACTGAACTGTATTTTAATTTTTGAAGAAATTATAATCATATTTCAAGCAATTCAAAACCATCATGGCAAACAGTGTGCATCTGAAATGTATCAACAGAAGGAAACAAGAACTTCTTAAGTGACTTGCCTGGTTAAATAAAGGTTAATAACAGTAATAAAGACATAAAAGGTATTTGAAAATAAATTGATTTGTTGTTTCCAAATCGGTTCTTGGTACTACTTGGTAGGCTACCAGTGTTTATTATGTTCTATAACTCACCTACTAGAAACATTATATTATATATGAGCACATGAGAGCATAAGTTTGGCTTCAAAAAGAAGTTTTCAACAGGAAATTCGGTTTATTTGCACACTTGAAGCCATTCACTTTATCTTATCTGTCACCATCGGAACGTCACTACGGAAAGTGGGCGTGGCGTAAAAAGTTTGCGAAGCCCGAAAGTGAATGAGTGACAGTTCATCCATCCTCCGCTTTACCAGAGCGCATGGGGCATCAGCTAGGATCCGCGCGGAATTACCAGATGTAAACTTTTACAGAGTAACAATGAATTTAAAATACATATTCCAACCCACACATGGACTCTCTGTTGTTTGTTTCATTTCATTACTATTTTTAAAAATCAGACCTTTTTTTGTGCGCCATGCACGGTGAATGCGCCCAAATGCCGCCGCTTATACTTGAACTACTTTAATATGTGACCAAAAGTGGATTAAGGATTTATAAGATGATCTTGAGGAGGCTGTTACATGCACTGCCTGTCTTCGCTCTGACTTTGTTCATCCTGGTTTTGCTGGATTTGCAGCTGCGCACCCGGAGTGACCAAAACCCCACTGCGCCCTTTGCACGCGAAAGAACAGCATCTCTACCAAGGACCGTGGCTGTAAACCAACACAGAGATGTTGGAAATCAGAAACAGAAACGTCAGAAATGGAGGGAGATAAAGCCACAACAATCTTTAAAACTCACTGACATCTTCATTGCAGTGAAAACCACCGGCCGTTTCCACAAGATCCGCCTTGCTCTTCTTCTGGAGACCTGGATCTCCAGGACTAAAGACCATGTGAGTGCTCCTTGATCTATCTATACTCAAAAAATAAAGGGGATTTAATATAAGAAACTCCATACTAATCAACCAGTCAATGTTTTTGATAGTTCATTGATCATTTCATTAGTCTAAATCATGATTTGTGATACAAACTCATACAAAAACTGCTGCTGTTGATGTCACAGGACGTCTGGCAGACGTGCACATCCTGTGGCATCAGATAGAGGTTGTGTGCAAACGTCCTGGTGAAAAGCACAGGTGCAAAACCTCACTGGCATGGTGCCAAAATATGAGTGTCTCACAAGTGGCACCTAAGAAATGTTTCCAATCCACATTTTTTTTCTACTTGATTGCTAAACAGTGATTGAATTCATTTTTCACAAGCACGAATGAGCCGATTTTATTAACGTTGGCACCATGCCGCAAAGATTGGCCCACACATTGGTGCATCTATATTAAAACAGAGTGATCTGAGCCATTTCCTGTTTCGTCCGCCCTGTACTCGTTTATAGACTGAGCACTTCCTCTCTGTGTTCTCTAATTCAGCAGTAGCCTTGTCACGAAGAGTAGAGATGGACTTTTAGGTCCTCTTTTTTTTTTGTCACAAGAAGCAGAACTCACAGCGGTGACCTTTGAAAGAGAAACTAATGAAGACAAGTGACTGAAAGACCATTTAAATGAAGCCACGTTCAGTGCCTTCCACTGATAGTCTTATAATGCAAAGCATTTGGCGTGGCAGTGAATTAAAATTAAAGTTAAGGCTTGTAGATACTGAAACCATCTCTGATTTGACAGATCTAAACGACCAGACCAAGTCTGCGGTTACAACACAGCAGCTCTATGAATCGTGACGTCACGGTCGCGTTTCACCACAAAATCCAAAGCAAAGAGTAGCCTACAAAATTATGTTTCGCATAAAGGAAATTTTATTCAAATGTTTTGCACAGTGACTTTTTTTTAATATATATAAATTGTATATAGGCCAGTAATATATACATGATATTTTAAAATATCAATACTAGTACTAAAATCAGAATACTAATATTAAATAATAATAATATAACTTTTATATTCTATTAAATTTAGTATTAACCTTTAAAAAAAAAAAAATACTACTACTACTAATAATAACAACAATAATAATTTGTATTGTTGTATTATTAATCACACAATCATAAAATCAGCAGCAACAATAATACAATTAATAATTGTAATTATGTGACTAATAATACAACTTTTATATTAAATTAAATATATAATTGACTTATTATTAATACTTTTACAACTTTTGCATTCTATTAAATATTTACCTATTTTTATAATAATAAAAATGATTATGTTTATTGTGGCATTATTAATCACATAACAATAATAATAATAATAACAATAACAACTATAATAATATTACAAATTATTATTTGATTAATAATACAACTTTTATATTCAAATAAATATACGATTTACTTAATTTTAAATAATAAATAGCCTATTATTTTATAATAATACAATTAAAAATGATTAATTATATTATATTAATAATAACATATTATTAATATGTGATTAATAATGTCACAATAAAAAATATTTAATGGTCCGAAAAATGGCTTCAGATTATTTAAGCAAAAATAATGAAAAAATAAATAAAAATATAGGCCTATATATATATATATATATATATATATATATATATTGTTATATATTGTTATATATTGTTATATATTGTTATATATTGTTATATATATAATATTGTATATATAATGTTAAATTCAAATTCATGCTTTGGGATATACTGGTTTGATATACTGGCTGGTATATAATACGATTTTTCACCCAGCTTTGCTGTTCCTTTCAGACATAATTATTGGTCATTATTGGTTGGCTACTTGGCAAAAAGCAAAATTTCACACACATTTATTTTAAACTAACATCGAAAAAGTCTTAAACGTCCCCTTTAATGGACATCCATTTAAACCGTAAATGATTAGACTTGACTGTGGCCTGCTGTAACATGACATTAAGAAGCAGAACAAAGTCAGACTGACATACTAACACATGCATTCACACATTCAAACTAGTGGTTAGGCAGGCGCTAACAACATGAGCTCTACTTTAGGAAGATGTTAGTGATTGGACTTGCCGAGCATTATCTTTAAGTGGCTTGTCAAAACGAATTCCCAACATGCAACTCAGTATGCAACACTTTCATAGGAGCAGCCGTCACTCTAAATATAAGATGACACGTGCGAAACAGCGGCGCTGCTCATCCAAATACTTGTACGATCAAAGAGAAAGTGAGCGAAATGCTAGGAGCTGAAATTCCTCTTGTATGGCATACTAATTCGTTTGTGTTTGTGTGGAAGAAATGACTCTCAAACGTTTCAGTAGTCTGACAGTCTATGAGTCTGAAACTGTAGGGGTTTGAGGTTGAGGTTTTTTCACCCTCAAACACAACGATTTCAAAAAATTCCCTGCTTCTGCTTTATTGGTCCTGTTTTGAATATGAGAAAATGGTGCCTGAGGAGGAAGTGTGTGTTCATCTCAAGTTTGAAGATTCAGCTTTTCCATTCCCTCTGGGGCGTTTACATGACAATGATGTAGGCTACTAAAAACAGAAACTTTTTTCCTTCGCGTTTTTCGTGTACAGGCGACAACGTTGTCAAAATGATCCCCCTTCACACGGATCCGCAAAAACGACTAAAAGCGCTGTATTATTCTTTCTTGCCAGGCCAGTAGTTGGCGATGCCACTTTGTACGGAAAACCTACGCGCCTATAGACTGAACACGTACAGTAATACATGTGCATGATGTCACCGTTTTCACAAATTCACATTTTTGTGGTTTACACACACATACCCCAAAAACTACATTGTCGTATGAAAATGGATAACTTTTCATAGGTTTTGGCCGTTCATTTACGCGACAACTGTGTTTTTTGAAAATGGGATTCAAAGTGAAAGCTATTGAAAACGGTACCGTTATTGTCTTGCGAACAGTGATGTCATGTGCATGCGTATTACATGTTCAGTAGGTGCGTAATGTTTTTTTTTTACAAAGTGACATCGCCAACTACTGGCCTGGCATGAATAATACAGCGTTTTTAGTTGTTTTGTGAACGGGATCGTTTTGACAATATTGTCGTCAGTATGTGAAAATCGTTTCTGTTTTCAGTGGATCGTTGTCGTGTAAACTTACCCTCTATCTATGAGGAGACAATGACTAATTTTAAATATAATTTTTTTGAAAAATCTTAACATTTGAACATAACATGAGAATGAGAACATTAAGTTAAAAACGTTATTTCTGAATGTTTTCTGAACGTTCTTTTAAATGTTTTATGCGAACGTTAAAGGAACGTTCCATTTGATCATTTTGCAAACATAATGGAAACGTTACTTTTGAAGTTGAAACATTTCAAAAACGTTACGCAAACATCCAACCAAACGTTTCAGGCCCCGTTTACATGGTTATTTTGAAAAACTGAGACATTTCCCTTCGGTTGTGCCCCTCGTTTACACGCAAACGGAGAATTCGCCTCTGAAAACGATTCTTTCTAAAAACTCCGGCCAGAGTGGAGATTTTGGAAAACTCTGTTTGCACGTTTGCATGTAAACTGAGAAAAACAGAATTTTAGGCAGTCGACGTCACAGTATGCGACAGAACTTGCACTGTGTCAAAGGTGCGACCTATATTTTCGGGATTCTGATTGGCTAACATGGGCTTGAGCTTCTCGTTACACTGCCACCTACAGGTTTGGCATGCTCTTGACGGCATATACACGGGTTTGTGTAAACGAACACTTTTCTGAAAACGGAGAGGGTGAAATGTCCGTTTAGGTAAAAAACGTTCCATGAACGATGTATAAAATGTTTTTGAGAACATAATTAAAGACCAGAATGAATGTCTTACTAATGTCCCTGGAAGAACGTTTGTTCATAACTTTGAGAGAACCTTGCCACAACGTCAGCTAAAGTTCTGAGAACATTTCCTGTTAGCTTGGCTTTTTCCAGGCGATTGGGTTCTGTCCCAATGTTTGATGCTTACGATTTGGGCTTTGTTCAATTACGTTTTTAAGTTCCAACAGCGGGTTTTTAAGCACAGGATGTCGTTTGTGTGTGCGTATGTTTGTGTGCCCTTGCCTCCATGCCAATAAGAGGAAGCGACAGCCGCAGACTACGTTTCGAAACAATGACAAAACGGAAGTCTATCTGACAGAGGAAGTCTTAAGCTGAGGAAACAGGAACGAAGTGTGAAACAACAACTCCGGCACTTTTAACAAATGCCAGGATATTTAAAAACTTTTTTTAAAACGCCGGACATCCGACACATCCGAGCAAAGGCGTTTTTGCCCCCCGCCCAACACATTGTTAGATTTTGTGATTGAGCACTTTTACAGACTAATATGTTTTTTTCTCCCCTGTTCGTTTCAGTGACATGTGTATATGAGGCTTTGATATTATAAGCAAAAACGTTTTGGGTGCAACCGGCTTCCTATAAGTGCATCCGTTTTTATCGTCCATCACATTATGAGGCCTTTCTTTCCTAAATTTGCAGGTGGAGCTCACTGAAGAGCCAAATGACATCCAGTCTGTGGATCTAATGGGGGATAGAGTTATGGTGTGCTTGGACCTTCTAGCTCCACCCATTACATCCAAAGCTGGGCTCCATCTGTACCTATTTCTTTCCCTCTCAAGTTGGGAAGACAAAATGAACGTGCCTCCTCCACCAGTTTCACTTCATTATGCCACTAATGGGCAGTTGTGCTGCCGTTTCACTCTTTGTGTATCTCCAGACGGTGCTTTATGAGCTGCTGTCATCAGCCGTCTGATATGAGAGCTAAAGATCCACCCTTATGATTTATGAAGGAGCTCGGGGTGTGAGTGGGCCGTTTCCACTCGCTCTGGCCCATTGGCTTTGATGGTTGCGGCATTGATCTGCGCGTTCGATTATTCTGCCTGTACTCAAGGACCACTGAGGGAGAGGCATAGAGACTTACGATCTGAGCTGTCTGGAGCGCCTAGACGTCGTAATGAAGCTAAACTTCCAGAGTGACACCTGCACTGCATCATCATGGGATGCAATAAAGACTCTGTGTGTGTGTGTGTGTGTGTGTGTGTGTGTGTGTGTGTGTGTGTGTGTGTGTGTGTGTGTGTGTGTGTGTGTGTCAAAACGGAAGTGTAGAGGTATATATGGCCACAGATAGGATGTGTCTTGGTCTAGCAGGAAACTGCTCCCAAATCTGCTCCTCTCACTTGGGTGAGAGACTTCTTTTTTTTCAATTTTTTTTTTTCATTTTGGCTCTGTGGTTACAAATGACACTGGAAAGGTTCAATACTAATATTATATATTAGTGCTGTCACATCGATTAATTGGATGTAACAAAAGTTTGTAAATCTACTATATATGACGACTCTTTGACATATTGCTTTTGTTCCTTTTCTGTAATGGATAAAACGTCTGCTAAATGCATAAATGCAAATATCTACATATTAAAAGTCATGTTTTAAATATGTGTAATAATAATAATTTTAATAATTATTATATTATTAGATTTCTAATAATATGGTAATACATTTTAATGTATAATATAATATATATATATTTTTTCTGATTAATAATTAAACAAATAAAGGTTAAATAAATAAAATTAATTAGTTCTACATTTTGTAACATTCTTTAAAATGTTGGCTGCACATTTTTTCGGTAACATTTAGTGAACAACTGACACTCTAGAGAACACAATTATGAGAAAATGAGGAAAAAACGATTAGTCTGTAAAAATAATAATTATATATTTTTATATATTATATATATTTTATATAAAAAGATAAAAGCAATATTTAATCAAATATATAATTTAAGAATTAAGAATAATAAATATTTAAGAATGTAACATTTTGTTGTTTTTCATTTTTTTTTGTGTGTGAAAGAAATTAATATTTTTATTCAGGAAGGATGCATTTAATTTAGCAACAGTTACAGTTACCTCAAACCTTTAAATGGTGTATATCCCACATATGAATCAATCATGTATTGAATATTTATAATATTAATTATATTATTCGGTTTTGGATAATATAAAAATGTATTTTTTATATAATCCAAAACCGAATAATATAATTTATTTTATTTTATTATTCAGAATTGGAATTATTTGTTGTTGTGTAAGTGAAGATGATGTCAAAAAAAAAAAAAAAAAAGCAACCCAAAAATCTAATTTTAAAAGCTATTGTAGTGAAAACTGCTATATGAAATGTATAATATAAAAAATATTGAATAAAATATATAATTAATAGTTAAATAAAAATTAAGAATAAATAATAATGAATTAAAAATAATAAAAATGTAATATTTATTTTAGTGCTACATTATGTAACATTCCTTACAATTTTTCTGTTTATTTAATGTTCATCAAACTATTAAAAACAACGGATCAGCTGTACCTCATATTTCTGAATTATTTTGTGATATTTATTTATATATTTATTTATTTTTTGATAATGTTTCTCAATAGTTGTTGTGCCAACCCAACTATCTCAGCTGTAGTTTTTAGACACTCTCACACAAAAACACAAACGCTTTGCAACATTGTCGTCCCACCTTGAGAAAACACTGGTAATAACAAACCAAAATTCTCTGTACGGGAACACGGGAACACAGATGCTCTGAGGCCTTCTGGTGCACCAGCTGTTATCTCGCAGTGGTGCATTATGGGAGTTTGGGTGTTACTTGTCCTCAAAAGACCACCAGGCTCTCACTGCACCATTTCAGAATTAATGGTTTCCCTCATGAATTTGTGTTTATTCTTTACTTTTACAGACGTACATCTTCACAGACAGTCCAGATGAAGACATTTCCTCTGAAGGTAGATCATCTTTCTTCTGCAGGATTGGTGTGAACTTCTGAATCTTTGCTCTTCACTCGTTGTGTGTTTCTGTGCTCACAGGATTTAATGTTGTCGTCACTGACTGCTCGCCGGAGCACAGTCATCAAGCTTTATCCTGCAAGATGGCTGCCGAGTATCACCACTTTATGGCCTCTGACAAAAAGTGAGTTGGACGATAACGTAATATGACCTCATGTTACGATGCATATCAATGTATCTATGTATCTATAGCCGCATTTCAGTTTGTCCCAGATCTGTTGCTGTCTGCGTTTCCATTGCTGTCTAAAGTATTGTGAAGATTAAGCAAATTAGTCCGTTGACGTAGGACTGCGTGCGACTTTCCAGTTCCCGCTGGATTTCGTCCTCCGCATACAAGCTTAATAAAGCCAGAACCTTGTTGTCGGTCCATCAGTCGTATTTTTTAAACTCCATTTTTGAGTTTAAAATGGAGCTTCTTCTTCCTCCTCTTTTAGTTTCTTGGCAGATTGCATTGTTCATTTGTTGCATACCGCCACCTACTGTACAGGAGTGTGTAGAGTGTTGCAGTAATCTTTTGGCTATTCAATCAAAAAAACATTTTTGCACGCATGCACCGTGACAGACTTTAAATGGTGGTTGAAATAAAATGCTGCGTGGAGTCAACCAATCAGCATGTTCAGCACCCAAGTCCCACCCCCGAAAGTTCCTGAACTATCTATCTATCTATCTATCCATCCATCCATCCATCCATCCATCCATCCATCCATCCATCCATCCATCCATCCATCCATCCATCCATCCATCCAACCAACCAACGTGCTAAGACAATGTGTACATTACAAGTTTGATACAACTTTTAAAGCACTTGTGATTTGCCATAGGTGGTTTTGTCATGTTGATGATGATAATTACCTGAACCCTGGAGCCCTTCTTTCTCTCCTGACGGCCTTCCCAGGAGAAAGCGATATCTATGTGGGCAAGCCAAGCCTGGATCGACCAATGAGAGCACAGGAGCTGCTGGAAGGGAATAAGACGGTCAGTATCATTTTTTTTTAAACTGAATTCACTGTTCTGAACAATTATCGATAATAATAATTTTTATTTTTCATTGATCAGCCTTTACCAAAATGTAATTTTTTTTACCTTCAGGGATCAATCAGTGATTAGAGCTTTATTGCTTATTTATCTGGACAATTCTGTCGGCTCTTTTACTGTATAGCTGGAAAAAAATACTGTCAGGGGAGTTGATCCAATCATGTACAATGTTTAACGCCAATCATTTTGAGTGTGTGTGTGTTTGTAGTCATGCTGTCTTTGGACCTGCTTCTTCTCTCTCTCTCTGTGTGTGTGTGTGTGTGTGTGTGTGTGTGTGTGTGTGTGTGTGTGTGTGTGTGTGTGTGTGTGTGTGTGTGTGTGTGTGTGTGTGTGTGTGTGAATGTGTGTGGTCCTGGTAAACCCTACGTTATGGGGACAAAAATGACAATATCCGAACTCCGAACTCCTATTTTTATCCCCATGAGGAAAATAGCTAATAAATCATACTAAATTATGTTTTATGAAAATGGAAAAATGCAGAAAGGTTTTAGGGACAGGGTTAGAGGATAGAATATACAGTTTGTAGAGTATAAAATTCATTATGTCTATGGAATGTCCTCATAAATCATGAAAACCCATTGTGTGTGTGTGTGTGTGTGTGTGTGAGGTCTACAGGAACAGACAAGCCATTCAGTTCAGATTTCATAATCCTCTCTCTCTCTCTCTCTCTCTCTCTCTCTCTCTCTCTCTCTCTCTCTCTCTCTCTCTCTCTGCTGTACTGATATCTTCTTGGGCCACATAGGCACCTGGGGGTAATAAAAATGAGACCTGTCTTTTAATTTCTGCCACTCCAGCCGGTCTCTACCTCCGCTCAATGGGATGAAAGACAAAAAGAAAACAAATAATTATACCCACTATAACTACATATTGGTTATACCCATATAACAACACATGCATTTTATACATTTTTTTTTTTTTTTTTTTTGCAAGTTATGTTTTTGGTCTTTTTGTGCCTTTATTTGATAGGACAGTAGAGATTTTGACAGGAAAGCGTCGGGTGGAGAGAGAGGGGAAGGGGATCGGCAAAGGACCTCGAGCTGGGAATCGAACTTGGGTCGCCGGAGGCGCAGTTGCGCTATATGTCGGCACGTTAACCATGGGGCTATTGGCGCCGACATTTTATACATTCTTTTTAATTGTGTTGTTACTGTCTACAAATCCATTTTACCTGCTTCCTTTGCTTTGTTCCTCAACTTCTTTCTCTATATAACACCCAGTCGGACAGTCAAAGCTCCATTGAATCCAAACTGCTCTTTCGTTCTGGTCAAAAACCTGGGCCGTCCCATCTGCCTCTCTGTGTGTCCCCTGTGTTGTTTATGTCCACATTTATACGTCTGGCTGGACAGGCCACAACTCCCTACAGGGGAGGAATACGGTCGAAAGGATGAGAAGACAGAAAAGGACTGTAGAGAACCTTGAGGGTAACGGCCACACGGAGGATTGAGTGGAGAGATAAACGGATGGGGGGATGAGTTGATGGATACAGGCAGATTTATGCCCCTGTTGCTTATGATGCTCCACAGAACCCCATGTAAAAACAAACCGGCTAAGGTTATCTGGAAAGCCAAGAAATGAAGAGCAGATATGCATTGAGAGCTTACAGAGAAAGAGAAATTCATGGTTTGAAGAGCTGATACATTGCAATTTTTGTTGCTTAATAGGGATTTGGTCACATAATTGGTGAACCATCTGAATGAATGTATAGATTTTAGATTGCTTCTTGGCGGTATAGCAAATAGGATTTTGTAATAAAAAAACTTGAATGAAAAGAAGGGGAAAATTAAAATGGAAATTAAAATAAATTCATTTTTTCGTGTTGGCTGAGCAGCACTTTCAGATGTTCGTAACAATCCACCTGTCTGTGTTTGTGCTCAGTTTGTGTTGGCCTATTAGTGGTGGGAATTTGACTCTTTCTGTATTTTACATATTTACACCAGTAGGTGGCGGCAAATAACTGTCTTTATGAGTGAGTCAATGAATCATTTACTCAAGCGATTCATTTAATATTCATTCAGGTATTATTTAAACAGTTGTCTTCATGAGTGAGTCATTGAATCATTAGCTCAAGAAATTAATTCGAAATCGGTAATTCATTCAGGAACAAAATGAGGAATTGGCTGCGTCCAAAATGGCATACTCTCTTTAGTAGGTACTTATTTTGAATAGCCTAAGTAATTACTTCACGACCGCTAAAAAAGTGTGTTCTATATAGTATGAATGTGTGCAGTATGAATGTAATCTGGACGTAGTACATTCGCCATGTTGTCATTATCATGTGACCTAACAGTATCAGTTGTGTCGCTTCACTGTCATTCATATATCCTCTCCTGTGGCCTCATGGGATAGTAAAGTGTCCATTGTATGCACACTTCAGAATCTCACTGAAGTAGTAGGTCACCCGCGTACTTTTTGCCTACTCTTTTATGAGTACTGTGAATTCAGACATTCTTCTTTTGTCACATACTGTTTTTCACCTACTATATAGTAGGGAAGTATGCAATTTTTGATGAAGCCACTGTGTTTATGAGTGATTTACTGAATGAATCATTCATTAAACAGATTAGTTAAAAAAAACTAAATCATTTAGAATCTAAGGAAACTGAGATTCATCAGCAAGTTGCTTCAATAACTGCTCTTGTTAATCTCTTCCATCTCTTGTTGCTTAAATGCCTGCTTTAGGTGAGGCTTTTACTCACGAGTCTCCACTTGTCCTGCTGTAAACTATCGCACAGTGACCGTTTGCATCACTAGAGCTTCAGAACGACCATAAATCACTTTTCTCATCAATATTTTAGGGCTTGATTCTTAAATTGTAATGAACTGTGTCATTAATTCTTCATATAAACTATATATTTGTAACCAACTGCATGAGGCTGATGTTGAAACTGACTGGTTGACTTTTTCCTCTGTTCCGTTTCAGAGGGACGTCCGTTTTTGGTTTGCCACAGGAGGGGCCGGTTTCTGTCTGAGCAGGAAGCTGGCAGAGAAGATGGCACCCTGGGCAAGGTGAGGCGCTGATTCAGCATGTGTGTGTTTGGCTTTGATTATGAAACCATTTCATGCACATTTTAGTGCCTGTACCTTCCTATAAGAAATCATTTAAAAAATCGTACCGACCCTACTCTTATGAACTGTATAGTGTAAATATTATGCATATAGAATATGTTTGTCTTTATTTGCAGTGGTCCCAGGTTCGAGGAGACCTCCGCAGTAATCATGTTACCTGATGACTGTACGGTGGGCTTCATAGTTGAGAGGCGACTGGGCATCTCAATGGTCCATAGCAACATGTTTCACTCTCATCTGGAAAACCTACTTCTAATTTCCCCCAGTGATATCCCCAAACAAGTGAGATGACTGTAAATTTTCACCAGATTTTTTTAATGGTGGCTATTAGTATTGCTTTAATGATGGTTCATTAATTTCAGTTGAGAAGAAAGGATTCGAAGCGATCAAAATTAGGATTTTCTAAGTATCATTTGACTTAATAAGCTAATAAGATAACACCTAGCATACACCTAGGATACCCTAGCAACTACTTAGAATACCCTAGCAACCACTGCACTAGAATGCTCTAGAAACAATCTACTACAACCACCTTCATAACTTTAGCACAGGAAAAAAGTAATCATATTTTCTTTAAAAAATGCCAACATTTAGTTTTTATAGTTTGATTCAAAATACTAAAGGAACTGTGAATTAATATTTTAGTTGAATTGAATTGTAATATCTTGAATTGAATTGTAATATCTTTGTTAAAAAATGCATATATATATATATATATATATATATTACCTCAAAGAACTGAATGCTAATATTTTACCTCAAAGATCTGGGGCCGTATGTATAAAGCCACTCAGAGTAAAATTTTAGTCTTAAGTCTCTCAAAATTCTAAGAATGACGTCACTTTACTTTTATTCCTAGACTTAAAAATAAGTGTGATTCATAAAGGTTCCTAAGTGTCAAGACTAGGTCTCAGCTCCTAAATTACTTAAGAGAGCTGAAGAGGTCTCCTAACCTAGTTAGGAGTAACAAGATGGCCACAGAGAGGAGGAGGCCACGCACTTTTCAATGAAAATATGATGTATTGGAGTTACAGTAAATGATGACGGAGTTGATCAAACAATAAAAGTTTGATCATCAAGGGATCCTTTTTCGAACTGACTTTTAAGAAATTTTATAGCAATGAAATTAAAGGAAAGTAGTAATAATTACATTGTTGCTGACTGGAAAAAAGCAGCAGTGCACCAGTGATGACTTGAGCTCATCAGTCCACTGTAAGTAGGGCCTCAATAGCACTATTGTGGCACTGACCACATCAAATACAGTAGTGGCTAAAAGTGATGTGCGGAGTTTTTATTTTTAATTTTTTAATGACCCTCCAAGTTTGCTTAAACCATCAAAATATGAGGGAAATGGTGTTTTGTTCTTCCCTCATATTTTACAATATTTGAAATATATATATATAAAAATAAACTTAGTGAAAATATTTATCTGACTAAATTATTTCAAGTCGCTTTTTACAATACAGATTGTTTCAAAGCAGCTTTAAAGTGATAACAGGAAAATAATGCAACAAAGTTAGTTTGGGCTGTACAGCAGCTCTAGAAGAACATAGTGCCATTGTACAGCTTAAGTTCGATGATGATTCATTTCCATTGTAAAAGATCATTAGTCATTAGTTATCTATTTAGTTCATTATACAGTCGCTCTGGAGAAAACAGTGTTGTCATCATTCAGCTCAGTTCAGTTCAGAGACAATGGTGTCAATGCAGGCAGATCAATAATATGGTTGAAAAAAGGGCTAACTACAGCTACAGGTAAAAAAAAAAAAAAAAACACTAAAGAGCTCACAGGAGAAAAAAAAATCTGGAAAGCCTGGCTAAAAAATATGTCTGTACAATTTGACATGTTTCATTGTGTTATCACAAATAAACAATTGACTCTAAGCACAACTACACAATACGCGTACAAAATCTTTAACACATTTGTAACCCTATTTGAATAAAGGGTGAATCTGACAATTTTCCTTTGCCTCACTTTTGGCCACTACTGTATGGCAGTTCATTGACTTTGCAAATCTCGCAGCAAAATAAAGCCACTTTAATGAGTATTTCGGGCTTTCCTGAGTTGTTGGATCCATTGATGGAACACATGTTTGCATAATTGTAAATGAGGAGACACATCAATAGAAAAGGATTCCACAGCATAAATACTAATTTGCGAAAATTTTGCACAATGCAAAGCATTTTTTTAAATAAATTTAAATATTAAAGTGTCTTAATTAAACGATTTTATTATAATAAAATTAAATGATTGGTGTCATGCTGTAGTGACCTCATCCTTGCAGGCTCACTATTGGCTGATTCAGTGGTTGAGGGCGGCCATTTTGGGTTGACATCACTGTAGTCCTTAGTTCACAACACTTAAGTGCCACTTCAGTCAGCACTTAAGAATCAGTCTTATACTTTACTGAAAGTTGCTTTTAGCTGCTTTATAAAAGTCTCCTACTCTTAGAAAAGTCCTACTCTTTACTAAGTATTTTCTGACACTTAAGTCAAAGCTTAAGACTATTCTTAAGAGCATTTCTTAGAAGTTTTATACATACGGGCCCTGATTGCTAATTTTTCCTCAAAGATCAGGGGCCGTATTCACAAAGCATTTTATCTTACCACTAGGAATACTCCTATATCGCACTAAAAGATTTTAGCTAGGAGTTTTCTCTTAGAAGTTATTCACAACGCCTTTCAGACCTACTCTTAGTAAAGAAAAATGACAACTCCTAAACTAAGAGTGAGTCTTTGTTGCTATGGATGACGTCATTACTCATGCACAAGCTTGACTGAAGTGACCACCTTGATTGGCTGATGATTGTAATGCGGGAATGATTCCAAACACCTCCACTACGATGATGAGTGACAGGTCTGAGAATGCGTGCGCTACACAAGTATTGCGAAGGACGGAAGATGATGAATAACTGAATAAATAGCCTAAATGAATAAAGAGAAAGGCAAAACAAATAGCCTAGTAGCCTAATGAAACATATGGATTGATGCAATATCTTTGCAACATTATTGAATTAATCTGTCACTATATGCCTCTGCCTACGTTTGCAAAGAGAAAAACATTTTAATTTGATTCACAATGAAACGTTACAATTAGTTTAAATGCAATGAGTAGCCTATAGTTTTGGTTGTTGTTGGTGGCGTTATTGCATTCCTAGTTATGCCTACAATGCAAGATTGTTCCCTCACGATTGGAAGCTCCTGTAGCCGCCGCGTACGCATTTCAAAACATCGCAACGTGAAATGCCACAAAAAGCGGTTTGTGAATAAGTCTTAGTGAGTTAGGAGTCCTCTCGACTTCTTTTAAGCTGTCCCAGGCTTAGGTGCTACTTTTAGGGCTAAAATGCTTTGTGAATTACTCTTAGTCAAAAAAATTAGGAGTCCTAAAGTTACGAGAGACACGCCCATTATTTTTAGGAGTTGCTCCTAAATTCGCCAGTTAGGAGCTACTTTTAGCCTTAAAATTCTTTGTGAATACGGCCCCTGGATGCTAATTTTACAACTGGATGCTAATATTTCACCTCTGGATGCTAATTTTATGTCAAAGAACTGAATGCTGATATTTTAGTTCAAAGCTGGATTCTAATATTTTAGCTCAAAGATCTAGATGCTAATTTTACAACTGGATGCTAATATTTCACCTCTGGATGCTAATTTTATATCAAATAACCTAATGCTAATATTTTACCTCAAAGAACTGGATGCTAATTTTACAACTAGATGCTAATATTTTACCTCAAAGATCTGGGCCCGTATTCATAAAGATTCTAAGAATCCTCTCAGAAAACTCTTAATTTAGCTTAAAAACTTTTACGTAGGAGTCTTAGCTTAAGAGCAATTCAGGACTGATCTGAGAGCAACTCTGAGTAAGGAAAAGACAAAAACTTTTATCTTAGTAAGAAGGCGGGGTTGACCCCGTTGCTATGTATGACACAATCTTTTGAAGACTGTGATTGGTTGGTTGTCCAAGAAGGGGAAAAAAGTGATTTTAAGTATAGGGTCTATTCTAAGCCTTCACTTTGAAATTACATGCGTAATTTTTCCTGTTTGACCGTTCTCACACACACACATTATATATATAAATCCTTATTTTATTTACCATGCTGTTAATTTCCTATAAGGTATTTGCTTGGCTTAGAATGATAAAAATTGTTACACTCTTTCCAATTACACTGATTGTTGGCATGTCTATTTAAATGGTGGTTTGAATGTTGGTTTTAATGTATCAAACATGGAATTTTCCCAGTTGCCAAATATCGTATTGTAGTGATTACTTTAATTTCGGGCACTATGGCATTTCTGCGCTGTGTTGGAGATGTTAGCGTGTCTCTAAAAAGATCTGTCACAAACATGATCCCTGCACGATCTAATCTATAGCGTCTTATTAACTCACTGTCATCCATTGTCTGCAACACATTTCTTCTCCCTCTTCGTCTTTCTGCCATTTTCTCCTCTGCTAAAGAAACTCTTAAGCCTCTTAAAAGTCCTCGTCCGTGCTCCTAACAATTTTGACCTTAAGACCTCTTTTAAGGGTTAAGATGTTTTCTGAATTACTTTTTTCTTTACTAGGATTTTTTCTTTAAATTTAAGAGTAAACGCCCACATTTCTAAGAATTTTCTTAGAATTTTGTCACTAGGAGCTACTCTTTGCATTAAGATTCTTTATGAATACGGGCCCTGGATGCTAATTTTACAACTGGATGCTAATATTTCACCTCTGGATGCTAATTTTATGTCAAAGAGCTGAATGCTGATATTTTACCTCAAAGAACTGGATGCTAATATTATTTTATCTGCCAAAACAGATAACAGATTTTTGGGCTGAAATGAAATGGTTAGTAAAAAAAAAATCTTACTAGCCATGCAATTCTAACAACATATTTTCTGTTCTTCCTGTTTGTTTCTCTTCCTCTAACTCTGAAGGTGACTCTAAGCTATGGATGGTTTGAGAATAAAATGAATAGTGTTGAACTAAAAGGAGTTTTTACCAAAGACGAAGATCCGTCCAGGTTAGTCATGCACACACACCTTAACACATACACCTACATGCCCTGGGGATATAGATTTGCTATTTATGACTAAAAGATAAGGAATACTGGCACTAACTCCTCTTTCCTTTGTTCATTCAACACAAATTACCAGACAAAGTAATGTTAAAGTTAGATATAGCCAGTATGATGCAAAAGCATATTCCACTAAAGTTCCTGAAATCTAATTTCATGCTAATATTTGTATGTTTATCTGTATTCAGTGAGTTTGGTATCTTTCCACACATCTTTTTTTTTCATTAAACATCCAGGCATTTTCTGTTATCGCTATAAATCCGTTCTTACACACTTCGTGAGCAGACATCTCTTACGGGCAGTTTAAAAGCACTTCCTCGTACATATTAATCAGCTTAATCTGAATATATTTGTCTGTATGTATCACCAAACTCTTCACAGGCTAAACGATTTTATGTTTTCCTCAAGAGATAACGGATACTTGTTTTTGAGACCCAGTAAAGTTTGATTCATGCAAAGATTTCCCAAACTTCAACTAATCCTTTGCTTTTATCATTTATTATTCTATGATGACATTTAAAAATGTGTCATAGACATTGTTAATGATGCATTTAAGATGTTTTTAGCTAATGTTGTTCTGTTTCAATCTGTTTTTCAGGTTCAGGACGGTCCACTGTCTTCTGTACCCTACGACAAGTTGGTGCCCTGTAGCCCTCAAAAACGCCTTGTCATGGAATCAACGTGGTTTCCAATAATATAATAATCATGTATAAAGTGAGAATTTTAATGCATGAAGTTTGTAAGGGCTGAGGAACCAATAAAAGCCAAAAGTGCATGGTGTTCAAATGAGGAAACGTAAAAACCTCAATGTTTAACTGAGCCATTATTGTTATTGAAATTGTAAATTTAAAGTGTAACTTCTGTCTACTTGCTGCACATTTTGGTTATGAATTTGTTTGTTTTTAAACCATGTACTACACATAGGCTAATCTAATTATTTCAAAACAGGGTAATCTTTTCTATGATCAGTTGTATTCGTATATTTGCACTGTACACATTTTGATTACTGTAATATATTTGTACTGTATGATATACATGAAGCACTTAAGGCAAGTGGATATCCACTAAAATATGTTTTGAAATACATTTTACAGTGTTTGGTAAATAAAAAATATTTTCCTTTATAAAAACAAATGTGTGTGTGTGTGTGTGTGTGTGTGTGTGTGGTGGTGTGTTTGGAGAAAGTGCTCTACATGAAACAACAGGTTTGCATAATCATGAACTGCCTCTTTAAGACTTTAAGGCTTTGACAGACGGGGTACTGGCCCTTTAAGACAACCAACCAATCAAATGAACCAAGCAATCAAGAGGCAGTCTGTGGCCGTTTGCGGTCTTTAGGCTTGTTTGAGATGAGCAAAATCTGCGCAGAATCGATCACCGGTGATCAGCGCCGGATGCATGCCGGTTAGAAATGTGTCCGAGTGCGGTCCGCCTTGCTCTTACGTCATGCTGACGTATGTCAAAAAACTCTCGCGACCGCAAGGCGCACGTGTCGGATTCTGCAGTCGCGCGCGCAGTTGCTCTCCACCGACTGCGCTGATCAAAAGCATGATGGGAAACGACTTACTGACGACACAGCTTCATGCTCATTGGTTTAAACAACCGTGATGTATTGTTCTCTTTTAAAATGTTTGATTTTAAAACTCTGATATCATGTTTTTTATACTTTATGTGTGAATATTCCCAAACTATCCGACAGTGCGATTTCTATGGGTTATGCAGTGTAATTTTTATAAAAAACAAAAAAAAACAAAAAAAAAACACATATCTGTATTAAAGAAAAAAAGATTGATAAACATACTTGGAATGGAATTAAGTAAGTAGGCTACTTTGGGTGTCTTGTTCATTATATTTATTTTCATATTAAGCAACAGAACTTAAATTCCATCCAGTTTATTAGCAACACTGAGCACGAGCGTGAATCCCGCGATATCCATCTTTGATCTCGCAGGTGTCAGAACCACTGTGAGAAGAGAGAACTGTCCGTCTTGCCTGCGCTTTTTTCACTCCTCCCCTCACTGCAGCCGCCTACTCTCGCATACATTTCAGGCGAGGCTAGGCGCATCTCAAACAAGCCTCTTGTCTGTACTTGTGTTCGTGTGGACTTGTGAAACGTCATCAGTCGCTGCCCAAGTACTGTTCCAATTCAAAGTTCACATCTAGCCAAGTCCAGTTCAAATCCCCGGATGTGTTCTTGATCCGCCCCTTTTACCGAGGATGCATCGAGAGGTGACTTGTGCGGACTTGAGACAGCCAGGTATCCCAGAATGCATCTCACACCAACCAGCAAGCAACATGTATACCCATCTCACCAGCAAGCGTAATTTAAAAATACTGCTGTCACGAAATGTAGTTTTAAGAGTATTTCAGGCGAGAATGTAGTTGTTTAAAGCTCAAATCTTTGGTTTATTTATAAAGATAGCGCCTATTTGAAAATCTGATCTGACGTTTTCGGAGTTGTGAGATCCAGGCAATCGGACGCTCGGCGCTCATGTACCCCGCCGAGAACAGCCTTTCCTCGGCTAGTGCTGCTGACGTTTGCCGCTGGCTCGGATGTCTCTAGTCTAGTGGTTTAACATGAGATATACATCGTCTTGTGTATAACGGGCGATTTATTTATTTATTTATTTTATTTGTCTCATTAATCTATAATTTGTTCCCTGGCAAAACGTTTTGGCTGAGGGCAAAGTGATGTTTCATAGCTTTATATATTTAGTCTATTTAACTTTAACGTTGCAGCCTAGAGAGCTGACTTATGTTTGACTGAATCGTTTGCTAGCTTCTTATACCTTTTAGGCTACTTATACTTTTATAATGGCTATTATTGATCATTAAAACTGACATTTAACAAAAAAGGTTATGTCATTTTATTTTATATATATAAAACATATAAAATATTTTATTATACATATTGCCTACATTCTTCACTGTATGTATATATAATAAAATAAAATGACACAACCCTGTCTCTTTTTGCTAAATGTCAGTTTTAATGATCAATATTATAATGTTTTTTTATGTATCATATTTTTAAAATGAAAACAAAGAGTCAGGGTTGTGTTTTATATTTCGTGTTGTTATATGCAGTGAAGATATTGCGTTGCCTGAACCACATTTGTGTGGCCATTAATATGTTTAAGATTTTTTTAAATGAAAATGAAAAGAGGCAGAGTGGTGGTTTATAACATATTTAGTTTTATTGTAGCCTAAAAATATATAAAGAGATAACCGGAGTAGCCAGAGCGAGTTGAGTGACGCTATCAAGAACGCTGCTGTTCCATTTGCAGAATTATCGGACATGCGTCCTCCCGTCCTCGGGAGTTCGTTCTCCTGAGTCGAACTTGTCAAGTCCGAACTACCAAGGACTCAAGTCCGAAGTTTGCGTACTTGGTATTGAGAAACGGCCTGTGAGAACAAATCGCAAATTAAACGATTAGCTGCATAATTTGATTACAATTACTACTAATTTTGTAACACAATATTAATACATATAGGAAATTCACTAAGTAGGTAGACCTGGCATAACTACACCATTCTGAGGATAAACATGCTTGTCTTCGAATGAAAGTTCAAATGAACTTTCTCCCTCAACTAAGTATACCACAGTAGGCTATACAGTATAGCCATTAACGGACTACTTGTTTTACTACACAAATTTGGAAAATTTTCTTTCTGCCCCATAAGTCTTAATGTCTACCTGTGGACATTCAACCAGCCAGAGAAGAGGATCCGCAATCTCATTTTCTGCCGTCTGCTCACCGCCTGATCTGTGTGGCCATAAAAGCAGCTGAAGATAATAAAAGTTCTCACACACTCTTATTTGTCCCGTGGTCGGACACAGGGAGGTCTATAATGGAACCGCAAGAAGTTCACGAAATAACTTGAGTTGAGTATGAGTTTCTTTCTTCTGTTGAACACAAAAGATATTTTGAAGAATGTTGGTAACCAGACAGTCACTGATAGCCATTGACTTCCATAGTAGGAAAAAACGTACAATGGAAGTCAATGGGGTCCATCAACTGTCTGGTTACCAACATTCTTCAAAATATCTTCTTTTGTGTTCAACAGAAGAAAAACTCACAAATTTGGAACAATTCGAGGGTGAGTAAATTTAGACAATTTACATTTTTGGGTGAACTATCCCTTTAACAGCTAACGCAACTCCCACAAGTCTCTGAGTTAAGACTGTTGAAAATATGCTTTTTACAACCCAAATAAACGGAAAGAAAATATAGCTTTTCAGAGACAGGCGTGTAAAGAAGACATCCACAAGCAGAGAATTGCTCACTCAGAGTGGATCCAACAGGGTTCAGGAGAGAAACCAGAGGTGACAGAGGAAAAGAGAACGAGGGTGATTGTGTAATTATACTTCACGGCTTCTCGCACACCGTGTCTGTCAGTTTCTTTTCAATATAGTTACTCAGAATAAATGGCTTTCTGCCGACGGGCTTATATGTGGGCATGCGGGTTGAATGGGTGCATCATTTTGATGTTCTGTGTGTTGGTCAAACGAACGCACGCACGCACGGATCTTGATAACAGTCATTATGTGTGTTGGTGTACTTGTGTTCACAAGCCTGGAAGCTTGATCACTGAATACAGTATATTTTATAACTCTCACGAAAACTGTCAAAAGATGTCTCGGCCATGCATGAGGTGTAAAAAAAAAAGGTATTTTGCACAAAGAGTATTTACAAAGGACCACCCATTAATGTAATAAATATAGCCTAGTCTTCATGATATTATGAAGCACATATTTCCGTCCAGTTAATGCATCATTCCCTCAACTGTATATTACGAAATAATATATATATATATATATATATATATATATATATATATATATATATATATATATATATATATATATATATATATATATATATATTATTTCGTATATATATATATATATACTGTATATATAATTTATTTATTTATTTATTTATTTATTATTACTACTTATTATGGCAAATCTGAGCACAGTTTGAGACATTGTTGATATTAGGAATGCACCGATATGAAAATTTTGGTCGATATCGATAACCGATAATCCTTTATCTTTGAAAGCCAATAACCGATATATTGGCCGATAAATCTGAATCCAAATTTTTATATAATTTTTGAGTGCCTGATTACAAAAACAAAAGTCTCACCATTAAAATCCATGTCCCAAGCACACTATTATAATGTTCTCATTAGGATTTTATGTAATCTATATGACAGGCTTGCGTTGCACTTAACTGTATCTTTCTTTATTGAAGTGTTTTCAATCATATCTCAAGCAATTCAAAACCATCATGGTGAACATTGCGTATTTGAAGCGTCTCAGCTGTAGGAAATAATTCACTATTTATTGGACTTTAATATGGCAGATTTTCTTATCGGGCCGATTACGAAAATATTACAAGTGAACATATATCTGCCAATACCGATATTGTGGCCGATATATCGTGCATCCCTAGTTGACATTGTTCTTATAGGAGAAAGAGTTAGACAATTGTTGTTCCTATAGACCCTTTGCGCCAGAGAAACAAGCACGCAGTCTTTAGAATATGTGCAAATTAAAAACTTAGCTAACTTAACCTCTGTATAGTGTATACTTCTATGTAGGGCTGGGCGATATATCGCATTACATTGTTAGGCGCATCTCGTCAGTAAAGCCGGTTCCTTGATTAGTAGTAAATCGCCATCACCCGCAGGCCGCGATAATTAATGCGATATGGCTCAGCTTGTCAGTTAACTACGGCTCTTGTAAATGCCGCTCCATCTGAAAGCAGGTGATGGCAATTTACTACTAATCAAGGAACCGGCTTTACTGACGAGATGCGCCTAACAATGTTATGCGATATATCGCCCAGCCCTACTTCTACGTGATCTCTGTTGAAGAATTAGTGAATTGGATTTACTTATTGTACAGCTAACGAAAGTTATCAGGACACGGGCATTGTAATGTTTGAAGTGGATGTCATAACAAATTTAAAAAAGAGCAGTTAATTCATAAATCTGTTAGATCTTACCTTCATGCTGTGGAAATACAAACAATGAGCGCAGCGCTGAAAATGGATGGGGCTACATAAAGTCTATAGGTGTGTTTGCTTTTAAAAGCCCAGCATCTCTTTCTGAGGTTAGGTACATTAAAAGCACCTTAGCAATGACACGGTTCACATGGACAAACTGTGTGGTGCTGCAACTCTTGGGAATCAATAGCCATCGTGCCTTTAACCCCCAGCAGCCCCCCTACAAGATAATCAATAGGTAAATCAATAGGAAGTGTCCCACTGAAGGTATTTTCTCCTTTTTCTGTGGCCGTTTGTGATGTAGTAGAGAGCGGTCGAGTGGCCCTTACTCTGAGAGCAGGGTGAGGGTTCATAACCATGGAACCGCCCTCCTCTCAACGCCACTCAGAAACTGAGAGACAGGCGCTGACAGATAACCCTCAACTCATTGTATTTCTGTTTACAACCAGCAAATGTCAAACTTCTAAGGACATTTAAAAGGATAGTTCACCTAAAAATGAAAATTTTGTTATTTACTCACCCTCATGTTGTTCCAAACCTGTATGAGTTTCTTTATTTTGTTGAACACATTAGATATTTTAAAGAATGTTGGTAACCAGACAGTTGACGGCACCCATTGACTTTCATATAGAAGTCAATGGCTACCATCAACTGTGTGGTTACCAACAGAAATTCATTGAGGATTGAGTAAATGATTACAGAATTATTATTTTTTTTTTAATTTAAATGTTAAATAAATATTTTAATGCAGGTTTAATTCTATAAGTAATATTATAGCTTTGGTTTTTTAATTAATGAAAAAATACTATGGATATTATTTATAAATTAAATTTAAATTTCATATTCATAAAAATATAATTTTGCAAGCATTTTTATTTAATTTATAAATATTGTTTCAATTTGTATTTAGTTTGTTAATAGACAAAAAAAATAGATTTAGGTTTTTAATGCACAAGTATTATAAATATTATAATTTAAATATGAAATAAAATGTTATTATATTTTATAAAATATATAAAAATAAACTGTATTACATGTGTTTTTATTTTAATTCACAAATAATTTATAAAAATATTTTTTGGGGGGGTTAGCTTTTTTTAATTAATAAAAAATAGGTTTTTATTATGAATATTATTTATAAATCAAATATGAAAAATGTAGTTATTTCATATTTATATAATATCATTTTGCATGTATTTTATTTATTTTATAAATATTGTATTAATTTGTATTTTTTTAGAATTAGGTTTTTAATACAAAATGAATTTAATTATAAGTATTATTTATAAATTAAATATGAAATAAAAGGATTTATTTCACATTGTTTATTTTAATTTGTTGCATGTATTTAATTTAATTTACTGTTTAATTTATAAATAATACTTCATTTATAAAAAATAAATGCATTTTAACGGTTTACATCCAAATCCGTGAAGCAACAACGCAAGAAAATTGTTAACGTGAAGATAAAAAAATTTTTGTCTTGATGCCAAAACCATTAGATATGCACACATTAAGCCTCATTCATGAAGCGTGCTGTACAAATTTCTATTTAGACAATTAAATTGTAATTAAATCTAATTACGTCTATTTACAATCAATTTTCACAAATCCGTTCTACTCGTGTTTCAGAAATGAGGCTCAATTAATAAAAGGACAGGCCTAGATGCCAGGTTTTTCTTAAACCCATTTATGACTTTTTCCTGATTAAACAACAGTGGTGTTTACATGACCTTACTTGCTAATGATTATCCGTTCTCTCAAAAGTAGCATGACCTAAAAAAAACCTGGTCTGTGTAAAAGAGTACCTGTATATAACCTTCCTTTGAGACTTTAAAGTGTGTTTTTCAAAGAAAAGCTCGCAGTGGGACTCAGTTCAACAACAAAAAAATCCTGACCGTGTTGCCTCTATGAACCCATCCAAAGGCTTTTTGTGCTCTTATAGAGAACAGAATAGCTCCTGTTCCATCTGATAGCCCTCCTCAGAGAGGGGAAGTGCAGGACTGCCAATCACATTCACTTTGAAACTCTTTCAGTTGTTTCTCAAGCCAGACAGAAGGAGCAGAGGTGATTTCCTCAGCACTGACCCCTCTAACCCTTGTTCCAATTAATTCTGGACCAACCGTGATGTAGAAGTCCTCCGAACAGGAAATCTGAAAACAGTTCCTTGCCTTGGAAACAAATAAAATTAATCGTTATGCACGTCACACAAACACATGTCTGTCAGAGTCTATGTTCTTCTGTCTCTTCACAATGACTCAGTTAATGTCAGGCTGTTTATGTTTCAGTCCCGTATAGGGTCAGGATTTGATCCTGACAACTTAACTTGCATGTTAAGGCAGAAAGCTCAGGTCAGGACCTTGTGAGGACAGAGGGAACAATACATTTACACATAGCTGTTTTAAGACCAAGAATAAGACAAAATAGTTTGTATTTATCTACAGATTACATAATTTTTGTCAAATGTAAATTTTTTTTAGGGTTTTATCTGCCCATGACTGAGATGCAAGAGATATATATGTATATATATATATACGATGTAAATAGATGATGTGTGTGTGTGTGTGTATATATATATATATATATATATATATATATATATATAGTATATGTATATGTATATGTGTGTGTATATATATGTAGGTCTGTAGATGTATTTTTATTTGTTTTATTTTTCTAAAAAGTAAATGTTCTACATGAGAGTTAATGAATTGTCAAAAAAAAAAAAAATTCTAAAGCCTAAAAATACATATCATTTATGTTTCTGAATTGCTGATGTGTAAAAGCATTTGTATTTTTCATTATTTCATTATTTTTCATTATTCATTATTTTTTTCCTCCCCGAAGTAGTTATTTTAGTATTATTCATGTACTATAATAGTATTTGTAATTTTTTTAAATAGCTTTTATATTTAAATTGTTACTTTTGTTTGAATTTTAGTTATAGTACACATCTGTGCATATATATATATATATATATATATATATTTTTTTTTTTTACTTTGAAAAATAGTTCTATATAGCTATTATTTCATAATTTTTTTGTACTTCAACTTAAGCTTATTTTATTTCAGTTAATATTTGTAGTAAAGTTTTTCGTCTAATATTTATATTGTATTTTATTTCAGCTTTATTTCAACTATCAACAATAATTTTTAATAGTTTAAGTTGTAGTTAACAATAACAACACTGCTGTGGGGTAAGTTGTGTCAGGTAGTTTGGGGTTAGTCATTGACAGTATTGCTGGGCTTTTTTTTTTTTTTTTTTGCATGTAAGTAAAATGCAATTTCCAGGAGCTCACAGAATCGTAAATGTGACTATGTGAACTTTTAACACTATCAGGAATAAAGCAGGTTTGTACTGATACATGATTTTTATCTGTTTGGTAGCATTAATATGTCAGTTTAGATGAATAGTGAAAACAAAAAAACTAGCAAGAAATGCAGCTAAAGGAGAAGAAAAGACTGAGGGGGAAAGGAGGGAGGGAAAGTTTCAGGACAGGAGAATTCCCAGACAGATGGTGAGACGGGTGGAAGAGGAGATCCCATGGAGATCCCATCGTCATAAAACAAAACAGTGTGAGTCACCGTCACAGTACGGAGCCTGCGGTACCTCTCCTATCCACCAGGGTGCAGCACGTTATCAGTGAAAGTGTAATGTTTACAATAAAATCCATGTATTTGTTAAAATGGAACAATATATTGATGGATTTCAGTTGCAGGAAAACCACTTGGAATGTACAATCCGAAGAGGATCTGATGTGCTTCTTGCTAATGGACCATGACACTAAAAGTAATGTGTTTACAGACCTGTCAGTCTCATTTTGCTTAAGTGTCAGGAATCTGCTCTTTGCTTTCAGCCTTTTTCTGGAAAAGGTAATGGCTTGATTCAAAGGTACATTTGGGATGTCCAGTTAGCACGTCGTGATTCCTCTAGTTGACAAAGCTTTTAACCTCGCTGACCGGATGACATAAAACATCAGTAAGAAATCTGACCTCAAACACATTGAATCACCATCAGTACCTCGTCCCCCAGGTGTGACATCACCATATCTGTCAAAACACATGCTGCTGGCTTGAGATGGATGGCCTTGCTTAGATGAAAGACACTTAAAGTGACATGAAACAGCCTATTTTACTGTTGTTATTCTACATATTTTAATGATTTCATACTCAAAAGATTCTAAAGACGTGTTGTAAGTACGTGTGCTGATGAATTGTGTACAGTAAGACCACGAACATGCATTTAGAAAACAAACGGTACATTTAAAATACATTTGGACTTGTGAAGAAGAGATTGCTTTGTATCTTAGGCTAATATAAAGCTAACAGTAAAGATTGTGAAGCAGATTGTTCAAAATGTGCTAAATTATTTATTTGCATTAGCATGTGGTTCAGTCTTCAGGGGCTTAGCAGAACTGTTGCAATGTTTTCTCTCAGATTAGCGTTTTGTGTTAGTTTTGCAAATAGTGCAACTGTTTGTTAGCTTAGCACTAGTTCCCTGTTGGTCCTTTCTGTCACAGCTCGAGTCCGTCTCAATTAACAGATCATTTAAGTGTGAATGATGATTACACACTGCTCTCAAGCCAGTGACTAAGTGGGGATCTGCTCGGGGACATTTCCAGGCTCTGCTTGTGGCATGTTTATGTTCGCATTATGAACACTTGACACTTTGTGTTCACACAATATAGTGTTTAACTTTGCAAAGTGTCAATTGTGGTATAGCATAACACTGGATTAGCAGTGTAACGGAATAGCGGAATGAAATAGTTAATGAAATAGGAAATTCTGTCATGTACTCACCCTTATGTTGTTACAAACCTGTATGCTGTTGTTTGTTCTGCAAAAAAAAAAAAAACAAACAAAAAAAAAAAACTGTTTTTGCGTAGGCATTTTACAACCAATGACAGTGGGTTATCATGGCTAGCAAAAAAAAAAGAAGCACTTTGTGCACTTTTTTTCACGTCTTCTAAAGTCATACAGCTTTGTGTGAGGAAGAGACTGAAATTTAACTAAAAATTATAAACTGGCCTATGTTAAATGTTAAATATTGTTGTAAACCTGTGAGAGGGAGGACCAACTGGATAAGCTAACACATGCTTAAACCGCTTGCTCTTAAAATTGGAGTATTAACACTCATTTTGGAGAAAACATTGGGGATTTTTTTTGCATCTGTTTACCAAAATGCGAATTTGTGAAAACGGTGACGTCATGCGCATGTTCAGTCTATTGTCGTGTAGCGTTTCTTTACAAAGTGACATCCCCAACTACTTACCTGGCATGAATAATACAGCGTTTAATCGTTTTCGCGGATCAGTGTTAACGGGGATCGTTTCGACAATGTTGTCGTCTGAACGCGAAAACCGCAAAGGTAAACCTTCTCCGTTTCCATTTTTAGTACATCGTTGTTGTGTAAACGTGCCCTAAATTTTGGTCTGTTCCTTACACAAACATATTGTATGACTTATGTAGATTTGGAATATAACATGCAATATACAATGGTCACTGTTAACTGTAATTGCACAAAAACCAGCATGAGGTTGACCAAATAATGTCCTTTTATTAGTTTTAACTTTATTTAATGCTGATTTGAGGTCTGCGTTTCCAACCCAAATTCAATACACAACCAGAGACCTACAAACTGGTTAAACTTTTACTTGTGTATAAACAAGAAGATATGTATGTGTATATACTTGTAAATACAAGAACGGTTTCACTAGCAGCAAACTCTAAATTGTCTAGAACAGAAGCAATGCACAACTGTGAAAGATAAAATGTGCACATTTTCCTGAATGCCACAAACATCCTTTAGGTCTTGGAACCTAACAGCACAGAATATGGATGAATGTCAAGCTTGTTCATTGCTATTCCAGATCTTTCTTGTTCTTCACCCCAGAATCACCTCATTTCTTTTCCTCTCATGGTGCGAAGATTAATCACACTCGACATCTCATTTTCTGACGGTGGCTTTCGCAGAATCTCTTCGGTCAGCTGGAGAGATCATGAATGTTCCGACATACTTCAGAACTTCTGAATACTCGCTGCATCATCTACCTCCGATCCAAGCCTTCCTCTTTACTAGATACAGTGCATGATCTCATTTGGATCATGCCAATACCTGGTATGACTTGCTATGATATGACTTTGAATGATGGGATGCAAATGCAAAATCCTGAACACATGTACCTTTCGAGTTTTTGCATGCATAATTTCAGTGATTTGAATTGTTTATCTGTCATACTCAATTTATGACCAAGGTGTTTACGTGAGATATAAATCGGATAGGACAGGTTGGATAGATAGAAAGACAGTGAGAGAATTTGTATTTGGTGTCTATCTCATTCAGTTTTGGCTTGCCTTGCTTTGCTGCTGTGCTCCGTTACCATGGGAACATGCAGGAGCGGCAATGTGAGTGAAGAACGAAAGAGCGAGAGAGAGAGAGAGAGAAAAAGCATTCCCGCCTTTTGGTGCTTTCTCTCGCATGTGAGTTATCGACAGCCCCTCTAGCGCTTGGCAAATTAAAACATATTTCATCTGCCACAAAAAAAAAAACTACAATGAGCCATTAAAACTCAGGACTCCTTCCCTCTCTCTCTCTCCCCACTTCAAATCACTGAACCATACCACCTTGGCCAGTTTGGGGGGTAAAAAATACAACTGACATTAAAGAATTATTCCCTTTGACTTTCAGAACCTCCCACTCAGTTTTTTAGTGTTTTGTTTTTTGTTTTTGTGCGGGGAACTTTTGCAACTGACTCCACAAGCTTTTTCCAAGGTGTTTGGTGGAGACCAAGTTAGTGTCGCTTTAAGCTATAGGGGGTTTCTCGCCCACTGGTTTCAATCTGGCCATTTTCTTTAGCCAATGTCATGGTCCAGTCGACAGGAGTCGGTGTACGTGCTGATCTGGACCTCTTCTGTTTGTTGCGCTAACTGAACCTGTGGCAATTTGTCCTCAGCGGGTCTGTGTCCGGCACAAATGTGGAGAATTAGCAGTAGGGTGTGAGGTGTGAGCACTTGAGGTGTAGTAACAGTAAGATTCTCATTTCTTTTTAATTATTTCCGAGGGGTGTCAAGAAGAGAGATTGCAATGCTGGTGTAAAGGATGTAGGTAAGCGCTGAGCATGATAACCTTACTCCCCTCACTCGAAACCACTTTATTTTGGTGCCGAAACCCGGGATGGTAGTGAGGTTTAGGGGGGTGAGTGTAACGGACATAGGCCAGTAAGAGCGGTGCGTGTAAACCTCACTCCCCTGGTCTCAAGAGGCGCATTAGCGACTGATGCTAGCTGCAGCAGCCTTTAGTGTCCTTGTTTGCATGCCTGCCTCCCATGCCGGATAATCCGGCTCGAATCCCACTTGGAGCGGGTCGAGTAGGACCGGTTAGACTGGTAACCTAAAACTCCACTGGTAACTGTTTGAACCCCAAAAGTGGGGATTTATGAGCTACCACCATTGTGCCCTTTAGCAAGGTGCCTCGGGTTTGGTGATTGTCCCTGTAGTAGAAGTGTACTGTAAGTTGATTCAGATAACAATTAATATGTTTAACGAAGAAGAATATACATTTGTAAAGTCACCTTACACTAGATTCAGAATGAAGGTCCAAAATGAATTTGTAGCTGTCATTTCTACCACGTATTGTCCTTTAAGCTAATCCCCATCAGGCAAACGCCCTTTTAGAAAAAGCAAGGATTCAATTTCCATGAATTTCCATCTTTGTCTGGGTGTAGAGATTCATTACTGCTTGCTACAAATTGAAGTGCCATGCCATTGGTTCTTTGACTAGAGGCTATTAAGTTTTCCCAAATGGTGCACTTGATCCAATGCTGAGTCCTTTGCGCAACTCCTCCCATATAGGGTGTCCCATTTGTCATTTCATTGCTAATGCTATGCACCATTCGTGCTGAACTCTTGGTGGGTTATTTCCCAATAATCTGTGCAGTATTACATCACCTAAGTTTGGATTCAGCGGTGGATTGCTGTGGAGCAATATTTCACATAGGGCCTTATTTAAGCAGTTGAGTGATGGGGCATTTGGTTAGTTGAATCAATAGTAAATGTATTTGTGTCTGCACGCATATGTGTGTTTGCAATGGCTCATTTGGCAAACCTGGGTCTCATCTGGCATATTCCAGATTACCTGTGACTCCTGAGATAACCGAGAGACTATTGCAATCCATCACCTGCCGACAAGGCCTTGTCTGAAAGTTGGAGAGAACGAAGGAGAGGGGAAAAATGACAAATGAGAAAAGGGATATGGCAATGAGAGACGTCCAATGGTGGAATAAAATGATTTTTCTGCTTTCTCACAGGAAACAGGTTTTTAAAAGATAACTCTGAAGTTCTGGCGCAAAAATGACACCGCTGTAATGATGATGATAATTGTGAGGTCGGGATAATTGAGGACAGTCTCCCACTGGATAGATATTGACCACATTAGTGCTTGCAGTGGAGATGAGCTTTAATTAGACTCAATTAATCCCCATTTGGTCTGGGAGGACGGAGGCAAATAGCAATTTTCAGAGCACAAGTCCCTTTACCTGCTCATGGCTCAGTGGATGATAGACCCTGTTTAGTGGCTTGTCCTGTGGCACTGAGCGAATGTGAAAATTACAAGACCATAATCCTCTGAACGGAGCACTCTAGTCTTTGATTACTAGTTATTGTCTGTGTGTGTGAGACTTACAAGACTGGAGGGACTGTAACTTTAATAAGAACTGTGAGTCTACAGACTTTAACAGTGTATTTTAGAGGTAAATCTTTTTTTCTTATGGACAATGGTTCTCCTCTGCAATCTTGCATTAAGGAGAGATACATGCTGTAACACTAGCACACACAAACAATGCTGGTTGTTATTCAGGTATATACCTATCCCCTGATACTGATGAATATTGTCTGCAGATCCATCCAGGAACAATATAATCTAGTGGTTTTCCATTATGAATTTATCAACTGTCTCACTAGTCTCAACTTCAGACTCCACACCACTTCCAGGAATTAAAGGGATAGTTCACTTTGAAATTTAATTTTGGTATGTTTTAGCTTACCTCAAGGGCATCCAAGATGTAGGTGTCTTTTTTTCCGCAGTAGTTACAATTTTGATATTTTTAGGTCAAACCATTCTTGTCTGTCAGTCATATAATGCAGGTCTATGGTCACTATCTCAAAGAGCATGCACAGTGAAGTCCAAATTAAACAATTCCCCATCGTAAGTACACACTGATGGCCTAAGACACGAAACGAGCGGTTTGTGTGAGAAAACGAACAGTATTTATATCGTTTTTACCTCTTGTAAACAACCACGTCCAAGTGATCTGAGGGCATGGGCGCTTCGGTCTGCGCATGCTCTTTGAGATAGTGACCATAGACCTGCATTATATGACTGACAGACAAGAACGGTTTGACCTAAAAATATCAAAATTGAAACTACTGCGGAAAAAAAGACACCTACATCTTGGATGCCCTTGAGGTAAGCTAAAACATACCAAAATTTAATTTCAAAGTGAACTATCCCTTTAAAGGGATAGTTCGCCCAAAAATGATATTTAGCCCATGATTTACTCACCCTCAAGCCGTTCGAGATGTATATGTCAATCTTTTTTCAGACGAACACATTTTCAGTTATTTTAGAAAATGTCTTAGATCTTTCAGTGGTTAGAATGTGAAGCTATGGGGTCCAGCTCGTTGAAGTCCGCAAATGTGCATGCATCCTTCACAAAAGTAATCCATCCGGCTCCAGGGGGATAAACGAAAGCCTTCCGAGGGTAATCCGTGCGGTTTTGTCGTAAAAATATACATATTTAAAACTTTATAAACAAAAATAACTGGCTTCCGGTGGCGGTCGGCGCGCGTTCATGGAGATGGAAGCGTCGTGACGTACAACGAACGTGACAGCGCAGCCAGAGAGCAGAGCAAAACAAAACTCTACGTTCGTTCTACGTCACGACGCTTCCTACGCTTCGTCCTACATCACATGCCAGCATCCATCTCCGTGAACGCGCGTCGACCGCGACCGGAAGCCAGTTATTTTCGTTTATAAAGTTTTAAATATGTATATTTTTACGACAAAACCGCACGGATTACCCTCGGAAGGCCTTCGTTTATCCCCCTGGAGCCGGATGGATTACTTTTGTGAAGGATGCATGCTCATTTGCGGACTTCAACGAGCTGGACCCCATTGCTTCACATTCTAACCACTGAAAGATCTAAGACATTTTCTAAAATAACTGAAAATGTGTTCGTCTGAAAAAAGATTGACATATGCATCTCGAACGGCTTGAGGGTGAGTAAATCATGGGCTAAATATCATTTTTGGGCGAACTATCCCTTTAAGATGCACAGGTTTTGTTCAGTCCACCTGAAGATCATTAAGTTAGACCCATAAGAGGGTTCCCAAGAGGGTTCTCATAACCCATAAGAGGGTTCCCAAGACCCTCAATGTGCACTTCTGAAGAAGAATTACTAGTTGCTGGATTTATCGGTCTCTGCAAGTGGCCAACTTGACTTACTTGGTGACCTAGACAAGATATGACAAAAAGCCCTTTAGTAATTCTTGGACCTGTTTGTGTAGCAATATTGTATTCATTTAGCATGACTTGATGTATCCAAAAGATAAGACTCGATTAGATCCTCTTGATTCAGATATCTGAGGGGGTACATACATCTCAATGGAAGGTGTTGTCTGCAGATATGCAAATTTATGCAGCATAAATGTCTTCACAAACACACATGTCCATGTTTGTGCATCTGTTTGCTTGCTGTCAATATCTAAATGGCATCCACAAGTGATATCCTCCTTAATCCGGTGAGCTTTATCCAGTGCCTAACATATCATGCAGAATTCTCCAAGGCTGTTATTTTCTCTTAAGTCATATCAGTCTTTTAGACAAAGCTGAAATAATATTAGACCTGTCTCATCTCCACCTGTCCCTATCCTCACCCCTTTATAAACAGTCTTTGTGCTTTTTCATGCAAACGAATAGTTAAATAGTAAACAGACCAGGCTCAGAACAGAGCATGACTTCAGACCTCCATTATATGGTTTTTTATTTATTTTTTTTGCCTGCAAGCATTTCCGCTTGAACGTGAGGGTGTGTGTTACAGAAAACCGGAGGGAGAAACAAAGCAAAGGGTGCAATGCACACGGCCTCTCTCTCTCGCTCTGTATGTAAATTAGGAATATTTCTGCAAATGTTGTACTGTTTTTTTTCTTTTTTTTTCTTTTTTTCTCTAGTGCATTTAGTGTATGCAAGTTTCTGGGTTTATGTAGGTTTTATAAATAGTCTGAATAGTATGAATTCTGTAAACTATATTAAAACTATACCAAAGTTTATATTCTATAATACTATCTAAGCTAAGATATTAAATATTAAACTGTATATAATAAAATGCGTTTATACATTTTAGATAGATTCTAAATCTCAACTTCAGTACAGTTAAAACATTTTTACAGAAAATATATGTACTATTGGCGTCGATTAGGTCAGAGGAACGTATTAAAAGAAATTTGAAGAGAAAATGGATCGTTATTTTGAAGTTATATTTTTTTGCATCTACATCATTGTGGTCTCCGTAAGGGCCTTAGTTTCCTGAAGCGGTCTGAAAGAGTTGCTTCGTCCATCCTGTTCTATCCTAGCCACCATTCTTCTCTTGACAAGAAGAACATCCATTCCCCGAAATGACTCTATCTTTTCCTTCATGCTGACACTTCATTCATCACTCATGCTGGGCAACATGACCATGTCTGTAAAGGTCACTAAAGGCTTCAAACATTCTCGTCGCCCCATGAGAGAGCTCGTTGCCCTATGTGAAAGAGCAAAAGGGTGAGGCTCAGTTTTAGGTGGTAGGTAAATTGTATCAATGACTGATCATGCGTCTTTAGATAATCAAGTTCGAACGGATCCCTGACGAAGGGATAAAAATAGATCCTGGGCCATTTCCTAGTGCAGTAATAGCACAATTGCAGCCAATACACCAAGCCCTTGGAGGATTCAAAACGAAGGCCAGGGGTTTATTAATGAGAAACAATTACAAGGAAACAGAAACGTCCAATTTTCTAAATTTAGACTCTTGTTGCCATGGTGTATGATTCACGTAAGACAAAGGTAGAAGACAAACGCGTGCGTTTGATGATTCAGTGTGTACAAAGTGGTTTATTACTGAGAATTCAACACAATGGTAAAATATCTCTCTTGCCAGTTCTAATCAAATCTGAGGACAGTATTCTGTTTTTTTAAACTAGACGTGTTTTCGTTATTTGTTAAATAGCATTATGTATCTTACATGGTCCTTTGCACCATGACTTCGAACCTCTGAACCATCCCTTTAATAATTTTAAGGCAACGGGTTTCCTCACTTTTTTTAAGTTAAGTCAACTGATCACTTTTTACAGTGTATATGTCAGCATTCCACTCTCTGAATAAAATTGCAAAGATTGTACCTTTGTGTACAACAGCTTGCCACTGGGACAGTATCCTCAAAGGGAAATTTTTATACCTTATTTACCCCCAAAAGGTGCACTAATATGCACGTTTTAGGGTAGATAACTTACAAAGTTGTCCCTTTGAGGGTACATCCCCAACGACAAGATGTTGCTCCCCTAAAGGTTAAATTTTTGTACATTTCAGTGGCATTTGCTTGGTTGGTGGAGGACCCCTCGGAAGGACCCACCAAAATTGACAATCCAATAATCTACAACTGACAGGTTTTATGATCTTCATTAAAATTAAACATTAACTATCTACGTTCCTACTGAGAAGCAAATCTTTTTTTTTTCTTTTTTTTCATCAACTAGTTGCTTGCTGCATGCTTCTGGTGCCATTTGGACAAATGACTGTCGAAGAGGAGAGGTGCGGCTCGCCCAACCCTGATCGACCCCAATCGACCGGGGTCGACGCTATGAAGTATATGGATCGGACTTTCCTTCCTCCACACTATCGGTCTTAAAAGAAGGGCTATTTGTCTTAAAGCGGGGATCATTTATCTGTGCTTGGCCCTACTGTGTGGAGCAGGGTAGTGAGGCAACAATTGAGGAGATCGTCTCTGGGATTAACATGGTTAAGCAAAAAAACAATACCAACGCTGACGGAGCTCTTTAAGATCTCAATAGCAAAAAAAGACAAGCAGTCAGACGTAGCAGCTTTAAAATGTACAGTGTTTTGCATGAATAGAGTCTGTCAGGCTGGTTAAGATGGCTGCAGGTAGAGGCAAGTTAAAGTAAAACCCACTTCCAGACCTCCCGGTTGAGTAAGAGGAGTATATTTTGTACATGAGGCAAGCTGGACCGGAACTGGCAATAATTTTGATAGTCTATTGAAGTCATTTCTGTGATTGCTGGTGTAGGTCTTGGAGGATTGATTCTAGTTGGTTTGGGTGGAACGGTCAGATCTAAAGCCAATAAAACCAAGATGGTTTTACAATGGTATTGATGTTTTTTCTCATTATGCTTAGAGCTATTGTGACTCTTCTGTTTTTGATACTATTTTTGGCCAATGTATGTCCTGAAACGTTACTGTTGTGAACGAACTGTCCATGGTGCTGAAATACAGCTTAATAGACATTTTGAATGAAAAGAGGATTGTCCTCAATCCTAGTGTCTAGAATGTTTCTTTCCCGATCCTTTAAGGACAACCTTTGACCTCTATATTTATGGTTCACCCTTCTGTATAATGGCAGATATTGAAAAAAAAATTGAAAAAAAATTCTATAATGAACATCAATGGGGTCCAATGTTGTTTGGACTTATATTTCTTAAAATCATTTGTGTTCAGTACAGATTTGGATTGACAAATGGTGAGTAAAGAGGACAGAATTGTCATTTTTTTGGGTGACCTATCCCTTTAACCTCCTGCTCCAATTGAATCTTCAATCTAACCCAAGCTGCAGTGACGCAAAATAAAGCTCATTTCTGGTTCCTACAGCTCCACATCATTCTCCTGAAAGCTTATGCTCCTGATCGTGAGGGAGCTATCTTTATAGAAGCTATCCTGTGAGTCTCTGCATCAGTAGCACTGATCCTGCAGAAAGTGTGTAAATCTATCAAGCCAGATACGTCAAAGCTTCTCTGCTTGCTATCTGTAAGCGCATGTGTTTGAATCATTCTATACTATTTTTATACTTTCATACCCAGAGTATAAGGACAAGCAGGAACGGGAAGCAATGTAGGTATTTCCCCCTTTTAGCAAGTCACAAAAAAAATTGGCTTTGTGGATACTCATTTGAAGTCAGTTTGAAACCAGTTTCTTGCCTTCATATACAAAACAACACCTGTTTAGAAAGACAGAAAGATGTATTTTATGGTGTTTACAGTGCTCTTCAAACTGGACATTACTGTATAGTAGGCTACTAGCTAACGAAAATATGTTATAAAAACGTTTTTCTAACGTTCCCATTAAGTTCTGAAAACATTATTTCTGAATGTTCTCATAATGTCCTTCTGTTTTGATCATGTTTAATTAAAATTACTTTGAGTGAACGTTCTGTATTATTGGAAAGACTTTGAGAAAGTTCCCTGCTAGCTAGGCAGTTCACAGGGCGATTTCACATACTGGTCATAGCAGGTCAAAATCTCACACAGATGCCGTGAAGACAAACACTAGGCAAGTGTATTTGTCAATGAGCCTCTCACACCCTCCATTCACCCAAATTCAGCTCTGAAATCTCTCTGAGGATGTTTCAGGGTGCCAGAGGGGGAGCTGCACAGTCATTCACGTGAAAGATTGATTTAACACACGCGGGCAGCTGTGGCTGGCTCGCGCTCTGGCGGAGTGCCTCTCTATGACGTAAAAGGCTCCTGCCTGCTCGTGTGGGCGCGCGCTCGCTCGCGCGGGGAGAGACACGCGCTGACAGAAGCGCGCTACGTGCTCAGAGTGGGAAACAGATGCGCTTGGTGGCCGGTGGAAAAGACAACGAGCAAGAACCTGAAGCCATATGAAAAATGCATTTATGTGCATTAAGAGCGTACTTTGGAGACGATATGGAAATGAATATCGTACATCTCCCCTCTGCGGTAAAGAAATAAGCCATTGCAATAAATGAAGTAACGTATTGCATTAAATATTTTCATCATTATCTGAGATGGGTTCTTATATGATCATGTGCACTGTTATTGCTTTATTCTGTCTAAAACTTAGCATCATCAGATTTCAGATATAACATTATATTTCAAATAAATTACAATTTTTGCAAAAGGTTTAAATAGACATTTGTGGCAGGTAGAATAAATGCATTCCAATAATTCGACCTATTAAAGAAAAAATACTATATGCATTTTTTAACTACTGACTGCAACAAAACGCATGAGTATATTTAGCTAGACTTACATGTTGTCATATGAACAATCATTCTGTAACTATAGTTACTCTCTCACGAGCCTTGCAACATAACAGTAGCTGTTCTTTCTTGGTATCTTGGAGTTTCATGGCCAAAGTATTGCGGTTGAGTAAGTAAGGTAGATTCATTCCGTAGCCTAATAACTAAACTGGTCACATTGTATACTTGCTGATTGATTTAGGCTATTAAAAAGATCCGGTTCGTGAGAGTCACTCGTTCGGGAATCATCTGGTTTTAAAACACTAAAAAGAACAGCCTCAGAAGAGTCATTCTTTAATTTATCCCAGACCTCTGTACGTTTTAACCCTTAAAGGCATATCTTGTGTCTTAAGTGACCCGTGACGTCATTCACTACCCTCCTCCTTATTCATTTTTTTAAAGTTAGACATCAACCTTCTTTGTATTCCTCAATCAATTCATTATAAACTATATAAAAGGATATATATATATATATATATATATATATATATACTGTATATATATAAATGCAATAGTTCTTCATTAATAGTTACCGCAGACAGAAATCAAAAGGATAGTAAGTATCATATATCTAGTGTCACTGTCATTTGATGGTGGATCTGCTGAAGAAGCTGTCAGAGATCAAAATATTGATTTCAAAGACGTTGAAAATGATAGTTTTAAGAATATGAGCCAGATGCTGAATGTACTGGGAAATGAGCTCTGATGAGGACAGTGATGATGGTATAAAACATCTGCTCAAACTGAACCCTTCCACGCTCCAAAAGGTAACAAAAAAAATGCTTTATTTATTCTTCTGTATTTGTTACTCTAATATCAGGAGGGTTTTATATTATCGCAACAGGAAGAGATCTATCTCTGTTAGAAATAAATCCTGGTCGCTAAAGACCTGAATATGTAATAATGATTGGGGAAAAATTCATGCTTTAGGGGTTAAAGGAGTAGTTAACTTTCAAATAAAAATTACCTGATAATTTACTTTTCATCCAAGATGTCCATGTCTTTCTTTCAAACAATCCAGGATTTTTCTCCATAAAATGGACTTCAATGGCAACCAATGGTTTGAAGGTCCAAATGTCAGTCTCAATGCCACTTCAAAGGCTCGACATGATCCCAGTCGAGAAATAAGGGTCTTATCTAGCGAAACGATCGGTCATCTTCTAAAAAAAAAAATATATATATATATATATATATATATATACTTTTTAACCCAAAATGCCCGTCTTGAACCATCTCTGAGACACGCCACGCATTACGTCATCATGTTGGAAAGCGCGTGACACCGTTAAACATCCAGGATATGCACACATAAGGACCATTTTAAACAATAAACTGACACAAATACATATAAATATGTGTCATTCAACATACAATAATGTTGGTAATTCTGATGACGTAATGTGTGGCGTATCTCAGAGATAGTACAAGATGGGCATTTGTGGTTAAAAAAAAGTAGGCTATATAATTTTTTTTTTTTTTTTTTTTGAAAATGACCAATCATTTCGCTAGATAAGACCCGTATTTCTCGACTGGGATTGTGTCGAGCCTTTGAAGCTGCATCGAGAGTCTGACATTTGAACCTTCAAACTGTTGGTTGCCATTGAAGTCCATTATATGGAGAAAAATCCTGGAATGTTTTCCTCAAAAACCTTAATTTCTTTTCGACTGATATCTTAGATGACATGGGGGTGAGTAAATTATCAGGACGTTTTTATTTGAAAGTGTACTACTCCTTTAAGTGATTCATCAAAAAGAACCAGCTCAAAACCTAGACTTGACAATGATTCACAAAAAAGAACCGATTTATTAGTTCGGTAATCGGACTGCATTGGTTGTGTTGTACATTTTTTTACTCTCTCTCACACACACACACACACACACACACACACACGAAAAATCTGATTATTTTCATGTCGTGAAAAAAGAATCAGTTAGAGTCATTGAGTCATTCGTTCAGGAATCGGACTACACTGATCCAGGATCCAGTTGTACCCCCCCCTCCTCTCTCTCTCTTTCTCTCTCTCTCGCCAGCTCAGTCCGTATCTCCGTCGGTCTGAGTCTTCAGCGCTGGCAAGGGATAATAAACTGCCTTTACGCAGCAATACGTGGCCAAAGGAACAGTCCGCAACAGAGGTAGGAATGCAGTCTCTGAATTCAATCATTTCTGTGTAAAACAAAACTCGTGCGATTTTATTATTACACATTTTTCTGTAAAATCAATATCCTCTCCATTGATGAGAAGTGATTCATTTGGAAAGCCACCTGCATGCTGATCTGTGTGCGCAGGGGGTTTGGTGAGCAGTGTGTTGCTTCCCTCAGCTGAAGATAACACGGGGTTTTATCAGATCTTTTCTGACACTATCGGAGTTTTAAAAGATGCTTAGGTTTTAAAATGCATCCCAAACCAGTATCAGCAGATTCAGGGCTGATAAATCTCACGCCGGGACATACTGGCAATTTTCATAGACTTTAGACGTTCTTTTACAGCAGTTTCAAGTGAAGATGATGTTGATTATGTCATTTCTATACATTCAATAACTCGTGCATGTGTGTTTCGCTTTCTTGGCTCAGGCTTGAAGAACTGCTTTAGTGTTCTAAGGGAAATGCTTGTCTACTTTTTTGTATTTCTAGTCTTTCTATCATAAAAGAGCGAATCATTTAGGGGAATTGTCTCTTCTTGGCATGCTTTCATCGTAGCCCTATCTATTTGTCTTTGGAAATGAAACGTAGTGATGGATATGAGCGATGGAGAGCGGGTGCTGGGAGAGATACGGGACGGGGGAGAGCGCCATCGTTTGATTTATAACCTCACAAATACACCGCGACTGGCGAAGCCTGGGGTCCCCGCTTTGACTCGCTGTCATTTTAACAGCAGCCGCCGATTACACCAGAATACTGATAAAAGACAGAAGAGCTCCCTCTGCAAGGGCTCCAGAAAGCTCTTTACCACAGCATGGAGAGAAATCAATGCGATTAGGGAGCTTCAATGCAACCACACCTGTTTCATTACAGCACACAGCGGCAGCGGGAATATACGAATAACGCTCGAATCGAATTTAAGAGTTTTGTAGCTATTTGTCGTTATTTATGTATTTTTTTTACCTTGAGGCGATTTATATGATGGTATACTACAAAAAATGACAATTTGTGCTATTGTTTTCTTTATTAAATTATTTTAAATTATTATATTAACGAAAACATCATATATCAAAATGTTGTCAATATTCGCATTACGTGTATTTTAATGTAGCCTATAGAAATATTTGCAATAAAATTCAATAAATTTCACCTTTTTTTCTTACAGTTAAAAAATAAATAAAGTCAGCATGAAACAGAAGATGCATATCTTTTCTTCCACATTTCAACAGTTTGAAACTAAAACACCTGTTTTTAGACCACAATAATTTATTAGTAAGGTGTAGGGCCTCCTTTGTGGCCGGTACAGCATGAATTTGTCTTGGGGGAATGGCCGATAGGCTACAAGTCCTTCACAGTGGCCTGAGGGATTTTGAGCCATTCCTCTTCCAGAACAGTGTCCAGGTCACTATGTGATGCTGGTTGAGGAAAACGTTTTCTGACGTCCTCCAAAACACCCCAAAGTGGCTCAAAAAAATTCAGATCTGCTGACTGTACAGGCCATGAGAGATGTTCAATTTCACTTTCATGTTCATCAAACCATTCTGTCCCAAGTATTGCTGTGTGTATTGGTGCGTTATCATGCTGATTCATGGCACCCACTTCAGGGTACAATGTTTGAACCATTAGGTGCACATTATCCTCCAGAATGGTTCGGTGGTCCTTGGCCGTGACGCCCATCAAGCACAGTAGGGAACGCCATGATATTGCAGCCCAAACCATTACTGATCCACCGCTGTGCTTCACTCTGGGCAGCAACAGTCCCGGTGTTAAGCCTCTTTGGGGCTTCTCCGCAACATAAATCCCATGGATTTGGGAAAGACATTTAAGATGGACACATCAGAGAACAATACATGTTTCACATTGTCCACAGCCCAAGATTTGAACCACTGACACCAATGAAACCGACATTTGGCATTAGCGTGAGTGACCAAAGGTTTGCCTAGTGGCAGTTTGAACATAAATATTGACTCTGCGCTCCAGACAAACTGTTTTGGTGCAAATAGGAGAGTCGAGGAGCGCATTTAATTCGGCAGTGAGTTGGGCAGCTGTGGTTTTATGTTGTTTTTTTTGGATACAATCCAGGTTAGTACCTGGACTTCCCTTTCAGACAGCTTCCTCTTGTGTCGACAGTTACGCCTGTTGGATGCAATTCGTCCTATGTGGTGGTATGCCGACATTACCCATAGCTCTCAATACACCATAAAGACATCCTGTCCTGGTCACAGATGAGCCAGAGAGCAACAATTTGTCCTTTTTTGGACTCTGATATGTCTCTCATTATGCTGTGTGGATTGCAATAATTCATAAACAGCTGTGCTATTGCTCTGCTAATTCAACTTTCACACTTTTTACTTATCGTTAGCCTCATAGCATAATTGCCTAAGTCATTTTTTGGCCAAATTGTGATATCTGCCTAACTTTACTGTCCTACCACTGCTGCAAAACTTGTCTTGTTTCCCAAAAACATTGAAATATGACTTAGGCAATTATGCTATGAGGCTAACGTTATGTTATATCAGTGAAGATTGGCCACCAAGCCATGCATATATAGGTGAAACCTCCAACACTATATTGGTCAGTGTTTTAGTTTCATCGTCCAAGTGTGTCTGAGTAAAACTGCTTCTTGTAGGGCAAGACTTGTTTTTGTCCATTGGGAGTTGATTGGATGGTTGTATAGTCATGGTTTGCTATTGTTCGATCTCATGTGAGTGACAGGTTGTCCCGAGATGTCGCGGTAAGAGGAAGGGGTTATTTTGATTAAATATTAGGAGGGCACTTGAATTAAAAATTAAAAAATAATGATGTGCACGAATAAATCATTTATAATAAATGCAATATTCCATAAAAAAAAAATAAGAATTGTAAATTTTTAAGAAATGGTATCAGCTGATTCATTTTGCTGACAAACTCTGATATACCCTGCCCCCGACTTGTTTTGTACAAATATATTTAATATTTAATATTCTTTGAAACCGTTTACACTCAGAACGTACACTCAGAAATTGCTAGTGAATTTCACAAGTACACCAAATTTTCTTCAGTGGAAATACGTTAGCATGGAATCAAAGACTGTCTAAGGTATTTAAAGTGAACACAAAATGGCATTTGCAACCAACCAAATGGCATTTGCTTATGTAAAGTACAAGTAGAGACACGATAAACAGGATATTTAACAAAAAAAAAAAAAATTCATATCCCATTTTTTATTGGAAACTGATTAAATTGTAAAAAGGGGCGGAGTTGAGTCGCTCGAAAAGGAAAGTTATTCTTGAGGCAGCGCAAGTTATTTTGATGAGGGGTACTGTAAAACACTGTTTAATTTTGAATTTGTTTAAATATAAAATGTTAGTTAATACAATGAAGGAGATCGGTTTATTAAATAGAGCTTTTAAAATATAGTGTTATCTGAACAACATGAATTATCTAAGTTGATTTGACAAAAGAAAAAAGTTGCGATGACAAATCATGAAAATAATCTTTTGCAGTGCAAAAAAGGTGTTGTAAGAAAGTAAATAGGGTTCATTTTGGTTTGGACGAGAAGCTGAGTCTTGGGTTAAACCACAACGGCTGAATTCTTAAGATGATGAATTGACCCCTCACTGCCAAAGCCTATTTGCCCCATATGGCAATGCTGAGTGTGTGACTTCATTATTTGCAGCCTGGTTTGCAGGCTTTTGATTTATCTGCAGCCTTTTTTAGACACAGGTGCCAGAAGTGAGTCACGCAGCTGCTTGTTTAAAGGTGCACGTTCACGAGAGTCATGCGTTTAAATTAAATGGGAACTTATGCCCACGCGTCCACCCCAGCATGTTTGCCTGCGGGACTCTCTCTGTGTGCTGTTTTAATGAACGCACACGAACCGATGTTGCCAGCAGACGCATAATGACAGCTATAGGCATATGGTTGACTGGTCAAATATAGATCTGTTTCATATATCGAGATCACATAGAGATTGGCAGATACAAAGCATGAAAGAGCAAGCGAGACAAAAGGATTTGAGATGCTGAAAGAGGACGCACACAGTCCGTACTTTGATGTTCATGTGTCTGTGACCCAAGCGTGCCTGCCAATAAAGACAAACTGACCCTCTCTAATTTATAATACAATTACTACAGCCTCTTGAATACCAAATCTGAATGAACATCCATGAATATTAATGAATGACTGTATTTAGTTGAATTAACCCTTAAATGCATTAATGTTTCACTAATCATTATTACGTATTCGGGTCTTTAGCGACCCGGATCTATATCTAACACGGATGAATCTCAACCACAGGTTTTTAGAATGTATGTTCTGAGAAAATAAATAAATAATAAAAAACATATTAAAACTTGGCCTGGTTGAAGTTCCTAAAAAACAATGGTTCTTTGTAGTACCTTTATTTTTTTATTTTTATTTTTTTAGAAAAGATCCTAAAATCCAATTTTTTTTAAAGATTTGAAAAGTACTTGATGTTACATTTGATAGATTAGACTTTTTCTAAAAAAAAAGGTTCTATGCAGTTCCTAGGTTTCTGAAAAGAACCATTTAGAACCATGTCTCTCTATAGAGTTCTAGAGTGACTGTAGTTCTTCTGTTACATTTTATAAATTGGCGTTTGAACCTTTTTAATATTTAAGACATTTAAATAAATTCATATTTGAACTCTTAAAGTTCTAGATTCTAGGTTCTCTCAAGATCCCTCTTACTTTTGGCAAATTGTAATTGCTTTTTTGTTTGAGAACCGTTGTTGTGGCACAGTAATTCATCTTAGAATGAATGTTTCATTGTGAATGTGAATTGTAGAATGTTTTTGTAGAACCTCAAGTTCAGCAAAGAACCATGCTTTTATCAAGAACATTTTTTTTTCTTCCCATTATATAGGGTTCTGTGGCTGTTTGGTTTTTTGAGAACTCTAAGATTCTAAGTTGAACTTGTAGGTTCTAAGTTCTCTTAGTTACAGTATTTGGCATATTGTGTATATTTCTTTTTTAGAACTTCCATTGTTCCATTGCAAATACTTACTAAATAGAGATCTTAAAATAGCTATGTTTGTTCTTTGAAAAGTTCTTGATGTTCTTCAGGTTTGTTCTAGGTATCATCTCCTAACTGAGAAGCACCTTGTTTGCCGCAGCAGTACATGAATGGTTTTATGGCATCTTAAATATAAAATTAAAATGTCCTTCAATGGAATCAAGCTTTAAAACCATCTTGGTTCCAATTAGAACCTTTATTTTTAAGTCTTTACTCCGAACTGTTTAAGACCTTGTTTGCAGCAGCAGTACATAGATGGTTTTCTGAAGAACCATGTAACCAGGTTCTCCTATTGCGTCATAAATTTAAATGTAAAATGTCCTGCTAAGCTGTAAAACCCTCTTGCTTCTAATTAGAACCTTTAATTTTTTAAAAGACTTTAGTCTGAACAGTTTAAGACAGCTGGCATCTTTAATAATAGTGATAGACTGAGGGAAGGGAGAGCAGGTGAGAGAAGGCAATTAATGGCTTTTAATCTAAAGTGAAAAATAATCAATAAGGTGTTCAGGGCCAGTGGGGATTCTGGACTTCGGAGTGTAGCCATCGAACTCAGAGGAGGAAATATGCTGTAGCCAATAAAGTATGTGTGTGGTCCGGTCTCTGCGCGTATGCTTGGTATTGTAGAAATCAGGTGTGACTGAGCGCCAATTTGGGCTGAGCCTACAGTGAGACATTCACACACAGCTGTGTAGATCCACACTTTCAGTTTCAGGCATCAGTTTATCTTAGACTAGATCTGTACCAGTGCATTTCCAGTCTGACCATTATTCCTTCTCCCACACTGAGAGATGGCAACTAAGAAAACCGCTAAAAGCCCCATTCACTCTCTTGTGTAACAAGGGCTTTGTCTACGACATTATTTTAGCCAGTTAGAAAACTGCCAGTGAAAGATGGGAGATTTGTATTTCTTGCGACTATATTTTTAAGTCTGAAAGGTTTTGACTTGAAAGTGTCTGAATTTGCTATATATATATATATATATATATATATATATATATATATATGCTTAACTCTTTTTTTTTTTATAATAAAAAAAATATAAACAATACAACCGGAGGTTTCTAAGAGAGCATTTTGGTTTGCTGAATGAAATTGTTAGACTGTCTGCATGCTAAAAATTGTCTTTTATCTTTTTTGTTTGCATCTTTGACTGTTAAGTTAAAAATAGATTGTCATTATGTAATTATGCACATCCTTAAAGGTACAAACAGTGTTATATTTCTTTCAATTATGTACTTACATTATCCTAAATGTTTCCAAGAATTTGTAAATTCAGAGAAAGTCACAATTTTAAATAGTGCCCGTCCCTTGTCACTTGTCGCCTGTCAATGACGTAATATCCGCGTTATCCCTGGTTTCCGCTTGTACTGCCATAGTAACCATGGCGACAGATGTGGACAACTGCGTAATGTTTAGCGGCACGCTGTTGTTTCGTTCAAACATTATGGACCATGCAAGCAGACTTTGGGACAATATATCGGCGTGGCGTTTTCGAGATGCCGAGAGCTTCGCGGCAAACTTCGACTTGACAGAGACGCCGCTCTTGCATTTGCTTTATTAGACAGGTGAGCAAATGTACATAAAACCGATAAAATGTTAGAGTATGATCCATATGTTATTCTAATGTTGATCTAGCTTACTGCTAGTCTCATATTGCCAACAAACTAACACATAGAGTAACATTATAACTTTCAACACACTCAAATGCTGTTTAGTATGATAGTGTAACGTTAGACCAAGTGAAACAGCGCTGCGTTACCTCACAAGTTTAATTCGTCAAATGAACTGACCTGTGTGAGTATTAATTCAGCACTTGTAGGTAACGCTAGTAGAATTAAATGTACTCATTCCTTTATATCCTTAATATAGAGACACTGCAAAAGAAGCTTTTTATTTGAACGGTTTCTTACAATTAAGAAAAGTCAAGTATAGCGAACTCTAGAGCAACGCAATAACCCGTACTACTGAGTAGACATGCATATCTGAGGCTTAACATGCATTTAACTCCAGTTTGTGTCTAATATAGTCATAATGTCAAACTATTTCAGTTGGACCCAATACACGGCCCTGAGGAACGCCGGAGGCTAGTTACCACTCTTCAATTTCAGTTAGATAATTAATAATGTACATAACACTGTTCGTTCCGTCAGCAAACTTAAAAATAACATGGTATGGATAAAGTCTGACTATTAAGCTAATAGCCTGTGGTTAAAAACACATTTATTGTTTAAGAAATAGAGTTCTCTCAGAAAATAATCTGACTGTTTAATGTCTCACATTTAACGATTTAATTCGCTCTGACTGATCTGTAATTTGCCATTGAACATGGCATATTGAGCCAATCTGAATAAATAATTTCTGTCCTTGAAATAGAATTTAGGTATTGGTTTTGAATAAATACATCTAGGCACTTCTATGCACCAGAAACCAAGATAGCATGTTGTTTTCGATGAAAACACTCAAAGTGAAACTTTTAACACCTCAGAGATGTTTTAACAATCTTAAGTAGACCGCTCGGGGCAAGGAGGTTTCTCACTTACACATGTATATGCTCACAGATCCCTCCAAGCATCCCGTTACGTTTGCTTCTCTGAAAAGTTAAAAAGTTTCTCAACCATTATTCCCTAGTGAACGTTCAACTTGCTTTTAAAGAACAGAAAACTGCCTAACTAAACTCTTTCCTTATGCTCGCTTTCCTCTGTTTCAGTTTCCCCCATTTAATTATCTTCTAAATAGTTTAAACAACGCTACAGTTACTAACATGATTTTAAATATGTACGGGTAGAGAGGTTTGGGAAGAAGGGACCCAGTCCAATCAATAAAAAATTTTTGTCGCCTTCCCTGAGGTGGGAAGATTGTGCCAACCACCTCAAATAAGAGGCATTTTGACGGTTTTATTCTCTGCATCAATTAATTTTTGTTAAATCATTTTTTTTTATTGAATCTGAGGCAGCATTTGTTTCCATTTCATAGCTGATCACATCTGTGGCTTTAAATGTGCTGTAATGATAATTATGTGTAATAGACTCACTGGAGAAGCCCTTTTTAATTTCATACCTGATAGCTTGTATAGCCTACTAAGCATATGTTCAAGTTTTCTGAAGTGACTTTATTGATGAATAGATTAAACTCTAGAGAGCTGCTGAATGATGGTCCATGTCTTTGTACATCTCATTGCAGTCACCGAATTGTAGTATGTTTTGGCTTCCATTTTTCTTGCGGTCCCCCCAACATCGACTGCTGGATGGCAGATTTTCAGGAAATAACGTCTTAAATTTCAAGTAATACCGTGTGGGTAAATAATTGGTTTGGAACGACATGAGAGCATCTGTGTAATTGTCCACATGCTACCTCGAGTGTCCTCAAGAGCATGTAAACAGTTCCTCCCTCCGTTCCTCCGAGCGCATGTAATAACTGCATGCATTCATGTCCACCCTCCAGACGAGATGCATGATTTGATAATACACACATCCCTGGGTGGGGGTATTTAATTATCGTCATCTTCATAATTAGTCATCAGAGGGCCAGAAATCCCCTCCCCCCTTCGTTAAGCCTGCCCCACCCTCATTAAATCACATCTTAACAAGTCAGGATGTGACCCACGCGTGACTGATTTATTTATTTAAGCCATTTAAAGTCTCTTCCCGTCATCATGCCTGCGTTTGAGATGGTAATGGTATTTGAGCTCGCTAATTAGCTCTCGAGGTTAATTCATGGGCGGATGGATGTGCTTTCATCAGGGGTCGTAATTGGTGGGAACAAGAAGAAGAGATAATTGTGAACTCCTTACTGGAATTTCCTTCTTTTTTTTTTTTTTCAAGTGCGCTTGAAGGTGCAATATTGTTCTGAGTGCTTTTTAGCATGTTGCTATGTGGTTGCTAGGTGGCTGTTTATTGGCATAAATAAAAATTTGAGTTTGAGTGAGAAGAATTGAGTTACAGTGAGACACTTACAATGGAAGGGAATGGGCCAATTTGTAAAAGTTAAAATATTAGAATTGACCCAAGTTGTAAACAATTTGAATGCTAACATGATTTTAGTGTGAAAAAGTTAGTTGCTTACTAACCTTTTCTGCGTGATGCTATGTCCAGTTTCACAAATGGTGTAAAACCAATAATTTAAATTACTTTCAACTTATATAATACACAAATTTTAACAGAAGAATAAATGTAAGCGCTTTTCTAAAATTATAAGTTTTCTATTGTAATAACCTCATGGAAACCTTCCAAATAAAATGAGGTAAATATGGCTCATTTATAAATGTTTAAATACTGTTTAAATAGTAGGCTATAGCCACAAGATGTGAACAATGTGTTAACATTTAAGAGTGAACAAAAATTAGTGATGACCGGTAATCAGTTTTCCCGATATTTCCCCGACATTTTAGTATTTTTCCATAATCTGGGATCGGTTTTGTTATATCGGATTCACCGATAAGTGGCGCCATTTTGTGGCCATTTTGAGAATTGCGCTCGAGCCCGCCAACTGCGTCTGAGGGAAGATGAGTCAGCAACGGTGTTCAAAGGTAAGATAACTTACCTCCCTTATTAGTAAACTTTATTTATTTAAGTTAGCCAAATTTGTTTAACATAACAGCCATTAATGCACAAATGAGATAATGTTAGTTTAAACTATGCCTAGTTTAAACTTGGTGCTAATAGACAAACTCACAAGTCACGTAATCCAAGTCATGTCGCTATAAACACTTAAATCTCTATCTGTTGTCTTGTGCTCATCATTAGTCTCGTAAAGTCGCATTCATAGTAGCCTACCGTAACCTCGTAAAGAAAAAGAGTCGAAAAAATTATGCCACATCAATTAATTGACATTAACAAATGCTGTTGATTGAGCTTAACTGAACCCAGAATATTCCTAGTAGTATAACGCTTGCCTGTCGGTGTGTGACGGTGTCTCTCGTTCGTCTCTTCTCCACTAAACCTGTCACTGGTCACTTATGCCTGCTTCCTCTGCCAAGAGTCTCCTCTTCTTCACCCTCTCACCTGTCAGTCACACATGTCTACAGGGGATGAGCGGTCTTGCCGAGGCCAATTGGAGAAGCTGTCTGTCCAGAGATGTTGCCATGGAGACACCCGTGGATGACCACATTGTTGAATCACCATGGCAGCTGTCAATCAATTATGGGTGTTGTAAATTATGATGAAATGTGATTCCACGTGCAGGTTTGGGAGCGATTAAAATGAGAAACATATTAATAAGTCGCAAGAGATGTGCGTTACAGTCATTATATCATGGGTAAGGGCCATTCTAGATTGTGTGGGTGTGTGTATTGGTGCTGTGAGTTTGCAGGAGAGCGTTTGCCACATGACAGGATCTTGTTTTACATGACAACACATTCTCTTTTCTCATTGCATCACTTTTTCTACATGAACACCTAGAAAGTGTGTGTGCGTCTATGTGCTTGTTTGTTAGTGCAGCAACATTTATATGTGTGTGTGTAAAATTATTTTCAGATAAAAAAAATAAAAATAAACATATTTTACATTTTACAAAATTAAATTATAAAAAAAAAAATATATACAATTTTATATATATATATGTGTGTATGTATGTATGTATGTATAAAATCTTATAATTTATTTTGTAAAACTTGTTGAGTAACAATACGAACTATGTGTCCGACTAATTCTATTAAATTAATTAAACTTTCATTTCCACTATAAGTGGAAATAATTCCCTCAATTTTTCTTTGCACTAAAATTTAAGATTGATTCATTGGGAAGAACCACCCAAATGAATTGATTCATTAAAATCAATCGTTCCTCCCACATACTTCACAGCTGGATTTTATGTGATATAGTTTGGAGTCCAATTGCAGGCAATCATTTTGCTATTCAACATACCATGCCTGTGACTCATTAGGAAAACTAGTTGGTCTTGGAAAATCAACATTATTTTTTAAAACGCTCAAGCTTTTGAAAAAGCTGTAAGTTAATAGTGTCTGCATTTCTAGTTAGTTATTCGTCAACCTTATTGTGCAGGTTGTAGATTTGCACCTGATTTCTGATCTGGAGGTTCAAACACATGATCCTTCATGTCTTTCCTGTATTTACAGTCCTTATTTTTCTTTCAAAAGACTCGTTTATGAATTCGCAGAGATGCGAGAGGCGGCGCAGGCTGATGTTCGCTGAAAGCTCAGGGGAGTTGAATCATCATGTCTTTCTGTCTGCTGTCTCTTTGACTCTTTTACTGACGGCGTGTCTAGAGGTTGGGGAACAGCAGATGGTCCCCCAGCGCAGGAATGAGAGTGGGCGGCAGGGGAGAATGAGGTGTGGATTATCTCAGAGAGAGAGAGAGAGAGAGAGAGAGAGAGAGAGCTACAGCGTCTCAATACTTTCAAACCCTTTTTGAAACAGAGATTTGAGCTCCTGATTTGAATCGAAGGAAATACTCTACAGGCAAAACCAGTGTTTTTATAATGCACTGCTCAGTGTATTAATCAATATAATATATTTTATATTTCCTATAAATAATATATCATTTAGAATATTTATAGTTATATTTAAATATTTTGTAGACCTTGGATTTAAACTATGTAAATTATTGTTGGTTTAACTTAAAAAAGTAAGTTACCGGGTTGCCTTAATTTTGAGTTCATTGAAATTAAATCTTTGAGTTAATACAATGAAGGAGATTGGTTTAATCAAAAGAAATTCAAAATATTATGTTATCTGAACCACATGAACTATCTAAGTTGATTTGACAAAATAAAAAATGTTATGATAACAAATAATCTTGTAGGCCCGTTGACGCATCTAGTCTGCAATAAGTTGAGTAAAACACGCAACATGAGAGAAAAAGCAAAAATGTGCTAAGGACAGTGTTGTGATCTATTTAGTTCAGATACTGCAGTACCAGAAGCCAAAATGTTAGAATTGATCTAACCCCACTTCATGCCACTTCAATGTGAATGAGTGTTCCTGTATATGACTGTGTGTGTTTTATGGGAGTGCGTCACCATGTAGGTCTGTGTTTACGTGTTTGAGTAAATTAGGTTGCTGCACTGTATTCAGGAAGCGAATTCCCTCGCAAAACTTCTGCAGTCTCCCGCAAAATGTTTGATTCTCTCACAAAAGTATTGTGTTCCTCCAAGAAACTTTGCGTAAAACATTTGCATTGTCTTACAAAATTGCATTCCCCTGAGAAACTTTCTCTTGCAAATCCTTCACGTTCTCACTCTAAATTTTTGTTTTCTATTGCAAAATGATTGCGTTCCCCTGAGAAAATGTTCTCTCGCAAAACAATTGCGTTCTCCTGCAAAAGTATTATGTTCCAGCAAGAAACTTCGCATGCGTTCAAAAAACATTTGCGTTATCTTGCAAAATTATTGCATTCCGCTAAGTAACTTTGTTCTCTGTCGAAACCTTTGCGTTCTCTCGCAAAACCTTTGTGTTGTCTCGCAAAAGTATTATGTTCCAGCGAGAAACTTTGTATTCGCTTGCAAAACATTTGTGTCGCCTTGCAAAACCATTGTGTTCTCTCGTTAAACCTTTGCATTCTCTTGCAAAAGAATTTTGTTCCCCAGAGAAACTTTGCATGCGCTCCCCTAAATAACTGTTCTCTGTCAAAACCATTGCGTTCTCTTGCAAAACCATTGCGTTCTCTTGCAAAACCTTTGCGTTCTCTCGTTAAGCATTTATGTTGTTTTGCTAAATTATTTCGTTCCCCTGAGAAAATGTGTTCTCCCGCAAAACATTTGTGTTCTCTCGCTAAATAATTTTGTTCCCCAGAGAAACTTTGCATGCGCTCACAAAATATTTGTTGTCTTGTAAAATTATTACGTTCCCCTGAGAAACTTTGTTCTCTGACAAAACCTTTGCGTTCTCTCGCTAAACTGCTTCGTTCTCTCGCTAAACCCTTGAGTTCTCTTGCTAAATCTTTGCGTTCTCTCGCTAAACCTTTGCGTTCTCTCGCTAAACCGTTCCGTTCTCTCGCTAAACCCTTGAGTTCTCTCCCTAAACCTTTGCATTATCTCGCTAAACCTTTGAGTTCTCTCGCTAAACCTGTGGGTTCTCTCTCTAAACCTTTGCATTCTCTCGCTAAACTTTTGAGTTCTTTCGCTAAATCTTTGCGTTCTCTCGCTAAACCTTTGCATTCTCTCGCTAAACTTTTGAGTTCTTTCGCTAAATCTTTGTGTTCTCTCGCTAAACCTTTGCGTTCTCTCGCTAAACCTTTGCATTCTCTCGTTAAACCTTTGCGTTCTCTCGCTAAACCTTTGCGTTCTCTCGCTAAACCCTTGAGTTCTCTTGCTAAATCTTTGCGTTCTCTCGCTAAACCTTTGCGTTCTCTCGCTAAACCTTTGCGTTCTCTCGCTAAACCGTTCCGTTCTCTCGCTAAACCTTTGCATTCTCTCGCTAAACCTTTGCATTCTCTCGCTAAACCTTTGGGTTCTCTCGCTAAATCTTTGCGTTCTCTTGCTAAACCTTTGGTTTCTCTTGCTAAACCCTTGAGTTCTCTTGCTAAATCTTTGCGTTCTCTCGCTAAACCTTTGCGTTCTCTCGCTAAACCTTTGCGTTCTCTCGCTAAACCGTTCCGTTCTCTCGCTAAACCTTTGCATTCTCTCGCTAAACCTTTGGGTTCTCTTGCTAAACCTTTGGTTTCTCTTGCTAAACCTTTGAGTTATCTCGCTAAATCTTTGCGTTCTCTTGCTAAACCTTTCCATTCTCCTGCTAAATTATTGCGTTTCCCCGTTAAACTTTGCTCTCTCTCAAAACCTTAACGTTCTCTCGCTAAACCTTTGCGTTCTCTTGGACAATGCAGTGCGCTCCATTTCACACAGACACACAACAAAAATTTAAAATATTTGTATACCACTTATTATTTGGTGAATTTGACTCCAAGAAGTGTTATAAATCTGACTCATTTGCAAGTGAGGCTGTGACTAATTAAAGTTATAGCTGAAAGGTTAAAGGACAAGTTCGGTATTTTACACTTAAAGCCCTGTTTACAGATCGTTTCTGATGAAATAGAACGGTTAAGATTAAAATTTGGACACATGCTGCTGTCCCGCTAAACTTTTGAGTTCTTTCGCTAAATCTTTGTGTTCTCTCGCTAAACCTTTGCGTTCTCTCGCTAAACCTTTGCATTCTCTCGTTAAACCTTTGCGTTCTCTCGCTAAACCTTTGCGTTCTCTCGCTAAACCCTTGAGTTCTCTTGCTAAATCTTTGCGTTCTCTCGCTAAACCTTTGCGTTCTCTCGCTAAACCTTTGCGTTCTCTCGCTAAACCGTTCCGTTCTCTCGCTAAACCTTTGCATTCTCTCGCTAAACCTTTGCATTCTCTCGCTAAACCTTTGGGTTCTTTCCAGGATTGTTCCAGTGCCCATAGGCAGCCATTCTGTAGATGGGGGGGAAAGCGAAAGAAACCTAAAATTCTCGGGACAGCAGCATGTGTCCAAATTTTATTCTTAACCGTTCTATTTCATCAGAAACGATCTGTAAACAGGGCTTTAAGTGTAAAATACCGAACTTGTCCTTTAAATGTCTAAAGTGCAAAGGATCTGTGGTTTAAATCTCACGGCTGTTAAAGAACAAACATGACTGAAGACGTGAAGGACAATGGGTTTAGAATTGCTCCAAAACCTAGTGGAACTGACTTTTCAGAATCCTAAACGTCAAGAAACCTGTGAATTGAAACATTCTTCAATCTGCATCAACTTCATGTGCCATGTAGCGCTTTGCATGAGATACTCTATTCACAAATGATTTCAATAGAGTAGGAAGAAAGCAGAAAAATATGCAAAAAATGTAGTTAAATAATATTTTTTATTGTAATTAACTTTTATTATAACTTTTCGGTATTAAATGAAATGTAAAAGTACATTTTATGATTATTTTATTTTATAATATTTATTTTATATATTATATTTTAATTACATTTTTTTTTTTCATCCATCCATCATAGTTTTTTGAATAAGAATTTGTTTATATTTTCCATTTTAAATTTAATTTCAGTTAAAGTTTTAGTAATTTTGTTGGTTTTTTTGTTCTAAATATGCATAGATATAGTTTCGAGCATAGTAAACACTAGACGCAAGACCCTGGTGTCATAATCACACAAACACATCCATGTACTGGTAAGCTGTCAACATCACCCCTGAAATTTCATTAACGAATGCAAACTCCTTGGCCAGCTTTGACCACACACACTCACTCCATCTCGCTCTGCATACTAAGAGGCTTACACACAGATCCTGTCTGTTCGGAATGGTGGGCACGCAGTGGCTGAAAAAATGGTGAGGCTTGTGTGTGTGTTTTTCTCGTTCAGTGTGAGTCTGTGGGTGTAAGGTCCAGCCCCGGTGCAGGCTGACTCATGGCAATTAGAGAGAAGTCTAAGACCAGCCAGAGACTCCAGACATCTGCCTGTGTGTGTGTGTGTGTTTGTGTGGCTCCACACGTTTCCTCCATACCTCTGATTGTCTTTCTGTTCTGTGCTTAGCAGCCTGTTAAATTGCTAATTAATCATTTACTAATAATAATAGTAATAATAATAATACTTATAATAATAAATTATCATCATGCATTAAGCAGCAATACACATTCATATAATAATAAGAATAAGCCTTTCATTCTCTCTTTATTTCTTTCTTTCGCACTTTCACAGTCATTGCATTTAAAATCATTCTCAGTGTAATTGTCATTAAATTATAAAATAAAAACACCCTTGCTACACAGCTATGAAATCCTTTTAGCCATTTCCTGTGTTCTCAGTCCCTGTAGTTGTCAGCCCTGTGTCTGAACGTTTTGAACTTCTGAAATGAAAACAATAAAGAGAGGCTGGATAGACTGTTTTCTGTAAAGTCTTTGTGAATGCTATTGGTCGGTCATTCAGATAGTCCCGCCCCAAACTCCACTGGTTGAGCTAAAAGTCGGGGTGCCGAAACCCTCAGATCAATTTTTTTGAATGCTTTAGAGCCAAACTGGTGAACGAGAAAGTATTTAAAACCTACATGACATGCATCGGCAACGCCATTTCCTGTCGTCACTTCCTGTGGACGCCACAATTAGCAGATCCATCATTCCTCAAGCTATATGTTGTTCCTCCGAGCTTCTGCGTCTCTCTCATTAACTTTCAAAGCACACATGAGGAGAGGTAATTTCATGATGGTGCACTGCAATCTCCTCTCAGCCTCCAGGCATAGCATGTGCCATTAATTAAAACTGTGCTAATGTCTATTAGCAGGGGGAAAAAACACAATGAATTTCTTTTTCAGACAGTCATAATTTCACCTTTTATGTGCCGAGACGCATTTGCTCCATTATTACCTAGCCTTATCGCAGTTGTGCCGGAAAAAAAGCAAAAGCATGTCTGCATTTTCATGGTTTATGCATGGTGTGCGTGGTCGAAGGATTTTCTAGGTTTTTGTGTCAGACAGACAAATCTTTTAAAACCCCTGCAGTCTTATGCTTTCAAACAACGGCTCTTTGTAGTGTCAACATTGTTTTCTGGTCAGTATTTGGATGATCATTCCTTCCTAGTACTTTGCTATTCCATCATGAACTACATTTCCCATAAACCTTTGCTTGGACTCATTATTGCTTGATTACACCCACCTGTGTGTCATTAGCTTGTTTATGTATGTATCTAAGCCCTGTGTTTTCTCTCACTCTTTGCGAAGTCTTGCTAGGGTCACTTGTTTCCCTTGTCATGGTTTGTGCTTTATGGTTTGTGCTTTATGGTTTGTGGTTTATGGTCTATGGTCTTGATCTCCCGCCCATTTCCGTTTCCTTAGTATTAGAATCTGCCATTGTTTGTATTGTTTGCCTTGGTTTTAACCCTCTGCCTGTTACATGGATGGGTCATTCTTCAATTGGGGTGGCAAATGAGAGGCAGAAATTGTAAAAATGCTTGTTTGTTTTCTTTTAATAAAATGTATAGCTACGCATTTAAAAGTAGTTTAATATTCTATATTCATTCAAATTTAAGCTTAATAACATTTAGATTTTTAAATAATTTGAATCAAAAACTGGTGAAACAACCACTTATGTCTATGGTGTTACCAATATTTGAAGTAAAATTTTGGTTAGTTCTAAAATGAGCAGGGATATGCAACTTTTGGTAATAATTAATAAATAAATAAATTACTTTAAGGACTCAGTTTCATTGATCGTTTAAATTTCATTTTTCAAAAGAAAAGTTTAATTGTTCATCTTGGCCCCAATTTTTGCCAAAGAAGAATTGTTTCTTTTGTTTTTTAAATGTGTACATACATAAAAAGGCAGGAACATGGTCTGCGCTACCTTTATAGTCTTTATTCTAAAATATTGAAACCACTTTACAGTCTAAAAACATTAAATTATAAGATTAAATGACTCTGAAGGAAAGAAATTTCAGATACGTTTTGAAGTAACACCACAGACATTATATTACACCACAGACATAATATTGCATAATAGGTTTAACAATTAAGTTTATTGTGCAGAATAATGAAAATCATCATGAGTAGGATTACAAGAGAGATACAATTAGCCTATATGATTATGGATGTCCTATGTGTTTTATTAAAAATACAACATTGCTGGTTGTATATTGTCTGTGGAGTTACTATAGAGTCTGTGGTGTTACCCATAGGGTGTTACCAGGAAAGACAGTAACACCACAGACAGTAACAACACAGACAAATTAGCCTAAATCCAGACTTTTCTAAAATGGAGGCTGACATCATGATGATTTAAAGATCAGGGGACATTTTGGAAATATGAATAAGTATGTATGTATCAAAATTTTTATTAAAATATGTAAAATCTGCAAGTTATCAACATAACACCACAGACACCAATAAAGTGCGACACATGAAATTGTCAGGAATTTAGCTAATTTTAAGAAAATTAATAAGAAAGAATATACTTACCATGCACCCCTCAGATTAACCAGTACTTGCAATCACCTTTACATTCAGGAAGTAGCCCAAATAGATTTATCCCTTTTCTTAAAGGGACGACGTCCATTGATGTAACACCACAGACATGAATTTGGGGGACACTACTTTTTTCTTTGATATTACAAAATATGTATTTTTTAAAACAATTTAATAAAATTGTACATGTTAAATAAAATCTATATTCACAATATAAGCACTTTATTTGTGTTAAAAATTTTATATTGTTGCAATTACATTCCATGATACCTCTCTGAGGTATGGCGGGAACATGCATATTTTGTTATACATGCAATCTCTCAAACTCAATTAAATATGTATTTTAAAACAAAAATGTAACTATTAATAGTGCACAAATTGTGTTTATCCTACAGAATACAAAAATGCTAACATTTTAAAATTTATTGGTATTTAAAGTTTATTTCAACTGTTGTAAAGTAGAGGGACACCACTTGCCACCACAAATGAAGAATGACCCGGATTATGATTTTGGATTGCCCCAATAAAACTGCATTTGGATCTTCAACCTGTCTGTCACAGCAATTCGTGACAGTATGTGGGTTTCCTGTTGATTAATGTTTTTTTTTAAACACACTCACACACTGTTTATTTTACATAATGAAATAATAAACTTCTGATTAATAATTTCATTATTGTTTTTTTAATTATAGTGTGTACCTTCATTTAGTGTGATATTTAATTTAGATTTTTTAATAAATATATAGTAATTAAAAACTATAATTCAAAAATATATCATAATATCAAAAGATTAATCGTGATTAATCGCATCCAAAATAAAAGTTTGTGTTTACATAATATATGTGTGTGTACTGTGTATAATTATTTTGTATATATCAATACACACACATGCATGTATATATTTAAGAAATTTTTGCATACATATACTGTATATATTTATATATAATTTATATTATATATAAATATAATTTTTTTATATATAAATTACACATTTTTCTTAAATATATACAAGCATGTGTGTGTATTGATATATACAAAATAATTATACACAGTACACACACATATATTATGTAAACACAAACTTTTATTTTGGATGCGATTAATCGCGATTAATCTTTTGACAGCCCTAATATATATATATATATATATATATATATATATATATATATATATAATTCTAATTTAATTTGAAAATATTTCATAATTATAGATATGTATAATTATGATTTAATTTTGTTATGAAATTATTAATTAATACAATTTTATATATATATATATATATATACACTTATTTAATTTTATAATGAAATTATTAATTCTTAAATAAATTATAGATAGCATATACATATGTATAATTATGATTTAATTTTATAACATGAATTAATAACTCTACATTTATAATTAATATTTTCATTATATTCCTTTAAAAAGTGTGTGTGTGCTGTCCATGGTGCTGAAACCCATGCCTCATTCTCCACTGGTGCTCTCCAAGGTGCTGAAACGAATCTGTGGCCTAGACCAAATCATGTTTGTATGGATGACCAAGACATTCCCCAGTACGCGTGTTTTTCAGTGTTTGCATTGTTGGCATGCATGCCTTTACCGCTGTGTTGTTGTTCTTACGTATGTTCGTGTAGGTGGACACCCGTGAACGGATGTAGACGTGGCTTTCTCTGCGTGTGTGGGTAGGCAATCAACCATAATTGGCTACATTCTCCTCACCATCTGGTCCAATTAGAAGCTGTGATTTCCATCATAGTGTGGGCACGGAAATCGGCCAGAGGGCCTCCTGCCCAAAATGCCAACATTCTTTTTCGGCGTTCCAAGGTTACTGAATCAAAGGCGTTATTGGTTTGAGATAACGTCATTTAGGATGCCTTCATAAGGAGGCTTATAGGTGTTATGCACTGAAATACATTAGGGCTGCATGATATATAGAAATAAAATCGATATCGTGATATGGCTTCCCTGCTGAAAAAACAGCTAAAATCAGCCTAAGTAGGTTGGCTGGTCTTAGCTGGTTTAAACTGGATGTAGCTGGTTTAAGCAGGTCAAGTTTAGCTGGTTGGTCAGCTGGTTTCCCAGCCTGACCAGCTAAGACCAACCTAACCATCTACAGAAGTGGTCAAAACACCTTTAAAACCAGCCTGCTAAACAAGCTAAGACTCAAAAAAAGTTGTCCGTAAACTGTAATATTTCAACTTTCCCCCCTAAATATTTCAAATTTTTGCACTCCACAAAAAAAATCTTGTATCTTTTTATATCGCAATATATCGCAGAATAAAGCATTGAAATGTCAGTCTTTTCCAATAATATGAAACCATAAAATACATCTCGCTAAAGTGACTTTTCTATTATTTTTTCACTGTTTTTTATTTGTTCTGGACGGCGTTGTATTTGTCTGAGGCGTCCAGTCATCGTCTACCGGGCCAGACTGCTCTCACAGGTCACTGGTCCCCAGTGGCTCCTCATTCTCGCTGCAGCCAAGTCCGAAGCCTCTAACCCAACTGAAAGTTCCTCACCATGGTGATAATGACTGCACTGCCCTTTCCCCACCTTTTGATCCGTGTCAACGGGGCTGGACTGCATCGCTGCCGGTTCAGGCACCGACTCTGACATTTAAAAGAGTAAACGTTCGAGAGGATGCCGAACACCCCATTAATGTCAGCAGTTGGGTAACGTTTGCTTCTTTCATCCACGTTTCAAGATATGATGAGATTCTAGTTGGAGTTATTGTATAGATTATTACTGTGTTGCTGGAGAAATTGACGTTGTCTCTAAGAATAGATTAGGGGGGCCTGCGTTATATTCAACTGCTGTCTTTTAAAAAAAAAGCACAAGGTTAGCCTTTGAATCTAATTTTGTAATTTATGCCTGTTTGACAGTTGTCTTGGAATTAAATTCGGCTGCTCTTTCAGATGTGACATGTAGAGAGCCCTTAAGTGTGTTATCCATTTAATAAGGTTTGAAGTCTTGCCTGTCTATGGCAAAAGGCATAACAAAACCATATTTTCAAAGTAATTATTAACAATAGAAAGCACTAACTAAACCTTGAGCTGAAATTTGGGTTAGGTTTTCATGTTTTATTCCAAAACAGTAATATGACTCAAACGCTAGTTATTAAGCTTATAATTTCATGTGATTCATTTGACAATAGGATGCTAAATATGATTTTGAAAGAATTTATGTATGAATTTTCATATTTATTATTTTACCCTTGACAGGTCTTCAATCAGAACCTAATTATAAAACATTTATTTATTAAAAAAATGTATTTATAATTATTCTTTTACCCTTGACCCGGGTTTGTTCAATCAGAACCTAATTAGGAAACATAATAATTTAATATAAACATTTATTTATTTATTTATTTATTTATTTATTTATTTATTTATTTATTTAATATTTATTTAATATTTATTTATTTATTAGGGCCCGAGCACCGATGGTGTGAGGACCCTCTTGGAATTGCTCTGTTTATTATTATTATTATTATTATTATTAGGGCCCAAGCCCTGAAAGGGCGAAGGCCCTATTGTTTTCGTTAGGATTATTATTATTAGGGCCCAAGCCCTGAAGGGGCGAAGGCCCTATTGTTTTCGTTAGGATTATTATTAGGGCCCAAGCCCTGAAAGGGCGAAGGCCCTATTGTTTCCGGTAGGATTATTTATTATTATTATTATTATTATTATTATTATTATTTTGTCAACCTTTCGGGCACTTTTGGGGCTCTTAACATGCTCGAAAACTCTTGAAATTTTGCACACACGTCAGAACCCGCGGCCATCAGGTCCGGACTGAAGCTGGTACCCGGGCGTGGCAGGGGGGCTCGACAGCGCCCCCTGGAACGGGATCCGAACACGTGTCCATAAATCAAACACGCTTGCATGTAATAATATGAAACTCGGTACACATATAGATCTCATCCGGCCGAACAACTTTCGTGCTCTAAGTTTTACGCCAGCCAAACAGGAAGTTGGCTATTTAGCGTTGTTTGGAAACGCATGCTGTGGAATTTAATGTACTCCTCCTAGGGAATTCATCGATTCGCCTCCAAACTCGGTGTGCATGAAGTCAAGACATTGAGGATGCTAAATTGCGGACGGATTTTTGATATCTCGAACGGTTTGGCCGTGGCGAGGAAACAAATTTATGGCGAAAAAATGAAACAGGAAGTGTGTTATAACTTCTGCATACATTAACTGATCTTGATGAAACTTCAGCAGTGTGTTCGTGGTAAGAGGCTGATCACATGGATGTGACTATTGTGAGTCAAAGTTATAGCGCCACCAACTGGCAGCAGGAATATGTCACTTTCAAAATGCTTTGAAATCAGTGTCTTATTTTTACCCGATTTGCTTCAAACTTTATGTGTACAATGTAGACACACGGCAGATGTAAACCTGTGAAAGGATTATTGATATCTTAGATACTGTTACCGTGGCAACGCATCAAACTTTAATATTCTTTTTTGATGCTTTTGAGACTCTTAACATACTTGAAATTGCATGAAACTCAACAGACACATCACATTTATTAGCCAGTAGACATGTGCAAAGTTTCAGAAACGGGCGTGGTGGAATGGCTCAGTAGCGCCACCTTTAGGCAAAAATGGGGGCTTAGTTTTTCCTAGAATCACAAAACTTGGTATGTGTATTGTTCTCATCAAGACGGACAACTTTCTAATTTACATGAACCATCTCCGACCAACAGGAAGAGAGATATTTTGGTTTGAATGTGGATTTTCTGAAGAATTTTCTCTCCCTCTCTCTGTGTCTGTGTGTGTGTGAGGGGAGGGGGGGATTTGACTCTTGCTTTTATATTGTTAATCAAGGTTTCAGGGGCTTTTGGGGTCCTTAACGTGCTCAAAAACTCTTGAAACTTTGCACACAGGTCAAAACCCACGGCCATCAGGGCCGGGCTGAAGCTGGTACCCGGGCGTGGCTGGGGGGCTCAACAGCGCCCCCTTGAACGGGGTTCTAAAACTTGATCCATATATCAAACACGCTCGCATGAATTAATATGAAACTCGGTACACATATAGATCTCATCGGGCCGAACAACTTTACCCCGGTCAAGTTTTACGCCAGCCCAACAGGAAGTCGGCTATTATGGGTTGTTTGGAAAACGCTTGCTGTGGAATGTGAAATACTCCTCCTAGAAAATTCACCGTGTCCCCTTCAAACTCGGTGTGCATGTAGTCAAGACTTTGAGGATGCTAAATTGCGGACGGATTTTTGATATCTCGAACGGTTTGGCTGTGGCGAGGAATCGAATTTATGGCGAGAAAAGAGAAACACGGAAGTGGAATAACTTCTGCATACATTAACTGATCTTGATGAAACTTCAGCAGTGTGTTCGTGGTAAGAGGCCGATCAGATGGATGTAGCTATTGTGAGTCAAAGTTATAGCGCCACCAACTGGCAGCAGGAAGTGTGTCACTTTCAACATGCTTTAGACAAAAGTGGGGGGGTTAGTTTTAACTACAGTAAAGAAAAAATAGTTTTTATATTGTTCTCATCAAGCCGGACAACTTTCTAATTTACATTCAATAGCTCTAGCCATCAGGAAGTCAGATATTTTGGTCTGAATGTGAATTTTTTTGCAAAATCAGCCTCTGAATTTTTTGCCACTCCTCTTAAACTATTTATTTTATTCGTACCAAACTTTTTCAACATGATGAAACTACATTATATATGCTAAGTTGTGAATGGATAATAAATATCTCAAACGGTTTTGCTATGGCGAGGGATTAATGTCCAAAAAGGAAACACTAAAAATCTTCTAAAAATGTAATTATATACCATTTATTTCTATATAAAAGTATACAAATATCACAACTAAACCCATTTTATTCTGTTTTTGCAATTAAAGAAGAATGAAAAAGTTAAAAACAGGCTATTTAGTGCTATTTGGTTCAACAAAAAAGCAAACATATGGCTATACTGCCCTCTTGTGTCCAAAAGGACATCAAAATAGTATATAAAACTTTTTACCAGGTAGGCCAATATTGTATTTAAATATACATTTATTAGGTATGTGTCTGAGGATATTTTCCCACCGGTTAATCGACGTGTGACACGAGTGGGTGCTTTTAAATCGCTAATATAAAAGTGAAAGTAAAAAAACGGACGTCCGCACGGACATTGATAATGGTGCACGTTGGAAAGAATGATACTTTTAAACATAACACTAAACCGCCATTAGGTGTCGCCAGGCGACCATCTTAATGAGCGAGTCATTGATTCATTCGTTCAAATGATTCGTTCCAATGACTGAGTCATTCATGATTGAGACAGATGTTTATGGATTGACCATTGAATCTTTGAGTCAAGCGATTCGTTTCAAAATGCTGAATCATTCAGTAATGAGAAAACAAGTTGCTGTGATCTTTGTTTAACTATTTTTGCTGCTGAAACAGAACAAAAACAGTCAATATTGCATCTAAAATGTAAGTGACTTAATTGTAACTGTTTATTAACCTGTTGTATGAAATCAATGTCACAGTTTCAATCGTGATTGTATTCAGGAAATAGTTGCCTACTTGTCAAGTGAGGTTGCTTAACTCTATCATATGTTATAAAATATATAAAAACTCCATATTTGTCATTTTTATAGTCAGTATGTTGTTAACTGGGTTGCTTTTTTGTGTGCTGCGCTCATTTGTTTACAATTCTCCTGGAGAAGCAGCATGAGCCTCAGCAGTGCAACCTTGTTACCATTGATCAGTAATACATTTATTATTAACTGCTGATTGCAACTTAAAATGAATGTAATGAAATTAGAATAATCTCTCGTTTTAGTGATTCCCAAGTTATTTTTTTGTTATTGACGTTCTAATCAGGCTATACTCTGGTCGGGCAAGTAAAATTCTCTTTCAGGTAGGCCTATTGTATTTATATATAAATATATTAGGGATGTGACTGTGATAACATTTTCCCACCGGTTAATCGACGTGTGACACCACTGAGCGCTTTTAAATCACTAACTATAGTATACTATATACTAGTAAAATACAGACGTCCGCACAGACATTGATAATGGTGCGGAGTAGAGCGAGCATTTTCAATTTATTCCTATGGATGTAGGAATTAACTAAAACATTTTATTTATGTTTTTGTGTCCACTGTTCAACCGCAACCGCGTCACACACACACACACATTCCAGAATTGCAATCTTGACATCGCAGCCTGTTCATTATAGCCCTAATACAATATAATAATAAAAATAGTCAACCTAACATAAACGAATTACACTGCTCTGTTTAAATAGTCAGTAGTACAATCTGTACCATTCACAGTAAGCAGAGCTCCACTGTGATGTTTCCAAGAACATTTTTGCGCGTGTGAAGAGGATGATTTTTTCCATCGATATTGGAACACGAGTGAAGTACAAAGCCTATAATAAAGAATAGTTTAGCATCCAAATACATCGCAAATATTGAAACATTTTGATTCTAATGAGAGGGTTACGTGAGACCAACACTGCTTACTTTCGTTTTTATTTTTACATTAAATTTAAAGGATTTGTTGTGGAATATTTTGGGTGTATCATAAAATCAGAATAAGGTAAGACAAGTAAAATTTTCTGTCTTATATTTATATATATATATATACGTATATATATAAGTATATATATATATATATATATATATATATATGTGTGTGTGTGTGTGTGTGTGTGTGTATATATATAGATATTTATATACATATATATATATGTATATATATATATATATATATATATAAATATAGCTGCGAGCAGCGATGGAGGGCCAAAGCCGGTGGCACCGCCATCCCCGGTGCCTTTAGGTAACTAAAGGCACCGGGGTGGCGGTTTCACCGGCTTGGGCCCGCAATCGCTGCTCGCAGCTATATTTATTATTATTATTGTTCTTCAAGGGTTCGGGGGCTTTTGGGGCCTTTAACGTGCTCAAAAACTCATGAAACTTTGCACGCAGGTCAGAACCCGTGGCCATTAGGGCCGGGCTGAAGCTGGTACCCGGGCGTGGCAGGGGGGCTCAACAGCGCCCCCTAGAACACAATATTAAATCTTGGACACATACAAGAACGTATTAGTATGAAACTCGGTACACATATAGATCTCATCGGGCCGAACAACTTTCGCGCTCTAAGTTATTAGCTCTGCCCAACAGGAAGTCAGCTATTATGGGTTGTTTGAAAAACGCATGCTGTGGAATTTAATGTACTCCTCCTAGGGAATTGATCCGATCCACACCAAACTCGGTCAGCATGAAGTCAAGATATTGAGGATGCTAAATTGCGGACGGATTTTTGATATCTCGAACGGTTTGGCCGTGGCGATGAAACGAATTTATAGCGAGAAAAGATAAACAGGAAGTGTGTTATAACTTCTGCATACATTAACTGATCTTGATGAAACTTCCGCAGTGTGTTCGTTGTAAGAGGCCGATCACATGGATGTGACTATTGTGAGTCAAAGTTATAGCGCCACCAACTGGCAGCAGGAAGTGTGTCACTTTCAAAATGCTTTGAAATCACCCTCTTATTTTTACCCGATTTGCTTCAAACTTTATGTGTATAATGTAGACACACGGCAGATGTAGACCTGTGAAAGGTTTATTGATATCTTAAATACTGTTGCCGTGGCAACGCATCAAACTTTAATATTCTTTTCAGATGCTTTTGAGACTCTTAACATACTTGAAATTGGATGAAACTCGACAGACACATCACATTTATTAGCCGGTAGACATGTGCAAAGTTTCAGAAACGGGCGTGGTGAGGGGCTCAGTAGCGCCACCTTTAGTCATAAATGGGGCGGTTAGTTTTATCAACAGCAACAAAACTTGGTATGTGTATTGTTCTCATCAAGACGGACAACTTTCTAATTGACATTAACCATCTCCGACCAACAGGAAGAGAGATATTTTGGTTTGAATGTGGATTTTCTGAAGAATTTTCTCTCCCTCTCTCTGTGTCTCTGTGTGTGTGAGGGGAGGGGGGATTTGACTATTGCTTTTATATTGTTAATCAAGGTTTCAGGGGCTTTTGGGGTCCTTAACGTGCTCAAAAACTCTTGAAACTTTGCACACAAGTCAGAACCCACGGCCATCAGGGCCGGGCTGAAGCTGGTACCCGGGCGTGGCTGGGGGGCTCAACAGCGCCCCCTTGAACGGGGTTCTAAAACTTGATCCATATATCAAACACGCTCGCATGAATTAATATGAAACTCGGTACACATATAGATCTCATCGGGCCGAACAACTTTACCCCGGTCAAGTTTTACGCCAGCCCAACAGGAAGTCGGCTATTATGGGTTGTTTGGAAAACGCTTGCTGTGGAATGTGAAATACTCCTCCTAGAAAATTCACCGTGTCCCCTTCAAACTCGGTGTGCATGTAGTCAAGACTTTGAGGATGCTAAATTGCGGACGGATTTTTGATATCTCGAACGGTTTGGCTGTGGCGAGGAATCGAATTTATGGCGAGAAAAGAGAAACACGGAAGTGGAATAACTTCTGCATACATTAACTGATCTTGATGAAACTTCAGCAGTGTGTTCGTGGTAAGAGGCCGATCAGATGGATGTAGCTATTGTGAGTCAAAGTTATAGCGCCACCAACTGGCAGCAGGAAGTGTGTCACTTTCAACATGCTTTTGACAAAAGTGGGGGGGTTACTTTTAACTACAGTAAAGAAAAAATAGTTTCTATATTGTACTCATCAAGCCGGACAACTTTCTAATTTACATTCAATAGCTCTGGCCATCAGGAAGTCAGATATTTTGGTCTGAATGTGAATTTTTTTGCGAAATCAGCCTCTGAATTTTTAGCCACTCCTCTTAAACTATTTATTTTATTCGTACCAAACTTTTTCAACATGATGAAACTACATTAATCCCTCGCCATAGCAAAACCGTTTGAGATATTTATTATCCATTCACAATTTAGCATATTTAAAGTAAAAATCTTCTAAAAATGTAATTATATACCATTTATTTCTATATAAAAGTATACAAATATCACAACTAAACCCATTTTATTCTGTTTTTGCAATTCAAGAAGAATGAAAAAGTTAAAAACAGGCTATTTAGTGCTATTTGGTTCAACAAAAAAGCAAACATAGGGCTATACTGCCCTCTTGTGTCCAAAAGGACATCAAAATAGTATATAAAACTTTTTACCAGGTAGGCCAATATTGTATTTAAATATACATTTATTAGGTATGTGTCTGAGGATATTTTCCCACCGGTTAATCGACGTGTGACACGAGTGGGTGCTTTTAAATCGCTAATATAAAAGTGAAAGTAAAAAAACGGACGTCCGCACGGACATTGATAATGGTGCACGTTGGAAAGAATGATACTTTTAAACATAACACTAAACCGCCATTAGGTGTCGCCAGGCGACCATCTTAATGAGCGAGTCATTGATTCATTCGTTCAAATGATTCGTTCCAATGACTGAGTCATTCATGATTGAGACAGATGTTTATGGATTGACCATTGAATCTTTGAGTCAAGCGATTCGTTTCAAAATGCTGAATCATTCAGTAATGAGAAAACAAGTTGCTGTGATCTTTGTTTAACTATTTTTGCTGCTGAAACAGAACAAAAACAGTCAATATTGCATCTAAAATGTAAGTGACTTAATTGTAACTGTTTATTAACCTGTTGTATGAAATCAATGTCACAGTTTCAATCGTGATTGTATTCAGGAAATAGTTGCCTACTCGTCAAGTGAGGTTGCTTAACTCTATCATATGTTATAAAATATATAAAAACTCCATATTTGTAATTTTTATAGTCAGTATGTTGTTAACTGGGTTGCTTTTTTGTGTGCTGCGCTCATTTGTTTACAATTCTCCTGGAGAAGCAGCATGAGCCTCAGCAGTGCAACCTTGTTACCATTGATCAGTAATACATTTATTATTAACTGATGATTGCAACTTAAAATGAATGTAATGAAATTAGAATAATCTCTCGTTTTAGTGATTCCCAAGTTATTTTTTTGTTATTGACGTTCTAATCAGGCTATACTCTGGTCGGGCAAGTAAAATTCTCTTTCAGGTAGGCCTATTGTATTTATATATAAATATATTAGGGATGTGACTGTGATAACATTTTCCCACCGGTTAATCGACGTGTGACACCACTGAGCGCTTTTAAATCGCTAACTATAGTATACTATATACTAGTAAAATACAGACGTCCGCACAGACATTGATAATGGTGCGGAGTAGAGCGAGCATTTTCAATTTATTCCTATGGATGTAGGAATTAACTAAAACATTTTATTTATGTTTTTGTGTCCACTGTTCAACCGCAACCGCGTCACACACACACACACATTCCAGAATTGCAATCTTGACATCGCAGCCTGTTCATATAGCCCTAATACAATATAATAATAAAAATAGTCAACCTAACATAAACGAATTACACTGCTCTGTTTAAATAGTCAGTAGTACAATCTGTACCATTCACAGTAAGCAGAGCTCCACTGTGATGTTTCCAAGAACATTTTTGCGCGTGTGAAGAGGATGATTTTTTCCATCGATATTGGAACACGAGTGAAGTACAAAGCCTATAATAAAGAATAGTTTAGCATCCAAATACATCGCAAATATTGAAACATTTTGATTCTAATGAGAGGGTTACGTGAGACCAACACTGCTTACTTTCGTTTTTATTTTTACATTAAATTTAAAGGATTTGTTGTGGAATATTTTGGGTGTATCATAAAATCAGAATAAGGTAAGACAAGTAAAATTTTCTGTCTTATATTTATATATATATATATATATATACGTATATATATAAGTATATATATATATATATATATATATATATGTGTGTGTGTGTGTGTGTGTGTGTGTATATATAGATATTTATATACATATATATATATGTATATATATAGTTATTTATGTACATATATATATATATGTGTGTGTGTGTGTGTGTGTGTGTGTATATATATATATATATATATATATATATATATATATATATATATATATATATATATATATATATATATATATATATATATATATATATATAAATATAGCTGCGAGCAGCGATGGAGGGCCAAAGCCGGTGGCACCGCCATCCCCGGTGCCTTTAGGTAACTAAAGGCACCGGGGTGGCGGTGCCACCGGCTTGGGCCCGCAATCGCTGCTCGCAGCTATATTTATTATTATTATTATTATTGTTCTTCAAGGGTTCGGGGGCTTTTGGGGCCTTTAACGTGCTCAAAAACTCATGAAACTTTGCACGCATGTCAGAACCCGCGGCCATTAGGGCCGGGCTGAAGCTGGTACCCGGGCGTGGCAGGGGGGCTCAACAGCGCCCCCTGGTACGGAATCCGAACACTTGTCCATAAATCAAACACACTTGCATGTAATAATATGAAACTCGGAACACATATAGATCTCATCGGGCCGAACAACTTTCGTGCTCTAAGTTTTACGCCAGCCCAACAGGAAGTTGGCTATTATGGGATGTTTGGAAACGCATGCTGTGGAATTTAATGTACTCCTCCTAGGGAATTCATCCAATCACCTCCAAACTCAGTCAGCATGAAGTCAAGACATTGAGGATGCTAAATTGCGGACGGATTTTTGATATCTCGAACGGTTTGGCCGTGGCGAGGACACGAATTTATGGCGAATAATGGAAACAGGAAGTGTGTTATAACTTCTGCATACATTAACTGATCTTGATGAAACTTCAGCAGTGTGTTCGTTGTAAGAGGCCGATCACATGGATGTGACTACTGTGAGTCTAAGTTAAAGCGCCACCAACTGGCAGCAGGAAGTGTGTCCCTTTCAAAATGCTTTAAAATCACCCTCTTATTTTTACCCAATTTGCTTCAAACTTTATGTGTATAATGTAAACACACGGCAGATGTAGACCTGTGAAAGGATTTTTGATATCTTTAATAATGTTGCCATGGCAACGCTTCAAACTTTAATATTCTTTTTTGATGCTTTTGAGACTCTTAACATACTTGAAATTGCATGAAACTCGACAGACACATCACATTTATTAGCCAGTAGACATGTGCAAAGTTTCAGAAACGGGCGTGGTGAGGGGCTCAGTAGCGCCACCTTTAGTCATAAGTGGGGGGGGGTTAGTTTTATCAACAGCAACAAAACTTGGTATGTGTATTGTTCTCATCAAGACGGACAACTTTCTAATTGACATTAACTACCTCCAACCAACAGGAAGAGAGATATTTTGGTTTGAATGTGGATTTTCTGAAGAATTTTCTCTCCCTCTCTCTGTGTCTCTGTGTGTGAGAGGGGAGGGGGGAATTTGACTATTGCTTTTATATTGTTAATCAAGGTTTCAGGGGCTTTTGGGGTCCTTAACGTGCTCAAAAACTCTTGAAACTTTGCACACAAGTCAGAACCCCCTGCCATCAGGGACAGGCTGAAGCTGGTACCCGGGCGTGGCAGGGGGGCTCAACAGCGCCCCCTTGAACGGGGTCCCAAAACTTGGTCCATAGATCAAACACGCTTGCATGAATTAATATGAAACTCGGTACACATATAGATCTCATCGGGCCGAACAACTTTCCCCCGGTCAAGTTTTACGCCAGCCCAACAGGAAGTCGGCTATTATTGGTTGTTTGGAAAACGCTTCCTGTGGAATGCGAAGTACTCCTCCTAGAAAATTCACCGTGTCCCCTCCAAACTCGGTGTGCATGTAGTCAAGACTTTGAGGATGCTAAATTGCGGACGGATTTTTGATATCTCGAACGGTTTGGCCGTGGCGAGGAATCAAATTTATGGCGAGAAAAGAGAAACACGAAGTGGAATAACTTCTGCATACATTAACTGATCTTGATGAAACTTCAGCAGTGTGTTCGTGGTAAGAGGCCGATCAGATGGATGTAACTATTGTGATTCAAAGTTATAGCGCCACCAACTGGCAGCAGGAAGTTTGTCACTTTCAACATGCTTTTGACAAAAGTGGGGGGGTTAGTTTTAACTCCAGTAAAAAAAACTCAGTTCATATATTGATCTCATCGACCCGGACAACTTTCTAATTTAAAGTCATTAGCTCTGACCATCAGGAAGTCAGATATTTTGGTCTGAATGTGGATTTTTTTGCAAAATCAGCCTCTGAATTTTTAGCCACCTTTATCTAAGTGGTTATTTTATTCCCACCAAACTTTTTCAACATGATAAAAATATATTAATGATGCTAAATTGTGAACGGATAATAAATATCTCAAACGGTTTTGCTATGGCGAGGGATTAAAGTAATGTCAAAAAAGTAAACACTAAAAGGCTCATATATTCTAAAAATGTAATTATACACCATTTATTACTACATAAAAGTATACAAATATCAGAACTTAACTCATTTTATTCTTTTTTTTTCAATTTAAGAATGAAGTTTAAGTTTAAAAACTGCCAGAATGGTTGTTTAGTCTAAACAATAAATAAATAAAGTCAAACATAGTGCTATACTGCCCTCTTGTGTTCAAAATCAGGTAGGCCTATTATATCTATATAAAAATATACTAGGTATGTGACGGTGAGAATATTTTACCACCGGTTAACTGACGTGTGACACTGCTGGGGGCTTTTTAATCGCTAACTTAAAAACGAAAGTAAAATATGTTCGTCCGCACGGACATTGATAATGGTGCGGAGCAGAGCGAGCGTTTTCAATAAATTCCTATGGAAGGAGGAATGACCTAAGAAACGTTGACTCTGTTCTGCTCGTTCCTCGCTGAGGACGCGCACCATTATGAATGCCTGTGCAGCCGTGAGCATTTTAGTTTCATTTTCGGGGCGGATTGCTTGAATGTATTTAAAAAAAGCACAATGTTGTGTTTTATTGCGACTGTACAAAAATATAAGTTACCACTTTGCAGTTTGAATGATGTTCTGAACAAAATGACAGAGTATGTTTTTATGTGTCCACTGTTCAATCGCGCCCTCGTTTTAGTGATTCCCAAGTTATTTTTTCATTTAAGTTTTTTTCATTGTTCTAATCAGGTCAGGCAAGTAAAATGATCTGTCTTATCCCTTACATTTTTATATAATTATATAAATATATAATACACTACTGTTCAAAAATTTGGCGTCAGTAAGATTTTTAAGCTAAGTTTCTTCTGCTCACCAAGGCTGCATTTGTTTGATTAAAAATACAAACAAAAACAGTAATATTGTAAAATAGTATTCCAATTTAAAACAGCTGCTTTCTATTTTAATATATTTTAAACTGTTATTTATTCCTGTGATCAAAGCTGAGTTTTCAGCATCATTATTCCAGTCGTCACTGTCACATGATCCTTCAGAAATTATTCTAATATGATGATTGATGCTCAAGAAACATTCATTATTATTTTAAATGTCGAAAACAGTTATGTACAGTCTTTGATGAATAGAAAGTTCAAAAGAACAGCATTTATCTGAAATCTAAAGCTTTTGTAACATTAAACACTACCGTTCAGAAGTTTGGGGTCAGTAATAATTTTTATTTTATTTTTGGGGGAAAGAAATAAATAAATCAATACTTTTATTCATCGAGAATGAGTTAAACTGATAAAAAGTTACAGTACAGACATTTATAATGTTAAAAAAAATTATATTTGAAATAAATGCTGTTCTTTTGAACTTTACATTCATCAACGCATTTTGAAAAAAAATCTGTACACAACTGTTTTCAACATTGAAAATAATAATTAATATTTATTGACCATCAATCATCATATTAGAATGGTTTCTGAAGGATCATGTGACACTGAAGACGGGAGTAATGATGCTGAAAACTCAGCTTTGATCACATAAATTAATTACAGTGTAAAATATTTTATAATAGAAAACAGCTGTTTTAAATTGGAATAATATTTCACAATATTACTGTTTTTGTTTGTATTTTTAATCAAATAAATGCAGCCTTGGTGAGCAGAAGAGACTTCTCCTAAAAACATTGAAAATCTTCCTTACCCCAAACTTTTGAACGGTATATATATATGTTTGTATAATATATATATATATATATATATATATATATATATATATATATTTATATATATGTTTGTATAATATATATATATATATATATATATATATATATATATATATATAAATATAGCTGCGAGCAGCGATGGAGGGCCAAAGCCGGCGTTACCGCCACCCCGGTGCCTTTAGGTAACTAAAGGCACCGGGGTTGCGGTGCCACCGGCTTGGGCCCGTAATCGCTGCTCGCAGCTATATTTATTATTAGGGCCCAAGCCCTGAAGGGGCGAAGGCCCTATTGTTTTCGTTAGGATTATTATTATTATTATTATTGTTCTTCAAGGGTTCGGGGGCTTTTGGGGCCTTTAACGTGCTCAAAAACTCATGAAACTTTGCACGCAGGTCAGAACCCGCGGCCATTAGGGCCGGGCTGAAGCTGGTACCCGGGCGTGGCAGGGGGGCTCAACAGCGCCCCCTAGAACACAATCTTAAATCTTGGACACATACAAGAACGTATTAGTATGAAACTCGGTACACATATAGATCTCATCGGGCCGAACAACTTTCGCGCTCTAAGTTATTAGCTCTGCCCAACAGGAAGTCAGCTATTATGGGTTGTTTGAAAAACGCATGCTGTGGAATTTAATGTACTCCTCCTAGGGAATTGATCCGATCCACACCAAACTCGGTCAGCATGAAGTCAAGATATTGAGGATGCTAAATTGCGGACGGATTTTTGATATCTCGAACGGTTTGGCCGTGGCGATGAAACGAATTTATAGCGAGAAAAGATAAACAGGAAGTGTGTTATAACTTCTGCATACATTAACTGATCTTGATGAAACTTCCGCAGTGTGTTCGTTGTAAGAGGCCGATCACATGGATGTGACTATTGTGAGTCAAAGTTATAGCGCCACCAACTGGCAGCAGGAAGTGTGTCACTTTCAAAATGCTTTGAAATCACCCTCTTATTTTTACCCGATTTGCTTCAAACTTTATGTGTATAATGTAGACACACGGCAGATGTAGACCTGTGAAAGGTTTATTGATATCTTAAATACTGTTGCCGTGGCAACGCATCAAACTTTAATATTCTTTTCAGATGCTTTTGAGACTCTTAACATACTTGAAATTGGATGAAACTCGACAGACACATCACATTTATTAGACGGTAGACATGTGCAAAGTTTCAGAAACGGGCGTGGTGAGGGGCTCAGTAGCGCCACCTTTAGTCAAAAATGGGGGCTTAGTTTTAAGTAGAGTCACAAAAATCGTTATGTATATTGTTCTCATCAAGCCGGACAACTTTCTAATTTATAGTCATAAGCTGTGACCAACAGAAAGTGAGATATTTTGGTTTGAATGTGATTTTTTGTAGAATTCTCTCCCTCTCTCTCTCTGCCTCTGCGTCTCTGTGTGTGTGAGTGGTGGGGGGATTTGTCTTTTGAGTGAGATTTGTTTAAAATTCCTGTTTTTCAAGGTTTCAGGGGCTTTTGGGGCCTTTAACGTGCTCGAAAACTCTTGAAACTTTGCACACAGGTCAGAACCCTCGGCCATCAGGGCTGGGCTGAAGCTGGTACCCGGGTGTGGCAGGGGGGCTCAACAGCGCCCCCTGGAATGGGATCCGAACACTTGTCCATAAATCAAACACACTTGCATGTAATGATATGAAACTCGGTACACATATAGATCACATCGGGCTGAACAACTTTCGTGCTCTAAGTTTTACGCCAGCCCAACAGGAAGTTGGCAATTATGGGTTGTTTGGAGAACGCTTGCTGTGGAATGCGAAGTACTCCTCCTAGAGAATTCATCCAATCCCCACCAAACTCGGTGTGCATGAAGTCAAGACATTGAGGATTCTAAATTGCGGACGGATTTTTGATATCTCGAACGGTTTGGCCGTGGCGAGGAAACGAATTTATGGCGAGAAAAGAGAAACACGAAGTGGTATAACTTCTGCATACATTAACGGATCTTGATGAAACTTCACCAGTGTGTTCGTGGTAAGAGGCCGATCAGATGGATGTAACTATTGTGAGTCAAAGTTATAGCGCCACCAACTGGCAGCAGGAAGTGTGTCACTTTCAAAATGCTTTTGACAAAAGTGGGGGGGTTAGTTTTACCCACAGTTTTAAAAATCAGTACGTACATTGGTCTCATCGAGCCGGACAACTTTCTAATATACAGTTATTAGCTTCGACCAATAGGAAGTCAGATATTTTGGTTTGAATGTGGATTTATTTGCAAATTCAGCCTCTGCTTTTTACCCACTCCTGCTAAGTGTTTTTTTTTTTATTCACACCAAACTTTTTTAACACGATGAAAATACATTAAAGATGCTAAATTGTGAACGGATATTAAATATTTCAAACGGTTTTGACATGGCGAGGGATTAAAATAATGTCAAAAAAGGAATCAGAAAACATCTCATATATTCTTAAAATTTAATTATACACCATTTATTTTTATATAAAATTATACAAATATTAGAACTAAACCTATTTTATTCTGTTTTTGCAATTCAAAAAGTATGAAAAAGTTAAAAACAGGCTATTTAGTGCTATTTGTTTCAACAAAAAAGCAAACATAGGGCTATACTGCCCTCTTGTGTCCAAAAGGACATCAAAATAGTATATAAAACGTTTTACTAGGTAGGCCTATTGTATTTAAATATAAATTTATTAGGTATATGACTGTGAGGATATTTTCCCATCGGTTAAGCGACGTGTGACACGAGCGGGTGCTTTTAAATCGCTAATATAAAAGTGAAAGTAAAAAAACGGACGTCCGCACGGACATTGATAATGGTGCACGTTGGAAAGAATGATACTTTTAAACATAACACTAAACCGCCATTAGGTGTCGCCAGGCGACCATCTTAATGAGCGAGTCATTGATTCATTCGTTCAAACGATTCATTCCAATGACTGAGTCATTCATGATTGAGACAGATGTTTATGGATTGACCATTGAATCTTTGAGTCAAGCGATTCGTTTCAAAATGCTGAATCATTCAGTAATGAGAAAACAAGTTGCTGTGATCTTTGTTTAACTATTTTTGCTGCTGAAACAGAACAAAAACAGTCAATATTGCATCTAAAATGTAAGTGACTTAATTGTAACTGTTTATTAACCTGTTGTATGAAATCAATGTCACAGTTTCAATCGTGATTGTATTCAGGAAATAGTTGCCTACTCGTCAAGTGAGGTTGCTTAACTCTATCATATGTTATAAAATATATAAAAACTCCATATTTGTAATTTTTATAGTCAGTATGTTGTTAACTGGGTTGCTTTTTTGTGTGCTGCGCTCATTTGTTTACAATTCTCCTGGAGAAGCAGCATGAGCCTCAGCAGTGCAACCTTGTTACCATTGATCAGTAATACATTTATTATTAACTGCTGATTGCAACTTAAAATGAATGTAATGAAATTAGAATAATCTCTCGTTTTAGTGATTCCCAAGTTATTTTTTTGTTATTGACGTTCTAATCAGGCTATACTGTGGTCGGGCAAGTAAAATTCTCTTTCAGGTAGGCCTATTGTATTTATATATAAATATATTAGGGATGTGACTGTGATAAAATTTTCCCACCGGTTAATCGACATGTGACACCGCTGAGGGCTTTTAAATCGCTAACTATAGTATACTATATACTAGTAAAATACAGACGTCCGCACAGACATTGATAATGGTGCGGAGTAGAGCGAGCATTTTCAATGTATTCCTATGGATGTAGGAATTAACTAAAACATTTTATTTATGTTTTTGTGTCCACTGTTCAACCGCAACCGCGTCACACACACATTCCAGAATTGCAATCTTGACATTCATTATAGCCCTAATACAATATAATAATAAAAATAGTCAACCTAACATAAACGAATTACACTGCTCTGTTTAAATAGTCAGTAGTACAATCTGTACCATTCACAGTAAGCAGAGCTCCACTGTGATGTTTCCAAGCACATTTTTGCGCGTGTGAAGAGGATGATTTTTTCCATCGATATTGGAACACGAGTGAAGTACAAAGCCTATAATAAAGAATAGTTTAGCATCCAAATACATCGCAAAAATTGAAACATTTTGATTCTAATGAGAGGGTTACGTGAGACCAACACTTCTTACTTTCGTTTTTATTTTTACATTAAATTTAAAGGATTTGTTGTGGAATATTTTGGGTGTATCATAAAATCAGAATAAGGTAATACAAGTAATATGTTCTGTCTTATAAATATATATATATATATATATATGTGTGTGTGTGTGTGTGTGTGTGTGTGTATATATATATATATATATATATATATATATATATAAATATAGCTGCGAGCAGCGATGGAGGGCCAAAGCCGGTGGCACCGCCATCCCCGGTGCCTTTAGTTACCTAAAGGCACCGGGGATGGCGGTGCCACCGGCTTGGGCCCGCAATCGCTGCTCGCAGCTATATTTATTATTATTATTATTATTTTGTCAACCTTTCGGGCACTTTTGGGGCCCTTAACATGCTCGAAAACTCTTGAAACTTTGCACACAGGTCAGAACCCGCGGCCATCAGGGCCGGGCTGAAGCTGGTACCCGGGCGTGGCAGGGGGGCTCGACAGCGCCCCCTGGAACGGGATCCGAACACGTGTCCATAAATCAAACACGCTTGCATGTAATAATATGAAACTCGGTACACATGTAGATCTCATCGGGCCGAACAACTTTCGTGCTCTAAGTTTTACGCCAGCCCAACAGGAAGTCGGCTATTATGGGTTGTTTGGAAACGCATGGTCTGGTATTTGAAACACTTCTCCTAGGGAATTCACCCGATCGCCACTAAACTCGGTGGGAATGAAGTCAAGACATTGAGGATGCTAAATTGCGGACGGATTTTTGATATCTCAAACGGTTTGGCCGTGGCGAGGAAACGAATTTATGGCGAATAATGGAAACAGGAAGTGTGTTATAACTTCTGCATACATTAACTGATCTTGATGAAACTTCCGCAGTGTGTTCGTGGTAAGAGGCCGATCACATGGATGTGACTATTGTGAGTCAAAGTTATAGCGCCACCAACTGGCAGCAGGAATATGTCACTTTCAAAATGCTTTGAAATCACCCTCTTATTTTTACCCGATTTGCTTCAAACTTTATGTGTATAATGTAAACACACGGCAGATGTAGACCTGTGAAAGGATTTTTGATATCTTTAATACTGTTGCCGTGGCAACGCTTCAAACTTTAATATTCTTTTTTGATGCTTTTGAAACTCTTAACATACTTGAAATTGGATGAAACTCGACAGACACATCACAATTATTAGCCAGTAGACATGTGCAAAGTTTCAGAAACGGACGTGGTGAGGGGCTCAGTAGCGCCACCTTTAGTCATAAGTGGGGGGGTTAGTTTTATCAACAGCAACAAAACTTGGTATGTGTATTGTTCTCATCAAGACGGACAACTTTCTAATTGACATTAACTACCTCCGACCAACAGGAAGAGAGATATTTTGGTTTGAATGTGGATTTTCTGAAGAATTTTCTCTCCCTCTCTCTGTGTCTGTGTGTGTGTGAGGGGAGGGGGGAATTTGACTATTGCTTTTATATTGTTAATCAAGGTTTCAGGGGCTTTTGGGGTCCTTAACGTGCTCAAAAACTCTTGAAACTTTGCACACAAGTCAGAACCCCCTGCCATCAGGGACAGGCTGAAGCTGGTACCCGGGCGTGGCAGGGGGGCTCAACAGCGCCCCCTTGAACGGGGTCCCAAAACTTGGTCCATAGATCAAACACGCTTGCATGAATTAATATGAAACTCGGTACACATATAGATCTCATCGGGCCGAACAACTTTCCCCCGGTCAAGTTTTACGCCAGCCCAACAGGAAGTCGGCTATTATTGGTTGTTTGGAAAACGCTTCCTGTGGAATGCGAAGTACTCCTCCAAGAAAATTCACCGTGTCCCCTCCAAACTCGGTGTGCATGTAGTCAAGACTTTGAGGATGCTAAATTGCGGACGGATTTTTGATATCTCGAACGGTTTGGCCGTGGCGAGGAATCGAATTTATGGCGAGAAAAGAGAAACACGAAGTGGAATAACTTCTGCATACATTAACTGATCTTGATGAAACTTCAGCAGTGTGTTCGTGGTAAGAGGCCGATCAGATGGATGTAACTATTGTGATTCAAAGTTATAGCGCCACCAACTGGCAGCAGGAAGTGTGTCACTTTCAACATGCTTTTGACAAAAGTGGGGGGGTTAGTTTTAACTCCAGTAATAAAAACTCAGTTCATATATTGATCTCATCGACCCGGACAACTTTCTAATTTAAAGTCATTAGCTCTGACCATCAGGAAGTCAGATATTTTGGTCTGAATGTGGATTTTTTTGTAAAATCAGCCTCTGAATTTTTAGCCACCTTTATCTAAGTGGTTATTTTATTCCCACCAAACTTTTTCAACATGATAAAAATATATTAATGATGCTAAATTGTGAACGGATAATAAATATCTCAAACGGTTTTGCTATGGCGAGGGATTAAAGTAATGTCAAAAAAGTAAACACTAAAAGGCTCATATATTCTAAAAATGTAATTATACACCATTTATTACTACATAAAAGTATACAAATATCAGAACTTAACTCATTTTATTCTTTTTTTTCAATTTAAGAATGAAGTTTAAGTTTAAAAACTGCCAGAATGGTTGTTTAGTCTAAACAATAAATAAATAAAGTCAAACATAGTGCTATACTGCCCTCTTGTGTTCAAAATCAGGTAGGCCTATTATATCTATATAAAAATATACTAGGTATGTGACGGTGAGAATATTTTACCACCGGTTAACTGACGTGTGACACTGCTGGGGGCTTTTTAATCGCTAACTTAAAAACGAAAGTAAAATATGTTCGTCCGCACGGACATTGATAATGGTGCGGAGCAGAGCGAGCGTTTTCAATAAATTCCTATGGAAGGAGGAATGACCTAAGAAACGTTGACTCTGTTCTGCTCGTTCCTCGCTGAGGACGCGCATTCCTTATGAATGCCTGTGCAGCCGTGAGCATTTTAGTTTCATTTTCGGGGCGGATTGCTTGAATGTATTTAAAAAAAGCACAATGTTGTGTTTTATTGCTACTGTACAAAAATATAAGTTAACACTTTGCAGTTTGAATGATGTTCTGAACAAAATGACAGAGTATGTTTTTATGTGTCCACTGTTCAATCGCGCCCTCGTTTTAGTGATTCCCAAGTTATTTTTTCATTTAAGTTTTTTTCATTGTTCTAATCAGGTCAGGCAAGTAAAATGATCTGTGTCTTATCCCTTACATTTTTATATAATATATATACACTACTGTTCAAAAATGTGGCGTCAGTAAGATTTTTAAGCTAAGTTTCTTCTGCTCACCAAGGCTGCATTTGTTTGATTAAAAATACAAACAAAAACAGTAATATTGTAAAATAGTATTCCAATTTAAAACAGCTGCTTTCTATTTTAATATATTTTAAACTGTTATTTATTCCTGTGATCAAAGCTGAGTTTTCAGCATCATTATTCCAGTCGTCACTGTCACATGATCCTTCAGAAATTATTCTAATAATAATTGATGATTGATGCTCAAGAAACATTCATTATTATTTTAAATGTCGAAAACAGTTATGTACAGTCTTTGATGAATAGAAAGTTCAAAAGAACAGCATTTATCTGAAATCTAAAGCTTTTGTAACATTAAACACTACCGTTCAGAAGTTTGGGGTCAGTAATAATTTTAATTTTATTTTTGGGGGAAAGAAATAAATAAATCAATACTTTTATTCATCGAGAATGAGTTAAACTGATCAAAAGTTACAGTACAGACATTTATAATGTTAAAAAAAATTATATTTGAAATAAATGCTGTTCTTTTGAACTTTACATTCATCAACGCATTTTGAAAAAAAATCTGTACACAACTGTTTTCAACATTGAAAATAATAATTAATATTTATTGACCATCAATCATCATATTAGAATGGTTTCTGAAGGATCATGTGACACTGAAGACGGGAGTAATGATGCTGAAAACTCAGCTTTGATCACATAAATTAATTACTATGTAAAATATTTTAAAATAGAAAACAGCTGTTTTAAATTGGAATAATATTTCACAATATTACTGTTTTTGTTTGTATTTTTAATCAAATAAATGCAGCCTTGGTGAGCAGAAGAGACTTCTCCTAAAAACATTAAAAATCTTCCTTACCCCAAACTTTTGAACGGTATATATATATATATATATATATATATATATATATATGTTTGTATAATATATATATATATATATATATATATATATATATATATATATATATATATATATATATATATATATATAAATATAGCTGCGAGCAGCGATGGAGGGCCAAAGCCGGCGGTACCGCCACCCCGGTGCCTTTAGGTAACTAAAGGCACCGGGGTTGCGGTGCCACCGGCTTGGGCCCGTAATCGCTGCTCGCAGCTATATTTATTATTATTATTATTCTTCTCCGCATTGAATCGCATTTTTGAGGGCCTAAACATGCTCGAAAAGTCACGAAACTTTGCACACGCGTCAGAACTGGCGAAAATTTACAACTGATATAGGTTTCAGAACTGGGCGGGGCAAAATGGCTCGATAGCGCCACCTATAAAAGTTCAACGGAGTGCGCCTCCCGCTATGTTCCACGTATGTGTACGAAATTCGGTACATACATGTAAGGACCTACTACCTACAAAAAAGTCTCTTGGAGCGTAGCCCTAAACACAACAGGAAGTCAGCCATTTTCAACTTCCTCTCAGATTTTTGTGCAGTTTTTGCCATTTTCATGCCTCGTACTTTAACGAACTCCTCCTACAGTTTTAATCTGATCATCTTCAAATTTGGTGAGTGTAATCTTAAGGCCTTTGCGACGTTAAATTGCGAAGATCTTGAGTTTTCGTCGAAGGGCGGGTCCTCGGCGGCCTGACAAATTTTGATGTTTCGCCATGAAACAGGAAGTTGCTATAACTCAGGCATGGAATGTCCAATCTGCTCCAAACTTCACACGTTTGATAAGCATTCTGTCCTGAACACATGACCATGCTCATATTCATTTATAGTCATAGCGCCACCTGCTGGCAACAGGAAGTGACATGTTTAACACTGTTGTGGACTCCTAATAACATATAAAGAAGTGCCAGCAAGTGCTAAACATGCTAACAACATACTAGAAACATGCTAAAACATGCTAGCAAACACTTAGCTAAGTGCTAAAGCATGCTATTACTGCAATTAAATAGGAATTTGCTGTAACTCAGGCATGGAATGTCCAATCTGCCCCAAACTTCACACGTTTGATAAGAATCATGGCCTGAACACATGTCCATGCTCAAATTCAGTTATAGTAATAGCGCCACCTACTGGCAACAGGAAGTGACATGTTTAACACGTTGATGCTGTTCTAGCAACATGTTAAAAATGCCATTGACTTCTAAACATGCTAGAAACATGTTAAAACATGCTAGCAATACTTAGCTAAGTGTTAAAGCATGCTAATTCAATGAAACAGGATGTTGTTGTTACTCAAGAAGGCAATGTCTAATCTGCGCCAAACTTCACATTTCTGATAAACGTTCTGTCCTAAACACATGACCATGCTCATATTCAGTTACAGTCATAGTGCCACCTGCTGGCAACAGGAAGTGACATGTTAAACACTGTTGTGGACTCATAATAACATATAAAAAAGTGCCAGCATGTGCTAAACATGCTAACAACATACTAGAAACATGCTAAAACATGCTAGCAAACACTTAGCTTAGTGCTAAAGCATGCTATTGCTGCAATTAAATAGGAATTTGCTTTAACACAGGCACGGAATGTCCAGTCTGCCCCAAACTTCACACGTTTGATAAGATTCATGGCCTGAACACATCTACATGAGAATATTCAGTTATAGTAATAGCGCCACCTACCGGTAACAGGAAGTGTCATGTTTAACACGTTGATGCCGTTCTAGCAACATGTTAAAAATGCCATTGACTTCTGAACATGCTAGAAACATGTTAAAACATGCTAACAATACTAAGCTAAGTGCTAAAGCATGCTAATTCAATGCAACATGACGTTGTTGTTACTCAAGAAGGCAATGTCCAATCTGCGCCAAACTTCACACTTTTGATAAGCGTTCTGTCCTGAACACATGACCATGCTCATATTCAGTTACAGTCATAGCGCCACCTGCTGGCAACAGGAAGTGACATGTTAAACACTGTTGTGGACTCCTGATAACATATAAAAAAGTGCCAGCAAGTGCTAAACATGCTAACAACATACTAGAAACATGTTAGCAAACACTTAGCTAAGTGCTAAAGCATGCTATTGCTGCAATTAAATAGGAAGTTGCTGTAACTAAGGCATGGAATATCCAATCTGCTCCAAACTTCACACTTTTGATAAGCGTTCTGTCCTGAACACATGACCATGCTCATATTCAGTTACAGTCATAGCGCCACCTGCTGGCAACAGGAAGTGACATGTTTAACACTCTTGTGGACTCCTGATAACATATAAAAAAGTGCCAGCAAGTGCTAAACATGTTAACAACATACTAGAAACATGCTAAAACATGCTAGCAAACACTTAGCTAAGTGCTAAAGCATGCTATTACTGCAATTAAATAGAAATTTGCTGTAACTCAGGCACAGAATGTCCAATCTGCCCCAGACTTCACACGTTTGATAACAGTCATGGCCTGAACACATCTACATGAGAATATTCAGTTATAGTAATAGCACCACCTACTGGTAACAGGAAGTGTCATGTTTAACACGTTGATGCCGTTCTAGCAACATGTTAATAAATGCCATTGACTTCTAAACATGCTAGAAACATGTTAAAACATGCTAGCAATACTTAGCTAAGTGCTAAAGCATGCTAATTCAATGAAACAGGATGTTGTTGTTACGCAAGAAGGCAATGTCCATTCTGCACCAAACTTCACACTTTTAATAAACGTTCTGTCCGGAACACATGACCATGCTCATATTCAGTTACAGTCATAGTGCCACCTGCTGGCAACAGGAAGTGACATGTTAAGCACTGTTGTGGACATATAAAAACATATAAAAAAAGTGCCATCAAATGCTAAACATGCTAACAACATACTAGAGACATGTTAAAACATACTAGCAAACACTTAGCTAAGTGCTAAAAAATGATATTACTGCAATTAAATATGAATTTGCTGTAACTCAGGCATGGAATGTCCAATCTGCGTCAAACTTCACACGTTTGATAAGCGTTCTGTCCTGAACACATGACCATGCTTATATTCAGTTACAGTCATAGCGCCACCTGCTGGCAACAGGAAGTGACATGTTTAACACTGTTATGGACTCCTAATAACATATAAAAAAGTGCCAGCAAGTGTTAAACATGTTAACAACATACTAGAAACATGCTAAAACATGCTAGCAAACTCTTAGCTAAGTGCTAAAGCATGCTTTTATTGCAATTAAAAAGGAATTTGCTGTAACTCAGGCATGGAATGTCCAATCTGCCCCAAACTTCACACTTTTGATAAGAGTCATGGCCTGAACACATCTACATGAGAATGTTCAGTTATAGTAATAGCGCCACCTACTGGCAACAGGAAGTGACATGTTTAACACGTTGATGCCGTTCTAGCAACATGTTAAAAATGCCATTGAGTTCTAAACATGCTAGAAACATGTTAAAACATGCTAACAATGCTTAGCTAAGTGCTAAAGAATGCTAATTCAATGAAACATGACTTTGTTGTTACTCAAGAAGGCAATGTCCAATTTGCACCAAACTTCACACGTTTGATAAGAGTTCTGTCCTGAACACACATCCATGCTCATATTCAGTTATAGTCATAACGCCACCTACTGGCAACAGAAACTGACATGGTTAACACAGTAATGCAGTACTAACCACATAATTATTGTGTACTGAGCATGCTAGAAACATAGTCATGAAGCATGCTATTATCACCATTATACAAAACATTTTGTAACTGACTTTGACATACTATTACTATATATACCTCCTTAAATGTACATTTCCCAACCATGCTCTGTCTTCCTAAAACCACCGAGTGTTGATGGCACGGGTGCGAGGGCCCTTTCATCGCTGCTTGCAGCTTTAATTATATATTTATAATTATTTTTTTTTTACCCTTGACCCTGGCCTAAAAAGCAGAGCATTATTATAAAATTAATTATTTTATATATTTATTTATTTACAGATGAGCCAGGCCTTAAATCAGAACCTGCAAGAATCCTATTTATTTATTTATTTATGAATTAACGAATTAATGAATTCATTTATTATTTTACATTTGACCCAGACCTTTGATATTTAAATGAAAGGCATTTGGAAAGGTAGTTCAAATAAATGAAGCCATTTTTTCAAGAAAGCCTTCACATACCAAAATAAACCATGTTGAAATCTGTTCCTTTTAATAAAATTGAACCCCTGGGACATAAAAGTGCCCGAATTACACACTTATATACATTAAAAGACTACACATGCAGAATTATCTAATGAATTAGAACAGTGTGTTGCAGTGAGAATTGATTTGCAAACCAACACTATGCATTTTATAGCCTACATGTATCTGCAGCTAATTGCATTGCCTTTCTAATTTCAAAAATGTATGCAATTATCATGAACGGTAATTATGCTGCACAGCTTGAAACAAAAGGCAATTAGCATAACTAAAAGTGTAAGTGGGATTTGTGCTCAGTGAATCCTTATGCCAGATCTTGTCACTTTAGATTTTGAATAATCATTTCTAAGAAAATCTAAATAATGGTTACTTATTTACTTTTTACTTTTTTATATTTATTAAATATTATTTTTAATTTTAATGTTATATTTCATTTTATTTTGCGAAGTAATTTTTAGAGCCCACACATGGACATTATGGGCTGTTAGATATATTGTTACTGGAAAACAGCCATCAGTTTTTGGCAGTTTGTTGTAAAAAAAACTCATGCCACCAAATGCCATGAATTCCCAGAGTTTGTGGACTTTGGAAGGTTTGCGCTTTGAGTATAGAGCCGAGGTTCGCAGACCACCGTCCAAATCCAGACCCATTTCTTTTCTTTTTTTTCTTTTTTTACACTGAGACAGAGAATCATTCATCAAAATTAAATGACCATAAACAGCATTTTGTTCTCCGCACAGAGAAAATAAGCATCTGAAGCAGAATATATTGTATAGAATGAAAAGGTCAGGTTTATTCTGCACAGATAAATCTTTATCAGCTTTTCATAGCCATTATAAAGACCATAATGATACATATGTCATATGGACTTTAAGGTCTTTTTTAGGATAGTGTTTTACAAATGTGAAATGCAAATTCGAAGTTAAAGGCACAATATGTAACTTTTTTGCTTTAAAAATAGCAAAAATCACTATATCTATGTTATATATTTGTTTTAGTTGTGTACTTACATTATCCTGACTGTTTCCAACAACTTTCAAACCGGGAGAAATTTGTAATTTAATTCGAAGACACGTCCCGTTTCTTTATTTCCGTTTTGTCGCCGTCAATGGCGTCATATCCGCGTTGTCCCTGGTTTCCGCTCGTACTGCCATTGCAACCAGAGCCCTCTGATAGTAACCAAGGCGACAGACGTGGACAACTGTGTAGTTCGCAATGTCTATTTGCATGCTGTTGTTGTTTCGTTCAAACATTATGGACCATGGCAAGCAGACTTTGGATAAAAAAGGAGAACTAAAACGAGAATCAATATCAGCGCTGTGTTTTCGAGATGCCGAGAGCTCCCATAGACAGTATATAAACGAGAGCTCCACGTCCGCTCCTACATGTACTTTATTAAACAGGTGAGCACATTTACATAAAACTAATCAATGTTATATAGTTCAACAATGATAAAATGTTAGAATATGATCTGTATGTTATTCTAATGTTGATCTAGCTTACTGCTAGTCTCATACAGACAAACTAACACATACATTTCAACACATACGGTTATACCGCATGTACCAATTTGTCTAATAAACTGACCTGTGAGTCGTAATTCTGCACTTGCGTGTAACGGTAGAATGAAATGTCCTTATTCCTTTTATATCCGCGGGACTCGCGTCGCGTGTGGAGCTGATAGCTGTCTCTTAGCAATCCCGACCTGCTTCATATCACAGTCATGATAAAAACATCGATGTATTCACTTATCCATAAACATTATTAGATCGGTCGGCTTGACGTTGACGACAAGATCCATAATTCTTAGCAAATGTTGCGTCATCAAACTACGCCTTTGTTATTGTAAGAGGTTAGCGACCCCTAGTGGCGAAAAATTCCATACTGTACGTTTAAGGATAGTTCACCCAAAACTGAAAATTCTGTCATCATTTACTCACCCTCAAGTTGTTCCAAACCTGTATGAGTTTCTTTCTTCTGCTGAACACAGAAGAAGATATTTTGAAGAACCAGACAGTTGATGGATCCCATTGACTTCAATTTTTTTTTTTCTCTAATGTATGGAAGTCAATGGGGCCCATCAATTGTTTGGATACTTGTCAAATTATATTCTTTTGTGTTCAACAGAAGAAAGAAACTCATACAGGTTTTGAACAACTTGAGGGTGAGTAAATGACAGAATTTCCATTTTTTGGGGTGAACTATCCCTTTAAGACTGTGCTTTACTTTCTTCCTAGTAGAGCAACAATGTGTAATTTTGGACCCAGCACTGGTTTAATTGTGAGCGACTGTCCCTTTAAAGGGATACTCCACTTTTTTTTGGAAATAGGCTCATTTTACAACTCCCCCAGAGTTAAACAGTTGAGTTTTACCGTTTTCGAATCCATTCAGCCGATCTCCGGGTCTGGCGGTACCACTTTTAGCATAGCTTAGCATAGATCATTGAATCGGACAAGACCATTAGCATCTCTCTCAAAAAAATGACCAAAGAGTTTCGATATTTTTCCTATTTAAAACTTCACTCTTCTGTAGTTACATCGTGTACTAAGACCGACGGAAAATGAAAAGTTGCGATTTTCTAGGCTGATATGGCTAGGAACTATACTCTCATTCCTGCGTAATAATCAAGAAACTTTGCTGCCGTACCATGAGTGCAGCAGGTGTAATGATATGACGCAGTGCCTGAAAATAGTCCCCAGCTCAGTAACTTCCAACATGACCGGGACTAAGTTTGTCCTATTAGACCTATTTTCAGGTGCTGCGTCATATCATTACGCTTGCTGGACTCATGGAACGGCAGCAAAGTTTCTTGATTATTACGCAGGAATGAGAGTATAGTTCCTAGCCATATCAGCCTAGAAAATCGCAACTTTTCATTTTCCGTCGGTCTTAGTACACGATGTAACTACAGAAGAGTCAAGTTTTAAATAGGAAAAATATCGCAACTCTATGGTCATTTTTTTGAGAGAGATGCTAATGATCTTGTCCAGGGGTGCCCAACCCTGCTCCTGCCGATCGACTGTCCTACACAGTTCATCTCCAACCCTAATCAAACACACCTGAATCAACCAATTAAGGTCTTCAGGATCACTTGAAAATTAAAGGCAGGTGTGTTTGATTAGGGTTGGAGATGAACTGTGCAGGACAGTCGATCGGCAGGAGCAGGATTGGGCACCCCTGGTCTTGTCCGATTCAATGATCTATGCCAAGCTATGCTAAAAGTGGTACCGCCAGACCCGGAGATCGGCTGAATGGATTCGAAAACGGTAAAACTCAACTGTTTAACTCTTGGGGAGTTGTAAAATGAGCCTATTTCCCAAAAAAGTGGAGTATCCCTTTAAGTTGTAATTAAGACTGCAGTAATGCAGCGTAATAATGATGTATTGTGGGCTCCTCTTCTCCTTATGGTCATTTGGAGATATTCTGAAAGGACAATAACAAATCTGTGTTGAATATTTTGCTGCGCCATTTACCTAATCATCGTTCAGAGAGAAAAACCTGATTTTTTTTCTCGAGCTCCTTCACCCTTCCTGGTTTCCTGTGAGGATTTCCTCACAGACTTCTCCTTTAATTTAATTTTACGCTCCATTAAGAAGAAGCGAAGGTGTTAGCGAGGTGATTTGCGGACTTCTCAGCAGGAAGTGGAAGAGGAGACGGAGAGGTTTATTTTAATCCGACGAAATGGAAATGAGTGCTTTTAGCATCACTTTTACCTCAGTCCTCACTTTTGATTTTATTTATTTATTTGTTTGTTTATTTATTTACAATGCAAAACTAAAACCAGAAATGTTCACAAACATCAGTTTTTAAACTCCAGAGATTCACTTTAGATTTTGTATAATTTCTGATTTTTGCAATGCAAAATGAAAATCTATCTATCTATCTATCTATCTATCTATCTATCTATCTATCTATCTATCTATCTATCTATCTATCTATCTATTCAAAGAATATCTACACATTAGTTAACAAACGTAATTAAGTCGTTCTCCGTTCACAGTCAACAACCTGTTTAATAGGCTGGTGCTTTATTTGCATGTTTTCACTCCCCTGCTGATTATAAAGTGACGGGCATCAGATGTACACAAGATTATTTTGTTTACTTCATCCATTCAAAACAGCAGGTCGACAAATAGCTTTGACTACCTAGCACTTGTTCGGGACCGTAGCCAAACTGGCGGGTGACTGCGGCCCCCTAGTCTCTCTGCTGCTAAAACAGGAACAAGAGAGAGTCTGGCACCCTCATCCCATTCTATTTTCCGTTCGACATGTAAAATGATTGAATGTGCACTTTCGCACAAGCTGGTTAAATAAACGGAGCCTCTACATGTTTTGTGCGTTTGGATGTGCGTCGATCCCTGGTTATTTACAATGGTTCCCGTTGTGCATCTACATCAGCTCCAGAGCAAATTGCCACCCTGTGTATTTTCCTGTTTGAGCAGTGGGGGTTACAGACTCACATCGTCCCTGTTGACAATGTTTGGTCATATTCCTCGGGTTTGTTGCGGATGCGGTTCACGTGCTAGTTCAATAATGTGACAACCAGCTGGATAACTCACCCGGGAGGGTGTTTTATCATGGATGAGATCATTTGCAGAAATCAATGGAATATGCAACTGTGATTTTCCAAATGGCCACGCTGGAAGGCCGGCTGTTGCATCAGCCAGTTGGCTCGTAGTGGATCGGAAAACTTGTGCTACAGCAAAAACATGGACATTTTTGTGGTTTATTTTAGATTAATGTTTGCAATTTGTCAGTTACACAAACTCGAAAATGTTGATCAAGTTAAGCCTAAGGGGCTTATTAATGCTAATATGATTATAGATGTTATGATCATATTGGAATAAATTGATATTAGTGATAAAGATCATAGTGACACTTACTTAACATTTTCTTCATATCTGACTTTCTTTGTTCATTTTCATATCTGCACAAATAAAATGTTCATTTAATTTAATGATTTATTTTAATTTAATATATTTTTTTAATTTAATATTTATATTCATATTTTGTTAAAAATATTTTATTTTATTTTATTTTATTTTATTTTATTTTATTTTATTTTATTTTATTTTATTTTATTTTATTTTATTTTATTTTATTTTATTTTATTTTATTTTATTTTAAATTTTGACAATCCCTGGGCAATTGTAAAAATAGCTGTGGGACCATTCTTCAAAATGTCTTCTTTTGTGTTCCACTGAAAAGAGAAAGTCAGGTTTGGAGTGATGTGAGGGTGAGAACATGTTAATATTTTGGTTAACTATTTCTATAAAATAAAAGTGTTGTCTTTAAACATAGCAACTATAATGATTTATCTCCTCCCCAAGAGAAGTAGCTATAAAAGAGAGCAAAAAGGTCAGATGATAAAGAGGAGAAATAGAACAGAAAGGAAAAGTGCTCCTAATAACAGATACACTCAAAATTAGTGGTTCAGAAAAATCAGGGGGAAAGTGACTCTCTTCTTGTCTGATCTGTCAATTGCTTCAATTGCTGATATCTAGTGGCTTTCAAGTGTTTTGTATTGATCTTTAACATACAATGTTCTGTATCAGGATAATTGGACTTGAATGTTTTTAACTGAATGCCTAAGTTTGAGAATATTTGAGAAAAGTGCGAAAACAAGAGAGATAAAAAGAGAAGTGAAACGTGACATGAGGTAATTCACTGCTGATAATGATTGACGTGGAGGCGAAGGAAGGCGCAGATCCGAGATGAGATCGCTGTCTGTGTTATGTGTGCATGTATAAAACACTGATAAAACAACTCTTCTCAGCTGATAGGAGATGCACACATATGTGAGAGAGAATAGGTGGGAAAAAGACAAAAAGACAATCTTTCATGGTAATGTTCCTACTTACAAGAATGTTCCTATGTACTAGTTGAGTAACATGCTGCAGAAGGATGAAGCCATCAACTATAATTCAAGTAATTACTAAAACCCATATCAGTTAAATGCCCAATAGTTGGTTCTTTGGTCTGAAAATGATGAGTTATGGTGGTTCGTCTTGTGATTCTGATGGTCTTGTAGTTTCAGGACCACAGAAAACCATCATTCTAGAAACCACAAGAAATCAATCATCATTTTCAGCCCTAAGAACTAAACTCTAGAAACCATTAGATTGGAGGTGGTGCTTATGATAGTCTTGCAATCTCAAGAGTGAAGGTTATTCTACTCTCGACGTGGTCTAATCATTTCTAGGTGGAAGGTTATTCTACGCCTGATTCTAATAGTCTTATTGTACTTAGGGGCCATTTACATGACACTGTTTTTAAATACTGAAAAAAATGTATGCGTTTTGGGCGTTCATTTACACGCCGACTGCTTTTTGGGGTCCTGGAAACGCAAACTTTTGAAAGCAGGTTTCAAAGTGCAAGGTTTTGAAAACGATACCGTTATCGTCTCTGTGTAAACTACAAAAACGTGAATTTGTGAAAACTGTGACACCATGCGCATGAGTATTGCATGTTCAGTCTTTAGAAGCGCAGTGTTTCTTAACGTGACATCGCCAACTACTGGCCTGGCATGCAGAATACAACGTTTTTAGTCGTTTACGCGGATCAGAGTGAACGGGGATCGTTTTGAGAATGGTGTCCTATGTACCTGAAAAATTCGGACAAAAAAACTTTCAGTTTTTACTTCGTTGTTGTGTAAATGTCCCTTTAGTTAATTGGGTGTCAAATCCTACTCCTGGAGGGTCAATATCCTGTAGAGTTTTGCACCTACTTGTCCCAGGACACCTGTCTGGAAGTTTCTAGTAATCCTGAAGACGTTGATCACGTTGGTTCAGGTGTGTTTAATTAGAGTTGTAGCTAAAGTCTGCAAGACCGAGACCTTCCAGAAGTGGGATTAGACACTCCTGGACTAGATTGATTGATTCTCTTTCTGATTCGGTTCTATCTATTCTATTCTATTGTGTTTTCTAAAGAGTGATGGTAATATCTAGATTGATGGTTCTACCCTTGATTGTGACTGTTTTGTATTTTCTAGACTGAAAGCTCCTTTGCTCCTGCTTCTGATGGTCCTTATAATTTCTTCAAGGATTGCACGAAACATTTACATAGACACTTGTGAAACTTGTGGTACTGTATTACTCATACTGCTTCAGCATGTTTGCATTTTTCTCCTGTATCCTAATGGTCTTATGGCTTCTAGAGTCATGTTTTGTGAGTCCGCCTACATGGTTTTTCCAGCCTAACGTTCCTGTTATTGTAATGCTGTGCATATAAAATAAAATAAATAAAAAAACAGAGGGATTGAGGCTTGAGCACATACAGACTGTAAGAGCCGGGGGAGATTGTGGGGCGGGAAAGGGGAGGGATACATTAAATCAAGGCAGTGGTAATGCTCTTAAGTACAGAGATAGTGGCATCTAACTTCTGTCCACTTGGACCGCACACACAGGGGACCCTGCTAGGCATATCAGTTTAGGACTGGATAATGTATAAAGGGATTAAACTGGGATTAAGCTATACATCTCCAATGCAAGAAGTTGCTTGGGAGGGAGAACAATACCCAAGAAGATACCTGTTAAATATGATATGCCTACAAGCACTATGTGGAGAGACTACATGGGGATTACAAAAGTGTTTCAGCTTTTGGACACAGCCTTGCCTTGAGCATTGAGCATACCTTGCATTTATGCATTTCACAGAAGTGTTTATCCATAGTAACTTTATAATGCATTTTTTTTTTTTTTTTTTGTGTTCCCTAGGAATCCAAGCTATTAACTTGGCGCGCTCAACAGGAACACACACTTAACCCTGTGTTATTCCAGGGTGACTGTCTCTGTAGGATGTGTACTGTAAATCACTTTAGATCAAACAGAAAAAGTATAAGGGGGAGTCGATGGCCCAGTAGTGTTTTTAGTGTTATTTGAGCTAAAAATTACACAATTTCCATCAGATGTCATTGCTGATTTAAAAGTGTTTTTAGTGTTATTTGACCTAAAAATTACACAATTTCCATCAGATGTCATTGCTGATTTAAAAGTGTTTTTAGTGTTATTTGACCTAAAAATTACACAATTTCCATCAGATGTCATTGCTGATTTAAAATATGTTATCAAAACATTTCATTTTAACTCGTCTCCTAATGCCTATTGCCTATTGCCTACACAGAAAATAGCTTGAGGTGTTTCCAAGATGGCTACTGAGTCTCGGACTTGCCTTAAAGGGACTTTGGATAAATGTTCGATTTTTAATTAATTATAAATTAAAATACTGCTTAATGTATAATGGTATAAGATGGGTTGTAGAAAGGCATGAGGTCTAGCTAACCAGAGAGGAATGCACAAGCTAGCGGGTGCAGAGATATCAGCCAACACACACATGCACAAATATTCATGCACACAGACAGAGCAGTTCTGGCTTACAGAGTAAGACACCGGCTGTCACAACACAATAAACCGAGGAAGGGAAGGCCACAACACAAGCCACAAGAGAGCGAGAAAGAGGGCAGCAGAGGTCATGTCTGGGGGAAAAAAAAAGCTGTACAAAAGCATTGTTCACGGAGGAATTGATTTCACATTCTTGTATGACTGCCAAGTAGAAAACAAAGAATCCAGCTTTTTCTCAAGTCCCTGTTGGAACAGGACAGCACAGAGACTACGGCATAAATGCACACACACACATAGTGAAGCCTCAAACTTGTATTATGTATGTGATTTATTTTGGTGGAAATGAGTCATAAGCGGTGCTTGCTAAGGCAAGTATCACTATAACTATTGCTCATAGCATATTAAACTTTGGCATGTAACTCATCCCACACCATTTGTACTACAAATATGAATGATACCTCAAATCGTGAGGCTTGATGAGCACAGGTGTATTGTAACTTTTCTAGCGATTAAACCCAAATCGAAGGAAAATGGCACCACATTGGGACTAAACTTGGGAAATCACATGGGTTAATGAGCTGATAAGTTGAATCAGGTGTGTTTGATTCGGGAGACAAAGAAAACGTGCAGTGTTGGGGGTACTCCAGGACAGGTTTGGGAACCACTGCTCTAGAATTACATGTAGACTTGGGGTGGGCTTTTTGAACACCCTAGGTCAGTGATTCCCATGGGGGTACGTATACCCTAGGGCAGGGATGGGCAACTTTTGTCTTGGAGGGCAACTGTTCCAGCAGAGTTTAGCTCCAATCCTTACCAAAACTCACCTGACTGTAGCCTTAGTAATCCTGAAGACATTGATTAGATTGTTCAGGTGTGTTTGATTGGGTTTGGAGCTAAACTCTTCAAGACAGTGGCCCTTCTTCCCTAGGGCAAGGGTCTCAAACTCAGTTGAGGGCCACTGCCCTGCAGAGTTTAGTTCCAACCCTAATTAAACACACTTGATCCAGCTAATCAACACTGTAAAAATTAAACCGTGATTTTTACGGTAAAAAAACGGCAGCTGTGGTTGCCAGAACTTTACCGTCAAAAATACGGTAGCAACGTTATTGGTTTTACAGACTTAACTTAAAATTTACAGTAATAAACTGTATTTTATTATCTGATATAATGTGAATTTACCATCCTATTGAACTATTAATATCTGTTTTGTACCATTGTATTACACTGATAACCACCAATCACAGCAGTGATGAGAGTCACATGATCAATCAAAGCTCATCACAAGCAGCTCTTCCACAAGAAAGTTAATACTAATTTATAAAAGCTGCATAGTGTCATTCACACAAACATTAAACACAATCATGGTAACACATGAAATTTAAAAAATGCAATAAACATTAATTTAACAACATTAAATGTAACATAAAACCCTAATGTACATAACTGATTAGAAAAAATGAAAAAAAAAAAAACTATGAAGAAACGGTTTTTCACTGTAAATTATACAATGAGTTGTTCTTTTTCACTTTCAAAAACTGTAAATTTAACGGTATTTTACAGCAAAATTACATTAAATGTACCGTTAGATCTATCACAGTTATTTACCGTATATAGTACGGAAACTTTCTGTTAACCAATTAACAGTTTTTCACTGTAGCATTTTAGTCTTTTACCGTTAAAATTACGATCATTTTTTACAGTGAAGGGCTGTGTCCGAAATCGCCCCCCTATACTTTTTAACACCCATAATGCACTGTGAGAGTCACGCGCCAAATGAATTCTCGCATCTCGCATGAATTCGCTGGTCCAATATGGCTACAGTGTAATACAGGTATACAGGTTCAGGCATACATTTATATATAGGTTTAAACAGTTTCCATGACAGAGTTTAAAATAATTCTTTTCATCTTACCACTGAAGGAAGTACATGAACTTTCATACTACATGGAAGCTTTCATATGTTAGTTCTCTTTGTGTTGAGGTTACAGTATGTTAAGTGACCAACCTTCTGTTTGATGTTTTCGCATTACTGTAGCACTATTTATAGCCATATTTATTTATAATCAAGCATTAACACTTTTGATTGGATAACAGTTTCCAGAGCGAAGGCTACAGTAACTTTACTTTGAACTAGGCTATTTGTGATAAACTAAAGTATGCAATACTTTCAAACTCTTCTTCGTGAGAACTGCTAATGGGCATGATCGATCTGAATTCTTCAGTATTCATTTTTGTTCCATTCCACCCAACCATCCTCACAAAAAAAAAAAAAAAAAAAAAACCCTGGCTCTTTTCTCTATCTCAAATTTCAGCTCATAATGCTCCAATTATCTCTAAGAGGCCATTTGCACAGCACGTGGTTCCCACAAGAGTTTTCCTCTAATAAATATCCATGAATGTGCACCTGTCAGAATTGAACCAAATGCAATTGATAAATAGATTTTAAATATAATTTAAAACAACTCATTGCCTGAATTGCTGGCGCGTCGTTCTATTCACTGAAGTAATCAAGTATTTAAGCTGCAATAGATGAAATGAGCATGATGTCACAAAGCAGGAGAATATGGTTAGCATATTGTTGTATATCTACAGTAATGGTCTGCATTATATAAAATGTTATTATAGAGTGATACATAGGTTGTTGTTTGACTGTCAAAAGAAATGTACAGATGTTTGTGAGTTTAAGCCTTGTGTGATCCCTTAGTTTCAGCCTTAGTGAATGACCTTTCTTGTCATTTCAGCTTAATTGTATTGATGTACTGGAATTGCTGCTTCTGAGTGTTAGTGAAGTACATTCATCTATAAGATGCTGAATTCTGCATTATTGAAAATTATATTAAAAGTGAACTGAGGAGCTGAGAGTGGGAAGGATGTAAGTGAACTATAAACGGCACTAAAGAAAGAATATTGAGGGAAGCATGAAGGCATGTGAGGTAAAGAAAAAAACAGGCAAATGCAAGACCAGTGGAACCATTAGGTACAAACACAATTCTTGCCTCTTTGTTTAGTCTTTTCTACTTCTCTTTTTTGGTCTGATCTCTCTAACACCAATTTTTTATTTTCACCACCTCATTTGAGTGTTCTTAGTTTTGATGTAAATGGAGGCATCCGTCACATATTTTAGGTGTGCTAATTAGCGACTTATAAAAGTTGTCGAAGTGTTAATTTTGAGAGTTGTTGTGTGTGATAAAAGTGAAATAAACTGAAAAATGTGATGGGAATTGAGAATATTTGGCTTCAGGCCAAATGGTTTGAAGATTAGGTTACAATGGAATTATTGGCAAATCTGGGAGTTTTTTTCCCAGTCCAGATGGTACTCAGTGGACTGTTAACTTCAAAGCCAGGTGTATCTTGCTGGGTCAACTTGAGAGAGATAATGCGATGAGAGCATTGAGTAATGAGTCAGCTTTTGTCATTGTAATTCATTTCTCATACTTGTAGATTCAAACTTCTGTTTTTAGGTTGAAGAAGCTGAAAAATAGCAGAAATGACATTAGGCAAAATCATCTTCTGAAGTCTATTGAGTGCTGCATTAAAAATCTGACAACCATTTTACCAACATACTTTGTGCTACTCATAGATTTTGAAAAATATAAACTCCTGCAGGGTGAATGTAACGCTTCCTTTTCATGACTGCTTATTAATTGTGTTGTTTTTGTAATATTATCTCCTCTTGATCTTATCACATTATGAGAAAGGTACTCATGTAATATGCATGACAATTATTTGGGTCTCGTAAACATGCAAAATTGCTCATTAAATATGCAGTGATTACAGAGGACAACCAGAAGACTTTCTAGACCTAGTTGATGAAGAAAGTGTTAGAGAAGAAGAAAGGGAAGGGAAAGGGGAAAAGAAAAGAGAGAAATGCAGGGAAAACATGGATGAAGCAAAATGAAGGAAGGAAGAGGGGGAAGGTGAAGCCAAGGAACGGAGGGTGAGAAGGAATAGTTAATATGGAAAGGAAAGGAGGGAAGGGAAGGAACAAGGTACAAAGTCTGGATGGCAAGGAAGGAATGGTAAATTAACAATCATTTATTTCGTTTTTGAGGAAAACAGGGATGCATGAAGGAAAGACAAAAACTATGGACTGGAAGACAAGAAAAACAAAAGGACAAATGGAGAAAGGAAACCAGGGATGTCAGGAAAAGAGAAGGAAATGTGAAAGGAAAGGCAGAAAAACACAGGAAGGAAATACAGTTAAGGTAGAGAGGAAATGATAAACCAAGGAAGGGAGGGGAATAGGGAAGAATTAACAAAGAAAGAAGCAGGAAAGGAAAGGAAAGGAAAGGAAAGGAAAGGAAAGGAAAGGAAAGGAAAGGAAAGGAAAGGAAAGGAAAGGAAAGGAAAGGAAAGGGAAGGGGAAAAGAAGAAAGACCGAATGGCAGGAATGGAATAATAAATTGGCAACAAAGTACCAAGTACTGGAAGGAAGCAGAACGGAAAAACGTAGGAAAGTTTAAGGAAGGAAGGAAAAAACAAAAGCAAAGGAAGGAATGACAAAGAAGTCAAGAGTCAGACTTTAATGAGAGCCAGAACTAGATATATATTCATATGGCTACCCATCAAGTCTGGCCCATGTTAGTGAACAAGCCAATTAAATATTTATCTGTTTACTGTGGTCAAAACAGATGCGCTCAGAATGCTTAAACAGATTAGCTGCCAGTCCGACCAAATGAGTCAGATATGCAGATATGCTGCGCGAGCCAACATGAGCAAACTGACGTACACACAAAAGCAAATGATCTTTATATAATACCTCTATAACCCTGTATCAGATGAGGTTCTTTTAGATCCATTTCCTGTTGTGGCCTTTCCTACAGGACTGTTTTAATTCCTCCAGTAACTCTGGCATTCGATGGATTGACACACGATGTACACAGCACACCCACACCATACAGAAAGCATCTTTGTTGCTCTAAATCTTGTCCATGTTGGCATGCCTTGCGGAGTTTGGGTTTAGGTGTGTGTGTGTGAACTGCTATAAGTGCGCGCCAGATAAATTTCTGAAAGATTAATAAGGCCTATCACAGAGATAAACGGTCAGAGAATCGACCTCTAGCAGAGAGAGTGCTGAGAAGATACTTATGTGAAATGTGTGTGTGTGGCTATTTGGCGTTTGCTTTTTCTATTTAGTCTCCATGGTGACGTGCCCTGTTCTGGTTGGTTGTCATCCAATAACATCAGTAGTGAATTTTTGCATTTTGTTCTTAACTGCTTTTGCTTGTGCAAGATTTGCAAAACAGGGCACGATTAGCTAAGGCATTTGAAGTCCACTTACCAATGATATCTCTTGAAATTGCACGAAGAACAAAAACATATGTAATACGATGTTTAGTTTTCATTTGTATCAACTTTCGGATGATTATACACTCATATTAGGTTCAAACCATATTCCTGAGGCTTGGGCAACTTAGAGTATTTGTACATTGGGACTTTGTCAACGAACAACGAGCAGGTCTACATAATAGTCTCTCCTGAGAGGCTAGATGACAATAATAACTTGCCAAGATAGATCATTTGACCTTTGACCCCAAATAATGAGAGTCCTCTGTCTTGGGACTTGGTGGAATTTAATTAACTGGTCACATAAGGCCTCTGCTCTCTGTATGGAAAGTTGTCTGAAGGAAGCCATAAACCATGAACTTTGCCACAGACTACTAATTTCACCCATTGAATAATATATTCATAAACAGTAGCACACTGTTTAACATTAATAGCAAACCTCATTATCAGCCTTCAAATTTAGTCTTATTGTTTAATAAATGAACCAGAACAATGCATACGCTCAGAGTCGAATACTAGTTTACTACTTACTGGAGAGTATACGCTGTATACTGCATAATATTTGCATAATGTTCACAGTGTACAATCTATATACTGCAGAAATAGTAATATTAGCATGCTATTTTGAACATAGCCAAAATTAATCTTTTTCTGAGGGACTGGAGGGTCAAGACCTCTCTACATTTTTGAGCCTCTCTTGGAAACACCAATTATCTCTCTTTGCTCCGATTCTGCCCTTTTTCTTTCACCCTCCCCTCATCTTCATGAAGATAACTGTAATAAGCCTAGCAATTAGCGTGTTGGGAATATATAATATTGTTTATGAATATAACCCTGCTGACTGGCAGAGCACATCAACAGAGAGATTAGCCTGTCAGCGATAGGCCTTTCCTTATGTAAATGTTCTCCATTGGACTATTGAGACAAGAGCAGCATGATTTCCCATATTAACGATCCTGTGAGTTTGTTAATTGTCGACTTATAACCTTTTGAGCTAGACGACATTTAATGCTCTCACATTTTTGTTTTTGGATAGTTTTAGTCCTAAGTTTTTTTTTCTTTTTCTTGAGGGCACTCAACTGAAAAGAAGCTTCCCTTGTTATTTTGGTGTTGCATGTTGCTAACAAATGGGATTTTGTTATTCTGTTTCCCACCACTGACTAACTGACATCAATGCTGAAATGGTGCAGAAAATGTGTGTTGTCCCAGAGAGTTGTCTTACAGCAGCAAACAGACACACTCCATGCAAGCTAAATTATCCAAATTGGCGATTGTGTTTACAGAACAGGGCATTTTTTCCATTCCGCAAAGCCCTCGAACTCTGCAGTAATCAGCCTGAAGACCTTGACGGGCTGTGCAGAACTGAGGGAACGCTGATGGTGGTCGGAAGTTCAACAGGTTGAAAGTTAGTTGTTTTGGATGTTGATGTACGACGACCTTTGACAGCACTAGCTAGACCATTGCTAACCCTCAATGGAAAGTCATGCCAGTCTACACTGATCTTTTCAGCTGTAACTTACCCAAAAATGATCAGAGGGCCTTTCTTTGCTGTGCGTTGTACCTGAGGGTGATGTTTGCAGACTGCCAGAGACAAGCTCAGTTCCTCATGAAGTGACTTGTGCCAGGAAATCTTTCGTGTGGAGTACATCATCGAAAGGCTTGAGGATTTTTGACAGGGTACAGAGGATTGTTTCAGACTCCTTTCTGCTGTCTGTCTCCTTATTCGTAAACACACATGAAGAGTCTCACAGCAGATCTACTAGTGGGTGTTGTTCTAATGTAGTTGGGTGGGCTCAGATAGACACAAATCTTGCTCTCACTTGCTTTGCATTGCACACAGATAGCTGTCCGCTGACAGGAAGCCGAACTACAGGGACTGGGAGAACCACTAAAGAGAACGGCAACCAAGGCAAGGATCATATAGGGTTGGTGTTTGTTATATCTCTAACCCTAAGACTATGGGCATGAATAATACCTCAAATTTGCAACCGTTTTAGGAGAGGTGTACTGGTTGATAATGAATGGGTGAAAAATTGCCTTAGCTCATGGAGGGGCAATGCCATTCATGGTTTAGCTTCAACAGAGCTGTCTAGAAGCTGAACTCTGCAGGACAGTGGCCATCCAAGAGCAGGACTGGATACCCCTAGCCTTAATCCAGGGACACACCAAGCCGATTTTTCGTTGCGTTCTGCACCGTTCTCTCTAGTCGGACGCCATCTTGTTTTTTTCGGCCACGTCAACATGTAGAAATGGCGTCGGGTCGTCTGTGAGAGAGAGAACTCTGATTGGCTGTTCAGTTTAGCGCACGAGTCTGTGCACAAGAATAAGGTTTGGGGTGTCCCTACCTTTAGACTAACACTGAAGGTGGGACCCGAGCCATATTTAGGGACCAGAATATCATCGAGGCTTGAGGGTGTTTTTAGTTGGAAGCCTTAGATCACACATTCCTACAGATCAGTGGATCCATGTCCACTGTCTGGACCCTAGCAGAGTTGTACACGTACACTTAGTACAATTGAAGAAGAGAGTGCTTATTCCCCTTCCCAACATCAGTCTATTCACTCTCTTCTTTGGAACAAACAATTGTGAATCATATTGTAACTGCACTGGACATACTCAAGTCTTCTCTTTCTGGAGTATATATAGGTTTTGGTATAAGTCATTTCTAAACATTTAGAATTTCATGGATCATTCAGATATCCAGACTGCATCTGGCATTACGTTTTTAAGTTGTTGCGAGTGACGAAAGGCCACATGTAGCATGACATTTCTGTTTAATGGAATATAATCTTTATTCATCACCACACAAGCAAGGTCAGAAGAATTTCTTTCAGAAACTTGCAGTATGTGAATTTGGCATTAAATCCCACAGTGTAGCAGGGACAGTGCTTTTGAAGAAACCTGGGGTTCGTGGAAACTCAAGGATGACTATATATCGCTCCTTGAAAGGTCTGAATCTGACATTTAATTTGCCAACCCAGATCTCTTCCAACTAGGTTTAAAAATCCTATAATTTTTACCCAAAATCTTTAATCACCCAAACCCTTTGAGCACACCCAAAGTCTTACTTTCTTAAGTTCCTCTTGAATAACATGAATAATATGCGAGAAATCCTGTGGCCATGTTAATGTGCATGCAGTTTGCATTGGATCTTATCTGAAACATTCAAAGCTGATTTTTCGAGCTTCATGTAAGAGTAATTTGCTGTTTTGAATTTAATCAAAACGCTTGACCCAATTAGTCCACCAGTTCCTCATTCGCCTGAACTTGATGCCTTTTAGGCAAATGTAGAGGTGTGTTTCATGAGCGAGGTAAAGGCCAAGGTAAAAGATTCTTTACAGATGGGCAGAGTGCAGGACAAACGGTAGTACAGATGCATTATGGGACTAAGTACCCCACCCTTTTATTGTTCATAAATGTCCAGGACATACTCTCTCTTTTCCCCTCTTTCTCCATCGGTCTTATTTCCTCTTACTCTTTTATTAGCTGCAGCTCTTCAGTTGGGAGACATATTGCTTTTGTAGTGCTTGTGGCTGATGCTAATAAACCTGAGCCAAATACATGGAAATGACATTTGGTGGGATCTGTTAATAAAGATAGAGAATGAATGCATAATCCTCACTTATAGGATGTGGTTTTTCAAATATGCTGACAATGAGGGACATGGAATTTCAGATTTCATAGGTTGTAACCCATAATCTTTAAAATGTAAAGCTTCAATGTTAAAATACTTTTTTCACATCAGGTTAATATGAAACGATAACTATAAAGGTTTATTCTCTCAAAGTGTAAACACTGTGAATAAAGCATCCCAACCAGCCTGACATTCCAACATTGGTTCAACCAATGGCATGACTATATTTAAGAATGAACAATATTTATATTTTTTCCACAAAATGAGAGTCATTCAGGTTTGGAATGACATAAGGGTGATGAAATAAATGATGACAATTTAAATTTTTGGGTGAACTATCCCTGTAAGATAATAGAGTAATCTTTTGTCTGACATATTCTGATACTGAATTAAACCTGAATCACTAGAAAGATTGTGTTGTCTGAATCATTTGTGTCATTTTAAATGTTCTGAAAGGGGGTACAAGCTAAGATCAGTATTAGCATGTAAAATGCTAACATAAGCCGACAGAGTGTTTGAATATTCTTTATTGGGCTGTTCGATTTAATGAGTGTCAGATTACAGATCAGCGAGAGTCCTTCTATTTAGATAATGATTGATTACATTCTTAGCGATCATTGTGTTTGGGATGGTTTTGCAGATGCCGGAATTACCCCTCACTATTTGTTTTCATAAGATAGCTAATACTAGTAAATAACCAGATTAAGGTCTTAAATTCTTTGATGCGTGACCCATCTCGTGGAGGAGGAACCCTATTAAATCAAGGTTATCAGAAATGAGAGCAACATCACCTCAAACAAACAACCATGCAAATCAGTCTACAAATGTATAATGTGACAAAATGGAAAACAATGGAGTGCACTTTGCTTTATGCAAATAAGCAATCCGCACAGCATTGTGGGTGATGAGTGAGAGAGATAATGATCTGAATAGGGTGATTTCTCAGGCTGCGGAAGTGCAAATGAACTTGGAGTTTTTCAAACTTGTGATAAAACCCGTTATGGGAAATCATTTGAGAAGCAAAGCACAAGTGGAAGGAGAGAAAGAGGTCATGTAGATGAAAGTAAAGAGAGGTGGAGGGAAGAAATGTGAGTGTCTGGTATTGAACAGCATTTGCCATCCAGTTTAGATTGAAATTCAAGGATATAAGCAAAACCTCCTAGTGGGATTTCTCCATAAAAGATTAATGAACACATTAAATTATAGCTGTTTTCCAAAACCTTGTGCGATGCATATCTAGAAAGCATCAGAAACGTAGGCTGTTCTAAAAGCTAGGCAGCAAAATGATGCTACCTTCCTCTCTAAGGCAGAATTTGTCCTTTACAGAATCCCATAATGCATTATTTAGACAAATTTTGAAAAAAAACAAAACAAAAAAACATTCAAGATGGTGGAAAAGTGTCATTATAAACTGTAAATGTCAATAAAATGTCATTATAAACAGTTTAATCCAAGTAAAGTACTATATTAGCTAGTGTTTTTGTGTCCTTTGTGTTTATTATGTTGTTTATGTATGAGTATGAGGTTCCATGTTTATAGTATGCTGCATTTTAAGGAATCTCACTAGGTTTTGGAACAAGACACATATCTTAATATTTCATATTACAGTTAGTCTTTAGAAATTATAATTAGCTTATAATGAGAACATATGCGAGTCCCCTTAAGGATATACAGTACGAGGTTGTGGTTATGTGTGTCTGTATTTTGCTTTGTCCATGTGTGGTCCCTAAACATAAATGTCCAAAGCAGCTGTCACAGCACTTTGGCAGCTGTTAATCGACAATGTCTTGGCATGCAATCATAGCAGAGTAGCGACTCGCCGCTCACTTTGAGTTTGCACTGATTCTCTGTCCGTGCCCTTCCAGACGCCAGAAAACCGCAACGTCATCAGGCCCTCCAAAGCTCTTATAATCTCCACTCTGCCCCTGTGAACCTAACATGCAATGTTTGTCATGGGGTCATCATCATCAGTCTTTCATCATCTGACATGCAGGTAGAACTGATCCTTGAGAAGCCTGGAGACTTCTTTCTACTCCTTTTCAACATGTAGTTCCTCAGTTGGAAGTCCCAAGTTGTGACTACACAAAGAAAGTGAGAAGTTTGCTGTCAGTTTGTCAAGTTGGACTGATTTTTCCTTTATTTTCACAAGAGTTTAGATAGAAACACTGCATACCGAGATACATCACTGAGCAGATGTCCGCAAGCTCCACCAAATTATCAGTCAAGTCATCATTTCCTCTCAGTAGCTCGCTGTATGTTCCACCTTAATGCATCGCCAGCGGCTGAGAAACTGTTTGTGGGATATGCCTGTTTGCTTTTTTCCTAAAGACACTTTCAACAAAAGACCAGTCTTTATCCATTCAATGCAGGTTCTTAGCACCAGTCTGTTTTACCTGAATGACTATGTATGCTTCTCTTTTTTTTCTTCCTGGCCTCAGTAAACACTCCTTCACACTTCAAGGTTTGGGTGCGAACCAGAGACTTACTCTCGATTTCATATTATGACTGACATATGGCACAACAAAAGTGAGAACGGTATTTTAGCTTTTGCCAAATGTGGGAGGCATAAGACGCTGTAACAGGTTGTGGGTGTGGGAATCCTGTCAAAGCGGAAAATACACTAAACCGTCTGATTCCAGATACCGTAGAGGTTCATTACCTGAAAAGCTGCTTCTGAATTCTACAGAAATATAACGTATATTAGCATTGCTATGGAAATGGATGTTGTTTCTCTCTTTTTCCCAACCATAACAATTTCTTGCTCTTTCATTTGTGAATTAATCTTTTTATGGAGATTTTTTGATAGGTGTTTGTTTCAATAGAGCAACTGAAGATAATCTAGGGTGGCAGTGAGCTAGTCAGCATGTCAACCTTTTATTATTGATTTATTTTCACGCCACTTTATGGTCAGGGGTTCCTATGAACACACAATATGCAATCTTAAGTACTGTATGCTAAAAATGTTTGACAAGGTGGACAAGTCAATAAAACACCTAAAGCAAATACCATGTTATTCTCCATCTAGATATCCCAACAGGCCAGGAAGTGATATGACCCACACTTACTCATGCCTGCCCATTTAAAACCCACGTCTGAGGGGGCACGTATGAATGGACATGACGCTTTTGACAATGCATGTTTCTTGGGTGAAAAATAGATAATCAAGTAAGTCAAGTGGAACAGAGTGAGAAAAAGAATACATAGACACCATTGACACTAGTAACTGCTGAAGGCTACATGATACCCGACATTTAAACATCTCAAAGTCATCTCAGTGAAGGTCACATGACAGCTATTTTGTTATATGATGAATGTGCTTAACTCGAAAGCATCTTCAAAGACCTTTCACATCAAGTTTACACATCTCTTCAATCAAATCTCACGTCAAAAAAAGTGAAAAGTCAAAAATTAGAGCTTTAATTCGGGATACGCAAATCATTTTTGAATAAACAAACCTTTAAATCATACCTATCTGCTTGTAATTCATCTGCAAGGTGAAACGCAGCAGGACATGACCCGTCTTCAAAGACACAATGTGTATTTTTTTTGCCACTGAAGTGACGGTATAGCACTCCCGCTCATGTCCTTTGATGGAGCATCAATGGGGGGTGATTTATTTTCCAAAGATTGATGTTCAATCACAGCGTGTTTGTTTAGAGTGATGCTGTCTACTTTTCTGTGGCCACAGGCGGTTGTGAACACCTCATTGTGAGTCATCACCGGCTACACCGCCTGCTCTTATTACTGAGATACTGTAATTAGGCACATATACAATCTCATTGGCATTGAGAAAATGCACTTACTTTGCTAATGTCAAGATTTGATAGGTAGTGGGCGTTTTTGACGCACTAGCTGTCGGTAAAGTAATGCTTGGTCTTCCGAAAGTTTGCACAAAGAGGTCGGATGTGGAGGCAGGTGAGTAGGAGACATAAAAGAAGTGGCGAAGCCTTGTTTGTCTTTAAGTATGTATGCAGACACGATCTGAAAATATAACAATTATGAACTTTGCTAAGCATAAGCATTGCTAAGTATTTTCTAAGTAGAAGCTAGCCATAGCAGGACTACCGCATTCGTTCAATCCACTGCCGATGACTTTTGCGTGATCTTGTGCAAATTCTGACTTGCAGTAATGTTGACTTTTTAAAGAAATTTCTGTCAATAATTTTTGAGGCGCAATCTTGCGCAAACTAGTTTGTATTTTAGCGCCCCTAGTACTGTAAGGCTTAGCTAACCAGCTTAAGATGGTTGGGATGTTTAAATCTATTAGAAAGTAAGATTATTTTGCTGCACCGCCGTTACTTGAGTAACAACCAAGCGGCAATTCCAGTCTCTCTCTTGAATCCAACATGGGAGTGACTTTAACTGCAATTCATCGACTGGCCGCTAGAAACAGGCTCCAAAAGAGAGTCAATCCCATAGTTAATCCCATGTTAAAATGCCCATGTTTACAGCCCGGTACAAAAAGTGGTTTTGGTCTATATAGCTAATTTTGCCCGTCATGACAACTGTGAGGAGGGTGACGTCACGGACACTACGTCCATTGTTTTATACAGTCCATGGTAACAACTCATTAGGTGAATGTGAGTTTTCTTAGCGACCATCTTTTTAGTGATTTTTGGCTTGTAGTTACTTTGTAGTTACGAAAATATCATCTGAACTTACTTGGAAGTATGGACTTGTACTTGGAAAGGGCCGTACACACCGGGACGAATATCGGCGCGCGTTATTCGCCAGTGTTTTTCAACGCGTTTTTTGTGTTCACACCCAAGCGATTTTCGCTGGCGATGAGCCGAGTGAACATGCAAATTCATTCCCTGACATTAGATGGCGCTTAATGTAAAACAGAAATACTCCGCTGTCGCGTTTGTCATATAGTTCTTTATTTTCCGACACCAACGAGACCAGCAGCTCTACATTCATCTTGCCTTGCATCTTCCTCGTCTTATTTCTTCCCGGCAGTGTAGACGCTACTTGGCGTATATCTTCTTCGCCGTTACGTATGTGTGCTCGGCAAGACCGTTTTGTGTTTGAGCGCCCCCAAGTTGTGTTTTACTGTAACTTCAGAAGCTCCAGACATGTGAGCAAAAGCGCCAATCTCATTGGTCGGATAGTTTTTGACGCAGCGCGTCAAACCAAAAAAACAAACCCGAGGCATTTTTAAAAAAATGACGCTTTTACGTGTGGCGTTTTTCGCGTCGGTGTGCACACTCACATTGGCGCCCTTTGTTTAGTCACGAGGCGTTAAACGTCGGCGAATATCGCACACGCGAAATTCGTCCCGGTGTGAACAGGCCTGAAGGCTGTTTTGAATTATTATTGGGGGGTTAAAGCTTTAAAGGGATAGTTTAATCAAACATAAATTCCACACAAGTTATGCTAGTACAAACAAACCTCTTACACACTGCTTTTATGATGACTCTTAGTTACATAAGATCGCTGTGGCCTTGGATGCTCATAGCGACCACACAAGAGAGAAAAAAATACATCTAATTATCTCGCTGAAACCTCAATAATCTTTCTTTCATCAAACTAAGTGGGATAATTGTCCTCGTGAGATAGAAATATTGAAATTTATCACATTGCTGCGAGGTATTTGTACAATAATTGGACTTGTTGAAACACAGGTATTTAACTGCACAGCAGTTTGTCTGAAAAGGACTGATACTGCATAGGCGAAAAGAGAAAGATGGAGAGGTTGTTGTGACATAAACAGTCATAGCGAAAGGAAAGAGCTTGTCCTGTGAGATTTTAACTTGATGTCTGGGTCTTTCCTCGAGGGGTTCCGAGATAGACAGAGGAACTGGACTGGGAAATTAAGAATAAAGAGAAGACAAGTACGACAAGCGGGGGTGCAGAAAGAGAGTGAGAGAGGTCGACAAAATAACAGAAGGTAAATAACAAGTATGGTTGATTGCCACTGACAGCACTGAAGAGGTAAATATGAAGCCTTGTGCTAGTCAACACACTCACAAATCTGTGCACAGTTTGAGATATTAACATCTCATCTGAAGCTCCACAGAAGACATATTTTAGATTACAGGGCTCTTATTTTCAGGCGAAACACATGAAAAGCATTAGACTCTATTTGTTCTGCATTTAATCTCATTGCTGCCTAGGAGAAACAGTTGAGACTTGAAATATTACAAAGAGATCTCATTTTTGCTTTGCTGTCTATATCTATAGTGTAGAGTTAGATATACAGGTGTTTATCCATGTAGTAAGTCTTACTTAGGTCTTCTTTTCGTAACATTTCGTAACGTGCTTTCTCTTTTTCATCTTGTTTGTCGTTCAGATACTCACTTCCTGTCTGTCTTGGACTTATGTTTTTACTCCTAAATCCCATCCATCGTTCCCTCTCAATGTGGTCACGGCTTTCTGCTTCGCATTGATTGCCAGCCACGCTGGATCGAAACATCATTTTCATCTTTGCTCTAGCTCGCTCACATCCACTTCCGTCCTGCCCTGCTTGTTTTCATCTGCTTTTGAATAATCACAACTGACCCCTGCCATATATCACTGTTCTCAAACATACACATCCTGTCTATCTATCTATCTATCTATCTATCTATCTATCTATCTATCTATCTATCTATCTATCTATCTATCTATCTATCTATCTATCTATCTATCTATCTATCTATCTATCTGTCTGTCTGTCTGTCTGTCTGTCTGTCTGTCTGTCTGTCTGTCTGTCTGTCTGTCTGTCTGTCTGTCTGTCTGTCTGTCTGTCTGTCTGTCTGTCTGTCTGTCTGTCTGTCTGTCTGTCTGTCTGTCTGTCTGTCGTCTGAAAAATCCATTCGATAAACTAAGAGGAAGACAAAATTACTTGTGGCCACTTCGAAATAATACTTTTTTTTTTTGCAGAATAGAACAAAGCGACAGCTTGTCCATGCCCTGATACTTATTATACAGTACTTCTTATTTTACATCTTTCGATCTCTCTTATCTGACTTTCTGAATTCCTTTCAAATCTGTCTGCCTTATTGAAATGACATCATACGTCATATCCAATTTCTGTTTCTTTCCCGTCTTTTTCTCACTTTCCATCTAATAATAGTTTCCCCTTCATCTCCTTCTCTCTCTTTCTGTCTTTAGAAAGAGTCTGGATGTGTCGATGAAAGAGGATATGATGTGACGCGCGTGTGTAAAGTAGTTTTTTTCTGTGGTTTAGTGGTTTTTCAACTATGATCACTTTTGGCAATGATTATTGATTATCCTTAAAACAATTTCACACTCTCTATTTTGTTTATTGAATTCTAACATGTCCACATCCAACAGTGTAAATTTCTTACACACCTCAAATGATGTATTGTGTTTGGCAAAGTGCAAGTAGCATTTCAATTAAATAATGTTTATATTTATTTACTATAATAAATTTATATGTATGTTTTCGCAATGTTTATTTATTTGACTCTGTGAATATAATGTATATATATATATATATACACACACACAAAAAGAAAATTCTGAAGTCCATTACCAGATTGGGATGTAAAATTTCCTGTAGTTGCAGAAACACCCTGTTGTGTTGTAGAAAACTTTGTTTAAACTTAAATTATCTCACCTCAATGACATGTTTATTGGTATTGGCCTGTGGTGGTATTTAAGATTTAAAATAAAATGGTCCAGTCCATTTTTTCAGTGGGGGTGTTCTGCTTATTAGAGGCAGGCAGTATAGTAAAAAGTGTAAATGCTCTTCCATTTGTTGGTGTGAATAGTCTGGTTTCACCACTGAGAATGAAATCTGGCTCTTTCTTTTTTTTTAATTTTTTTTTTTATATCTTACTGCTACTGATCAAGCGTTCAATTAGATCAAAGCATCTCTCATTATCATCTGCCGTCTAAATTGCAATTTTTTCCGGCTTATATGTTGAAGAAAAACAAACAAACCGTTTTGATGGCCTTTTGCATTTGACAAATATTTAGGCCATAGAATGAAGTGTGTCTGTGTGTGCACGATAACAAAATGGGATCACTTGGAATGTTGCATGCAATATGTTTGTTGAATGTCATTAAATTTTTCTTTTCATGTTCTTTTCCTCCATTTTTTCCCCCAGTGGACTTTCACAGAAGATTGGTGTTTTGAAGGTGTTTCGAACGCAGGGTCTTCCCTGATTGGTCGTGAGGTTCTAAGTGGGCAAAGCTGTTACTGTGGCATAACTGACCTTTGGATGTGGAAAGTGTCAGCAGGGTCGCACTGAAGAAAGAAGCCTTTGGATCCATCCAAAATATCCTAAACACAGAGGGGAGTTCAAATTTCACCTTGAATTCCGATTTATAAGAGTGAAAAGGTAAGAACTTTTAAATGCCACAAACTTCTTAAAACTTTAAAGTGAATAGATGTTTTTTCTCCTAAACATCAGAACTAGGGTTGCCAACCATTCCGTATAATACGGAATCGTCCCGTATTTGACACATAAAAGTCTTGTTCCGTATTGAACTGATACGGAACGCACTTTGTTCCGTATTTTTGAGAATCAATTCAGTGCAAATCCATGACAGACACATACTGTAGTCCACACTACTGCGTTTTCGTTTAAAAACGGAGACCTTTTGCTACGTTTGCACCTCCCGTCCACACTAAAACGGCAAAAACGGAGACCCAAAACGGAGAAGTTTAGAAACGCTGCCGACCCGTTTTTCGTTTTGAATCTCCGGAGGGCGTTTTAGTGTGGACGGGTCAAAACGGTGGACTTTAGAAACGATGACGTAGTAGAGGCTCACGCTAGGCTCTATGATTGGGTGTCATCAGTCATGGCGTAGGCTATATCTTTTCTAGCAGCTGTTGTGCAAGTAAATTCTGCATTTTACAATGCTAACTGCCTACATGCACCGGAGGCAAGCTATTATTCGAGCGATCTGTGACAATTCCCGGTAAAATAGTGACAATGTGACAATTCCCGTGTGCAACTGACAATTCCCGATAAAATAGTTTACGTTTGACAATTCCCGGTATCGACCGTGTACATGGAGCGTCGGTTTTGGGTTAACCCGGGAAGAACCAGCGCATGGTGGGATCATTTTATCAATGAAGTTGTGTTTACACCGGCTCGCGCATGCCCAGTGTTGGTGAATGGTCACGTGATCCGCGGTTTCAGTCGTTTTAATGTGGACGGAGATCAATTCTAATACGCAGCTAAAACGCTGGTGTGGACGGAGATCGTATTCGTTTTAATTCTCCGTTTCTAAACGAAAATGCAGTAGTGTGGACGGGGCCATAGCTTCTAATATATGTCAGACTATGAACGAAGAAAAACCCGACGGTGCGGTAGATACTAATTTCTCCCCCTGTTTGTCTATGATCAGCGTAGCATTTTTAACATCTTGGAACATCATCAGAGAATGCCCTTTTAATTGGTCGTTTCAGTCATTGTGAGTCACGTATCGTATAGCAACGATGACGACAAGTGACAACAGCGGGAAATGTAAACATGACTACCTCCGAGCAGCCGGCGAAAAAGAAAAGAGCACAAAAATATAGAATTGAATGGAAAAATGACTACCCGTGGCTGGAATGCGTGAGGGAAAACTGTTGCGTTTATTTTTCTTCAAATGCAGTCTAAGCCGATGAGTTTTGAATGTTATATGTTGTATTTGTTTAAGTTAAAAATAAAACGTATTATACACTAAACAAATCCATGGTTCATTGTTGGCAAAATGATCATGATAATAATAATAATAATATGTTTATTTTATATAGCGCCTTTCTGAGGACTCAAGGTCGCTTTACAATAATTACAATTACACATAACATAGAAACATGACATAGAGACGATACATATAAACTGTGAAGGATAACATAGTAGAGGTATAGTACATATAGAATCAGAACATTCAGGGGTCAGGGAAACAAGTGACAAAAAGATGTGTTTTAATGTGGGTTTTGAAGTCTTGTAGTGATGAGAGATTGCGGATTTGTTGTGGAATTGAATTCCAAAGAGTTGGCGCAGCGGTGCAAAAAGCCCTTCCACCAAATGATGATAGTTTGTGCCGTGGGATTGTCAACAGACCGGTATCAGATGATCTAAGTGTGCGGACAGGTGTGTATGTATGGATGAGGTCAGAGATATAGTTTGGGGCAAGACCATGGAGTGCTTTGAATGTAATGAGGAGTATCTTGTACTGAATGCGATAGCGGATGGGTAACCAATGTAGACTGCGTAAGATGGGAGTAATGTGGGAAGATTTCTTAGTGTAAGTGAGGACTCTGGCGGCAGAGTTCTGGATATATTGAATTTTATTTAATGATGAGTTTGGTAGGCCATAGAAAAGAGAATTGCAGTAGTCAAGCCGTGAACTGATGAAAGCATGAACTAGGATCTCAGCATCACTGATGGTAAGAAATGGACGTAAGCGTGCAATATTGCGAAGGTGGAAGAAGGCAGATTTAGTGAGAGAGGAGATGTGAGGAAGAAAGGAAAGAGAGGATTCAAAGATTATACCCAGGTTTTTGACAGTGGTGGAAGGTTGAACCGGAACTCCAGCAATATTGAAATTTTTGATAGCCTTTATATTTCACATCTATGTGGTTCAGTCTTGTATATTGATTAGGCCTACTTTGCTATCCTATAAATATATAGGCCTAATAAGTTGTATTATAATATGCTATAATGTATGAAATATATTTAAAAAATAAAATAAAAAGCTGCAGTCATATACGAAGAGTTTAGCAGATTAGTTCTAGTTTTCCATCTTCTCCCTGGTCTTTATGTACATTTTTTGTACAAATATTTGCTTTCACTGACTGCACTTATTTAAATATTTTTTTAAACATGACATGAAACCTGGTTGCTTTACAATTTTGAGTTCATTAAAATAAAACATTTGAGTTACTACAAAGAAGGAGATTGGTTTAATCAACAGAAACTCAAAATATTATGTTATCTAAATAAAACACATAAATTTGATTTGACAATAGAAAAAGAAAATGTTGATAACAAATCATTTTACAGTGTAGGAATAGACATTGTAAAGAATTCTACAGTAGTTCTGATCCTGTGGCTTAAATATGTACTGTTTTAATCAATCATTTCTACACTCTAAAAAATGCTGGGTTGTTTTAACCCAATGTTGGTTAAACTACATTTTAACTACAGTTTCTACATTTTTAATGTAACCAATGCAATTTGTCCATTTTTTAATTGCATTTTTGTCCATTTTTGATTTTGTCCAAAATGCAATTTGTCCATTTTTAAACTGCATTTTTTAACCCAACGTTGGGTTAGTCCATATTTGACCCAACTTTGGGTTAAAACAACCCAGCATTTTTTAGAGCGTAAGTAATGATTTGAAGGTTATTTTATTATTTATTATATATATTGTATAATAAATATATTGTAATAAGGTTTATTAGCAGGCAGAATCTACATTGTGTTCAAAAGCCTTTATAAAAACGATATAAAAATCTTTTTTTCCCAACTGGTTCTTGATTTCAAGCCCTACTGATGAATGCACACAGCTGTGCCAGCATAAAATATTTTTAGCCAGGATGTAATCGTCCCAGCCAAAGGTGCAATTTGCTTGGCTATGAGTATTTTATATTGCCTCATCTCTCTCTTTGTCATTATCTTTCTATTTGTCAGACAGTCAGGTGATAACATTTTGTCTGATGCTCAAAACAAACAGACACTCGCCAGACAGTCCCTGCTGTTCTCCTTCTGTGATTTCTATTCTGAAACTGAGGTCCAACTGAAAAAGTCTGCCAGCCAATGGGGGACTGTTTCTGAACTTGAGTGTAAGCGTGTTGGTGTTTGGTACACTTTGACGTGTAGTGTTACAATAAACCCATTCTTCTTTAATAAAGAAAAATGTGTTAAACTTTTTTTCAGCAATATAACGTCCAATAAAAAAGATTCTGTTTCTTGTTCCAATGACACCCTGCAGAATGGCAATAAAAAATTCAGTTAAACCAAGAGCAAAAAACCTAATATACCTCATATATCCACATTATATGTAATGCTAGGATTAACTTACGCTCTCATGAAGGCAGTAATGGCTTGTAAGGCGGAGGTAAACATTTCACACGAGCGAGAACCCCAAATTAGTTCATTTTCTGCTGTGTGTTATAGTGCTTTTCCACATTTTTCTTGATTCGCAGTGGTTCCAGAAGGCAGGATTTATTTGCTTGTCTTTAACTCCAGTTGTTTCGAGGAGTTTTCTTTTGTTTGTAGCTTATCCTGAGGGTTTAGATCCAAAGGGCCAGTCATTGTAGGGTAGCCGTCAGTCAGTCCAAAATTCAATAACTTCATTTGTATGTAGAAAATACATTCACTCAGTCCCCAAGGCCAAGAGAGAAGGACTGAAAAGAAAAGCATGCTGATCAGATTTTTATCCTATTTATAGACTATTATGATTCAAAGTTACTTATGGTACACTTACTACAGGGACAGTAGAATAATAAGTGGTCAGAAAACGGAAGGGTTGTTGGTTGTTTGTGTCTCTGCAAGGGTCATTTAGTTTTTTATCGCTTTGTTTCTTGCTCCAAATTGCTCCAAAGACACAATGGTGATAGATTGTTGATATACCCTTCCACATAGCCTGACTTGTCTTTACCTGTCGGTATTCTATCCAATAAACACAGCAAGAGGCCGTCCTCAATTTGGTTTGTTTTCATATGATTTAATGCCAATAAACCTGGAGAACTTTGACAAAATCCAGAGATTTAGTTCTTCCTGAGAAAGTCTAGTTGTACCTCGTGAACATGACTTTGTTTCAAGGCTGACTGAAATCAAATACGATTCAATTCTATATCTCCCTGGAAATTAAAGAAGTGGCTCATCCAAATGTATATAGACAGCAATATTTGGACATAAGAAACCAATTCCCTTTTCACGTACCTATATTCACAGATGGTTCGAAGGTGGAAAATGGTGTAACGGCAGCAATGGTGAGTGGACATCAGTTTTCTCTGCTGAAGCACGTGCTTTAGTTTTAGCTTTGAAACATATTGAAAATACATAACAACAGGATTCTATCATTTTTACAGACTCAAAATTTTGCCTTCAAGCAATGGACACTTTAAAAATTGATCATCCTTTAGTGGACTTCATCTTAACCAAAGTGGATTATCTACTAAATCAGGTCTTCATTATTATCTCTTGCTGGGTTCCAGGCCCTGTTGGACTTTCAGGAAATGAACGAGCTGATGCAGCTGCTAAGGAAGCTCTTAATCAGGAAGTTAATGAATGTCAAATTCCTCCCTCAGATATCAGACCAATTATTAATCGATACATATTAAATAAGTGGCAAGAAGAGTGGAATATGTGCAAGAATAATAAGATAAATGAAATTACAAACTAGACTTGATCAAGTGGTCTACACCAGATGTCGGATGGGTCATACAAGTTTGACCCATGCTTTTTTGCTTAAAGGTGAAGACCCAACTTTATGCATGTTTTGTACGATTCCCCTATCTGTTAAACATATTTTATTAGACTGTCCTGGAAGTAGAATGCTCTTTTAGGAAGTTACCTCACTTAAGGACTTATTTAGTAAGATTATGCCTGAAAAGGTTTTGGATTTTTTATTATGTTAATTAAAAAAATCTTGTATAACATGACTTGCTGTTTTGGTTCGTTTGGTTTTATTGTATTTATATGATATTTGTATTTTTGTAATTGCATTTTTGCCATGAAAATAGCTTTGAATGCTGACATGGCACTAAATAAAACAATCTGAATCTGAATCAAGGCTGACTTATAGAAAAACCTGTGTTCCCTTAATCAATAAAGTTGCAGAAATTTAATCAAATTAGATCTTGACATATTGAGAAAAGTCCATTCCAGTTTTGTCCTGTATATGCATAGTCTGTCAGTGTCCCACTTGAAGCTGAGACTAACTGCTTGGCTATAGCATCCCATTTTCCTTTGCATGGTGGACAGTATTAAGAACCCTTATCTCTAGGGGAGCATCTTATAGGACCGAGCAAAGTCTTGCGGGTAAAGGTTTGGGGTTGTACACTCAACTGTGATGACCTGCTGACAGAGGCTCTTAGAGATTTTATCCATTAGCTCTTTTGGAAGGTACTGTAACTTGTCTTCTCATCACTGTGTATCATCTCCATCTCTTATCATACACCAGTGCTCCTGTCAAATCTACTTGTCAGCACCCTAGATTGCTTTGGTAACATGTTTCCACTTGTGCAATGAGGTGCTATTGAGTGTGTGTTGCTGCGTAAGAGAGGCTGCTTGGAAACTCGAGCATTTGTGTGTGGCTCTGATGGGAACAGCCGATACATGCTACTTTAATTTTTCGGCAGCTACACTGTAGATAAGGGGCTTTCAGACAAACTGTTTGGGACTTTGTGTGTGTGCTGGGTTATCCAAAATAAATTTGGGCTTTTATGGTATTGTGTTAGCAGCCAGTTCCTTTCCTCTTTCTCTACTTTGGCCCTGACTTCTAAGGCTCGGCGGGACATTTGTTACCTGGACTTCTTACTGAGTCTTAGCCTTGAAGCGATAAAGACTAATTTGATCATCAGGATGAAGGAAGAATTGCCCAGTTCTTCGAAGCAAAACTCATTTGAGACTCCTTGTTAATGAGAGCAGTGGGTCATTGTGCTTGTTTAGCTGTTTGTTCATTTGTTTGTTATGCAAGAAAAAGAGCCAAGCCCGATAGACTGGAAACCCTGCCAGTCCCGGTGGAAGGTTTCCAATGACTGCTCAATCATTGGCTTAGACACCTGTCTGGGGACCAATGAGAGGGTGTTATCGGGCAGAGCTCCACCCAGGGCCCTCCACGCTAAGCTCTTTCATCTTTCTCTCCATCTAGTCGTTGGTTAGCCAGCACTAGTTGCCAGATATTTCCCCCTCCAAATTCAGGAGCAGCTCAGTCAGGCTTGTAGGCAACCCCATTGTGCGCCATCCTCTCTCTTAAATAAACGTCCATCTTACATTGCCCCCCTTCAACCTCGCCTCTCCAGCCAAATGCCCGCACTTCCCCATAGTGTGCTGCTTTAGTGGGGTCTTCACCTTGTTGTACAACACCATAGTTGCTATTGCGGCTCATTGTTGGTGTGTGAGGGAAAAGGTTGGCGCCAGATCTGTGTAAGTTGGCATCCTCTATTGGTTTCCAGGGATGGGGAAATCTTCTCTGGCTTCTCCACCCCAGTGGCTCATCTGCATTAGCGTCGTGCTAATCTTATTAGCTTCTTGTTATTGAATCCTGCAGGATTTTTGCCTGCTGCTACACGCATCGAGCTGCATATTACACAGTCCCCCCTCCACTGAGCCGCAGGATAGAAAGAGGGTGACAAGAGATGAGGAAACAGGGAATGAGACGGGAAGCAGAAAGGAAAGACAAATTTGACTGGCCCTCCACATAAGTTCAGATTCGATGTGATATATCCTTACCTGTCATGTGCTTGAGGAACCCGCTCACTGTGTGGACGTTTGTGTGTGTTTCCTGGCTCAGTGTTGCATGTGTTTCCTCCCGCTTCAATTGAAGGCTTTTCCTAAACCATTGCTTTCTCAGGGAAAACCCATTAATCTCTTTCTGCCTCTCTTTCACTCTCGTCTAAACAGAGAAGGCCATTGGCTCCTAACCTTTTACCTCATATACACTTTTTATTCAAATCTTTCTTTTAATAGAAACACAAAAGATATGAGAAAGATGTGCTTTTGAAACCGCAGTAAATATATTTGAATTACACAAAATTACCTTGCATCCGATTTGACTGTTAATAACATATCAAATTACCTGCGACTTCATCTTTACTGGGATCCCTTTTTTTACTTTCTCAGACAGGAAAGAAATCACTGTGTTTGTAGCATGGATAATTTGATTGCTGCTATGAGGACTGGAAACCTCCAGGTTGTGAAACCATGGGCTAGACTGTAGCTTTAAACGGTTTCAAACCTTGAGACTTCCTTTTCTACTTGTCTCTCTTTTGCTTTCTTTGCCTCTGCTAATTGCTGAAAATGAAAGTAGTCTAACTTAAAGTCCCCCTGTGGTGAAAATTAAGCTTTTAATGTTGTTTATATGTCTATGTGGTGTTTTTAAAAATGCTTATAGACAAACCATGTGTATATTCATAAGTCAACACCATAGTATTTTCTCTTTAAAACTGCGGCGAACCAAAGACAGTCTCAAAAACGCGGTTTGAAATCGCTGGTGTTTCTGACGTCACAAACTACCTTGTTACCAATCACATCATCGAGTGCATCTCTGAGCTGGTGTGAGTGAGTGGAGGCGGGGCTAATTTGCATATTCACAGAACCGCCTATACTAAATGAGGCAAGGGTGTATAGTTACATTCAAGCTATTTTAAGGCATGAAGAATTTTAAGGAAAAAACACTTAAACATGTCATTTTGCATGACATAAAAGATGAAAGTTGAAAGATGAAAGATAAAACTCATGAAAGATGAGTTTTAAGGGATTAAATGATTGACAGGGACTTTTTCTTTCCCTTTCAAAAAGCCTGTTCTGCAGACAAAGACCAACTGAATTTCCAGGCTGGTTTATGATGTGTAATACTGATTTGCCAAAGTAAACCGTAGGATACTAGCAAGGCTACCAAAATAGCACGATTTTGTAAACGGGAAATGCAGAAGATGTTTTAAAAATCAATCCCGTTCCTTCGTGGCAGCTGTAGGGTAGAATACATCTTAGACATCTGTGGCTTACACATGACTGTTGTCCTGCTGTTCTCAGTAATTCTTCTTGGTTGGAGCGTATCAACTCAAAGTGATTAATGACCACATGAGTCTGAGCTGAAGATGCCACTCGACCTCTTGAATTCTGCTTGACTTTGTAAACAGTCGCTGTAAATTACAGCTGTTCTTTTGATGTCCACAAGCAGAGACCAAATAACCCATTACTCTGATCGCTGCAGTGTCACTTTTATCCAAGGGGAATTGCAGAATTGAAGAGGGATGTGGGGTCAGTTGCTCCTCTATTACATTGTGAGATTGTTAATAATTGCATTGCAGAACAGTTTGTTAGTTTTTTAGCAAATTTAGTTTTACACAAAACACTTAGGTGTAGACCAAAGGGAAAGATTTTCAACTAATTTCATTTTGGCCTGTGTATGTTGTCATGTGTCTTCAGAAGCCATATATATATATATATATAAGGCAAACATCTAACCTTTCATTGAAGTAAAAGAATTGAAATTGGGGGGTAAATCACATTATGAAATAAATGTTTTTCTCCAAAACACGCTGGCCATAATTGTTGGCACCCCTAGAATTTTTTATGAGAAAAATATCTCTGAAGTATATTCCCATTAATATTTACCTTTATTAGCACACCAGGGTGACTAGGAACATGAAATTGTCCAGCTATGACTTCTTGTTTCACAGGAGTTTATATATGAGGAAACACAAAGGCCAAATTCCCTTAATCATCCATCACAATGAGTAAAACCAAAGAATATAGTTCTGATGCGTAGCAAAAGATTGTTGAGCGTCACAAAATAGAAAGTGGATGTAAGAAAACAGCTAAAGAATATAAAATCCCCATTTTGACCATCAGGGCAATAATTAAGAAGTTATAATCAACTAAAGATGTTACGAATCTGCCTGGAAGAGGACGTGTGTCTATATTATCTTAATGGACGGTGAGGAGGAGAGTTTGAGTGGCCAAAGACTCTTCAAAGATCACAGATGGAGAATTGCAGAGATTACTTGAGTCTTGGGGGACAGAAAGCCTAAACAAAAATGATCAAACAACCCCTACATCCCCACATGTTGTTTGGGAGGGTTTCAAGAAAAATCCTCCTCGCTCCTCCAAACACAAACTCCAGCATATTCTGTGGTCAGACACGACTGGATCTTCAAAAGGGACCGGACTCTGTGGTCAGATAAAACGAAAAAAAGGGCTTTTTGGCAGCAAACCCAGCAGATGTGTTTGGTGCAAACAGGGATGAAGAGTCCCCCATGCCTACGGTTAAATATACTGCTGGATCTTATATGTTGTGGGCCTATTTATTTGCTGGAGGTCCTGGACATCTTGTTCAGATACATGGTATTATGGATTCTAGCAAATACCAACAGATAAAAAATCAAAACCTGACGGCCTCTGCTAGAAATCTTATAATGGGCCGTGGTCGGATCTTCCATCAGGACAACGGTCCAAAACAAACATCAAAATCAACACAAAAATGTGTAACTGAGCACAAAATGAAGCTTCTGCCATGACCGTCCCAGTTCCCTGACCTGATGAGTGGAGTGAACTGAAGAGAAGAAGCACCAACATGGATCTGGGAATCTGAAGGATCTGGAGAGATTCTGTATGGAGGAATGATCTCTGATCTCTTGTCAGGTGTTCTCCAAACTCATCAGGCATTATAGAAGAAAACTCAGATCTGTTATCTTGGCAAAAGGAGGTTGCAAAAAGTATTTAATAACAGGGTGCCAGCAATTATGGCCAGCGTGTTTTGGAGGAAAACATTTATTTTATAATGTGATTTACCCCCCACTTTCAATTATTTTACTTCAATGAAAGGTTAGATTTTTGTGAATTTTTTTAATGAAAGATCAAAAGGATAAACAATGCAGATTTATTTTTTACAGCCATTTTTTATCATATTTATCAGGGGTGCCATCAATTTTGACCACCACTGTATATATATATATATATATATACATATGTAAATGAACGGCCAAAATGCATAAAAAGATTTCTGTTTTTAGTTGAAAACAGTGTCGTGTTAACGGCCCCTCAGGCAGCCAAAGTTTACTAAATTTAAACTAAATTTAAAATTATATCTTATTTCTGTTTTATTTTCAAATCAAGTTTGACATTTTTGACTCCATCATTGTTAGTTTTATGCAAGGTTTAGTTTTTCCCCCTTTTTTTCAGTTTTTCAGTTTCAGTTTATATGGTTATTTTAGAATTTTATGGCTGCCAAATTTAATTCGTTATTTTTTATTTGTTTTATTTTCAGTTTTGTTAAGTTTTTGTTAGTTTCTACTCTATTATTAGATATTGGTAAACTAACCCTTTACCTTCATTTACACAAGTAAGACTTGACGTTCTCACACAATAACAGGCTGATCATTGGATTTTTGGGTTTGAATGTTGTTCTGTGGAGAATAACGGACATTGTTCTCGGAACATGTAAATCACGTTGTGATGGGGGATTTGTGTCATCGTGGACTCTGCATGACTCTGTATTAGTACCACTCTATAATTGGCTTTCTCTCGCTTCTGATAGTCACGACTGGCGCACTCACAAGTGTGCCTGGTACCCCCCACAAAGTCCTGGTCATATTTTTCTCAGTATGTGTTTGTTCTTGTTTTTGTCTGTGACTAAGAAAGCCAGTGAAAATAAAACCGAAAAGCGGCGATACTCACAAAAACAGGCGCAATAAAGAGGACAGAACAGGAGGAGATAATGATCACAATGGTGCCACATCAAAACCGTAATGAGACAGACTGGCTGCATGCAATAATGCAGCTGTGGAGCAGGCATGTTTTTTTTTTTTTGCTGTGGGGGGTTAAGGGGGCTATTTTCAGGCCGGTTTGTTCTGTCAGTGGGTGGGACTGGTTTTGACAGCAATGATTTTGTTCTCATCGGCTGCCTGGTCTGACTGCTGGAATTACAAAAAGGGAACAAAAAGAGAAAAGGCACGTGAAATAAATATTACAGGAGTGAATGGGAGTGAACTGATGGGGGGGTAAAGGAATGAATCAGGGGGATGAAAGGTAGTTGAATGGAAGAGGAAATGAGAGGAGGAAAGGAATGATAAAGAGCGAGAGGGCAGGTGATTAAAATGAAAGGATGGAGGTGAGGAGAAAGGAACATGGACTGGGGCCATAAAAGCAGGTGGGTTTGAAGGAAATAGAGAGAGAGAGAGAGAGCGAGAGAGAGAGAATAAACAGATTAGACAGGAAGGTGCGAGGTGTGTGTGGGTTTTGCAAACCTTATGGGATACCACGTTCCTTATTTTTTGTGTTTTTATTTATTTATTTACAACTATCGTTGTAATAATGTGAATCAATAACAATGAATTGCATTTGTTATATTTCAATCATAATATTTAAAATGCAAAACAACTTTGCATAAATTTTGTTGTTGTTGTTTGCTATACTACTTTTATTATTATTATTATTATTATATCTAAATAGTCAATAACGACAACAAAAAAATATTGTTATAAAAGAACTAAATAATAATAATAATAATAACTGTTATTTTTTTCTTAAATCAACTACTATTAACAACTATTATTATAATTATTAATATTCAAAGGTTTTTGTGATATAAATCGTCAATAATAAACAAACGACAATAATGATGATGATAATAGTAATTGTTATTATTTTTCTTAAAAACAACTACTAACAATTGTTATTATTATTATTATTATTCACAGTTTTTTGTGATCTAAATGGTCAATAATAAACAAACGATGATGATAATAATAATATAATAATAATAATAATATATTGTTATTGTTCTTAAAAACAACTACTATTTACAACTATTATTATTATTATTATTATTATTATTGACCAGTTACATCACATAAAACATTTAATAATAATAATAATAATAATTGTATGTTGTAGGTTATAAAAATAAAAGTAAAAAAAAGTAAAAATTTGATTCTGCATGAATTAAATATATAAATATTTAATTAATATACAATTCCAATTAAAATATTTAATTTGTATTTAATTAATTGTATGTAATTATGTAAAAAAATAAAAATAAATTTAATTTAGATTATTTAAAAAAATTTTTATTAATGTGCCTGTTATATCAAATACATTGTGGATTCATTTTTTGTGGGTGTGTATATAATTTCTACCTGTTATACAATATGTGTATAAAAAACGTTCTTTATCGGCATTGATGGGTCCATGAAGAATCTTTAACATCCATAGAAACTTTCCATTGCACAAAAGGTTCTTTATAGTGGGAAAAAGGTTCTTCAGATTATTCAAATAAAAAATTCACACTTTTGAAATTGGTTCTGTTCACAGAAAAGGTTCCTTGGGGAACCAAACATGGTTCTTTATTTTAAGGAGAGAAACGTGAGCTGGATCTGAGAGAAAGATAATCGCAGATCTTCTGGCGATCACAATGTTTAATTTAACAATGACAGTCATTATATGTTCACCAAAATACAAAAACAAACATGATAACTTTTGCACACTGTAGCTTAGGCTATATCTTGTTAGCATAGCGCCTGAGCCCTTGGCTAGTAATATAAATGTTTTTCTCTCACTTACGCTTTGAAAGTTTGTTAGAAGCTCCAGATCTTACGAGATCCACTGATCAAAAGATTTTGTCTGAAATGTGTGACTCTTCTAACATAATGATTATATTTAGAATATAATTATTGTGACTTCTTCTACAAGATCAGAGAGAGCGTACAAGAGCGAGCGAGCGTGTGACGGAACAGATATTGCATGCGTTTGATTACTAACTGTTGGTGTTGGGTGGCCGCCCACTCTCGATTATATGTACAGTATGTTTCTTCCGTCTTTCATCAGTTGGTCATTTCAGGGCGGTGAGATTGCACACTGATTTCTCATCATTAGTTCCCCACGGCCGTAACCCCCTCTCTCCCCTTAACTTCTCATCTACTGTGAAGAAAAATATTCTCCTCCTCAAGCCTGGGGTGAGAAGATATGACATCAAATCCTGAGCATCTACAGTAACTGAATTTTAAAAGCGTTTTGAGAATCCCCAAAAGTATTATTTGATTTTTGAAGTTATTCCAAATAAATGATTTTTGTGCAAGGTTGTCCCCCCCTCAAGGTTGAATTTTGACTTTTAATGTAATACAGAGGATTAGGAGCAAATGCCTGGTCTTATACAATGTTTTATTTCGTCGAGATGCTTAAAAGAGCACGCACAGTTCATGTTTCTCTGTATTTTTGCCTTTTTTCCATCTTTCAATGATGTCAGGTGTAAATAATTTAAGTCCTGTAAGTAAATAATGTAAAATCTCTATGCTATGGCACTTCGTTTTCTTGTGATTTGTGCTGAAAGGAGTGTTGACCGTTTTGTGCATTGTGAAATACACCCATCACCTCTCTGGCCAAGCCGTCAATAATGCTGAGCATGTTTGCTTCTTAACCAGAGGGAGCGATCGTTACGTTGAATAATTAGCATGCGTATCCACCTCTCTTCTCACTCCACAGGGAAGGGAAGAAAAGGTGAAAGCTAGGGAGAGAGGCGTTAATTGATATACGTTCCACTCTCTTACGACTTACTTTTATAGGTTATCACCGAACAAGCGTCTAATTTAACATTCACAACAAGGGAGGAGTGACCCAAGCAACCAATTAAAGGCTTTTCCGAATGAATAGAGACCTCTGATAGGAGGATATGGCATATGGACCTGGTCTTGAAGCATCTTGTCTTGAGTGAAAAGCTCCCTGAGGAGGCATTCTATGAAAAAGGTCACATGTAATAGGCTGTGTCGTGAGCCGTGTGTGTGTATCTTACCATTTAAGTGTGTGTGTGTGTGTGTGAGTACCTCTGTTGTAAAGTGTGATGGTAGATGATCTTTTGCACCCAGAAGGAAAAAGTCTTTTGTTGTCACCCTCACTCAGTAATGGGCACCAGTGGGATTCGGCAGACATGAACAAACTGGCAAAAAGGGAAAGATATGAAATTACATTTTTTGTCACTCCATTGACACTTGAAATGTCTAAGATGAAGCGATGCTCAGCTAAAAGAGAGAACAAGGGAGATTGAGATAAATAATATAGTTTCACAAAATCCTGGGCCTGCTCCTCCAAAAGCTATCCCAGTGTGTTCTTCTGCTCCCCTTCTTCATTAATGTGGATGGATGGGCTGGGAGCCAGAGGAATGGGGTGTTTCAGGAAAGTCAATGAGGTTCTAAATGCTTTGATTTCCCTTTTGGGAATGAGACATAAACGTTTAGACGTGTCTAGTGCTGGTGGAACTACTTTGAAACTAGCTTTTCAAGCTATATGTTACTCATTAAGCCAGTCAAGTTTGCCTTTTAGCTACATTAGCTACACTACACATCGGTTTATGGTAGCTTACTAAAAACTGATGAACGTAGTCAATAGTACCTATACCAAACAGCATAAACTGTAGGGCATTGATGTTATACTGCTAAACAAACCTTTGCTATAGCCATTTATTGCATTTATTGTTATTTTAGGTGACATTTTATGAGAGTGTGCTTGATTATTACCTCAGGTTGTTTGGCTAATGCTGTTAGCGCAATAGGTTTTATGTTGTGATCTAAAACTGTGATATAGCATTTTGTCACGCTTTGGTCAATAGCCTAGTTGCTAACACCAAATAACATCAATGTTAAGTTTATGCTTCTTGTCTGTGGCTAACCATTTATTGCATTTTTAGAAGACATAGAGTGTGTTTGATTATTACTTCAGGTTGTTGGCTAATGCTGTTAACACAATGGGCTATACGTTGTGATCAAAAACTGTGATATAGCATTTTGTCACGCTTTGGTCAGTAGTTGCTAGAACACCACAGCATCAATGCCAACATGCTTCTTGTCTGTCTCTACCCATTTATTGCATTTTTAGAAGACGTAAAGGGAGAGTGTGTTTGGTTTGACTAATCCTGTTAGCAAAATACATTCTGAAATAGAATTTTGCTTTGCTCAATAGTTCTAGTAACACCAAACAGCAAATGTTTGGCATTGAATTTTCTTGTCTGTTTCTGCTAAAACATACCCTATAACCATTTATTGCATTTTTAGACATGTAAAGAGAGAGTGTGTTTGATTATTACCTCAGGTTGTTTGGCTAATGCTGTTAGCACAATACTTTGTGTCAGAAAAAAGTGATATACAGTGAGTACGGAAAGTATTCAGACCCCCTTAAATGTTTCACTCTTTGTTATATTGCAGCCATTTGCTAACATCATTTAAGTTCTTTTTTTTCAGCACCCCATATTGACAGAAAAACACAGAATTGTTGACATTTTTGCACATTTATTAAAAAAGAAAAACTGAAATATCACATGGTCCTAAGTATTCAGACCCTTTGCTCAGTATTTAGTAGAAGCACCCTTTTGATCTAATACAGCCATGAGTCTTTTTAGGAAAGATGCAACAAGTTTTTCACACCTGGATTTGGGTATCCTCTGCCATTCCTCCTTGCAGATCCTCAGGTTGGATGGTAAACGTTGGTGGACAGCCATTTTCAGGTCTCTCCAGAGATGCTCAATTGGGTTTAAGTCAGGGCTCTGGCTGGGCCATTCAAGAACAGTCATGGAGTTGTTGTGAAGCCACTCCTTCGTTATTTTAGCTGTGTGCTTAGGGTCATTGTCTTGTTGGAAGGTGAACCTTCGGCCCAGTCTGAGGTACAGAGCACTCTGGAGAAGGTTTTCATTCAGGATATCCCTGTACTTGGCCGCATTCATCTTTCCCTCGATTGCAACCAGTCGTCTTGTCCCTGCAGCTGAAAAACACCCCCACAGCATGATGCTGCCACCACCATGCTTCACTGTTGAGACTGTATTGGACAGGTGATGAGCAGTGCCTGGTTTTCTCCACACATACCGCTTCGAATTAAGGCCAAAAAGTTCTATCTTGGTCTCATCAGACCAGAGAATCTTATTTATCACCATCTTGGAGTCCTTCAGGTGTGCTTTCATGTGTCTTGCACTGAGGAGAGGCTTCCGTCGGGCCACTCTGCCATAAAGCCCCGACTGGTGGATGGCTGCAGTGATGGTTGAATTACTACAACTTTCTCCCATCTCCCGACTGCATCTCTGGAGCTCAGCCACAGTGATCTTTGGGTTCTTCTTTACCTCTCTCACCAAGGCTCTTCTCCCCCGATAGCTCAGTTTGGCCGGACGGCCAGCTCTAGGAAGGGTTCTGGTCGTCCCAAACGTCTTCCATTTAAGGATTATGGAGGCCACTGTGCTCTTAGGAACCTTAAGTGCAGCAGAATTTGTTTGTAACCTTGGCCAGATCTGTGCCTTGCCACAATTCTGTCTCTGAGCTCTTCAGGCAGTTCCTTTGACCTCATGATTCTCATTTGCTCTGACATGCACTGTGAGCTGTAAGGTCTTATATAGACAGGTGTGTGGCTTTCGGTCCAATCAGTATAATCAAACACAGCTGGACTCAAATGAAGGTGTAGAACCATCTCAAGGATGATCAGAAGAAATGGACAGCACCTGAGTTAAATATATGAGTGTCACAGCAAAGGGTCTGAATACTTAGGACCATGTGATATTTCAGTTTTTCTTTTTTAATAAATGTGCAAAAATGTCAACAATTCTGTGTTTTTCTGTCAATGTGGGGTGCTGTGTGTACAATAATGAGAAAAAAAAAGAACTTAAATGATTTTAGCAAATGGCTGCAATATAACAAAGAGTGAAAAATGTAAGGGGGTCTGAATACTTACCGTACCCACTGTAGCATTTTGTCAAACTTTGCTCAGTAGTTGCTTCACCAAACACTATCAATGCCAATAGTTTGTTTCTTGTCTGTTTCCGAAAAAAAAAAAAAAGGGTTGCTATAGGCATTTGCAATTTTAGGAGAGTGTGTTTGATTATTACCTCAAATGTTTGGCTAATGCTGTTAGCACAAATTGCAATACAATTGTGACAGCTGTGATGTATCATTTTGTCTTACTTTTCTCAATAACCAACAACAAACTGTATAAACTCTTGGCATTGATACGTCTCTTTCTTTTCAGCTAAAACAAACCATTGCTTTAGCCATTTATTGCATTTTTTGTGAGTGGATTTTATTGCCTCAGGCTGTTTGGCTAATGCTGTTAGCACAATACATTGTTACAGAAAACTGCAATTGCACTTTGTCATGCTAAATTGCTAATTGTTGGAAAAAGAAGCATGTTACCGCTAAATCTAATTTGCTTTGAAAAAGTTAACTTACTGTATACTGAAAACTGTAGTTACTGTAGGTTTATAACATTTCTTCTACTGATCATAACTAATTAGCAGTGTTAGCATAGATCTCAAATGCGGAATAGGACCAAATCCAAACACTAGCCTTTCTGCGATTTTATAGCCTTAGATGTATTAGTTGTGAATTTGGCTATATTGGAAAATCAGCTAACCTCCAGTCTGAGTGGGATGATTGATTCAGTGTAGACATGAATGAGAATAGTGTTGTTATTTTTCGTTAAGGACCACTGAGTAATAACAAATGTATTTCAGGACTGTGGTTCACAATTTGTGGCCTAATTCATACTTTGTTCATGTTCCTTTCGAGCATTGAATCGCAACGATTAGCTCAGGGTGGCTCTCTCATGGGTGAAGAGCATTTAACCCGGAGAGGTAACTGCTAGTTGTCGGTATTGCTGTTTTAAAAACTTGCCCCTGGCTCTTTTGAAGAATATTTATTCATGTAATTAAGCGTATTGACATAATACAAGAAAATAAGTGCGTATACTTGGTATTAGGAGGCAGCCTTCATTTCTTTTTAATGATGCTACGGCTAATCATGTTTCAAAATCTAATAATAAGTAAAACATTGCAGTTTGCGGCCACAAGCATACTCTAACAGTAAGTTTAATGACACTCACTAATATGTTTAAGCTAGTTGTCTTAATGTTAGCCATCAGGTAGACTTTTTTTTTTTGTGTCATGGTATCTCCTCAGTCATGCTTTAGGTTGCTTTATATGCAGGTTAGTGTCTTGGGTTAAAGGAAGTTCACAGGAAGTGGGACGGTAGGATAAGGTGATATTCTGAAACACCTTCTTCATCTGTATTGAACGTAGTATGTGTGTGGTGGTGTGTATGTGTCACATTTAATACAGCTGGGGCCAATTACTTGTCTGGTGGCTAAACCTGGACCATGTCTGATTACCTCCTAATCTCATACACACACATCAGCAGCAGTGAGACACCTAAGCTTATACACACACCCACACACACCTTCTCCCTCTCTCTGTGGTCATTTTATCTTTCTAACACTGTTTTAAATCCTGTGGAATAAATGTAATGAGGAGCTTTAGGTATTTTTCTTTTTATAAGGAGATTGAGAAAGTTAATCTCTGTTATGTAGGGTTTACTTAGATATAGTTTGGGGACAAACTAATACGTCCTTAATTGGAAGAACTAATTCTAAATAATAGACATGAAATTAATTCAATTAGATTGAATTAAATATGTAAATGTATCATCATATCAATCTTATAATGTCATATATCTTGCTATTTAGACCATATCATATATGATATCATATAAATCATATCAATAGCATGTTCTGTCATCATATCATATATCAATTCAATCATATCATGTCATATATCATGTCATATATCATATCATATCATATCATATCATATCATATCATATCAATCATATCATGTCATACAGACCCTTTCCAAAAACTTAGAATATCATGGAAAAGTTTATTTATTTCCATAATTCCATTCAAAACGTTAAACTTCCATAGATTATAGATTCAGGGCCCACAACTTAAACGATTTCAAGTATTTAGTTGTTTATTTGTACATAATTTGGGCTTCCAGCTCATAAAACCCACGAAAACAGGATTTCCAAAAATTTAAATATTACATGAAATCACACAGTAATTACACAGTGATACCATGGTCATTGAACCAGGTTTTGGTTCTTTTGGCAGTGTGGGCAGGTGCAAATCCTGCTGGAAAATAAAGGAAGCATGAAGTGCTCTGAAAATGTCCTGGTAGACGGCTGCGTTGATTCTGGATATAATAAAGCACAGTGGACCAAAGTCCTCTTTTCTGATGAGAGCAAATTTTGCATCTCATTTGGAAACCAAGGTCCCAGAGTCTGGAGGAAGAATGGAGAGGCACACAATCCAAGATGCTTGAAGTCCAGTGTGAAGTTTCCACAGTCTGTGTTGGTTTGGGGAGCCATGTCATCGGCTGGTGTTGGTCCACTGTGCTGTCCACTCAACGCAGCCGTCTACCAGGACATTTTCAGAGCACTTCATGCTTCCTTCATTTTCCAGCAGGATTTGCACCTGCCCACACTGCCAAAAGAACCAAAACCTGGTTCAATGACCATGGTATCACTGTGTAATTACTGTGTGATTTCATGTAATTATCAAATTTTTTGAAATCCTGTTTTCGTGGGTTTTATGAGCTGGAAGCCCAAATTATGTACAAATAAACAACTAAATACTTGAAATCGTTTAAGTTGTGGGCCCTGAATCTATAATCTATGGAAGTTTAACGTTTTGAATGGAATTTTGGAAATAAATAAACTTTTGTAATAAACCTGTATATCATCATATATCATATCAATCCTATGTCATATATCATGTCATGTATCATATCATATATCATATCATCTCAGCAAATTTTGCAACCAAAATAAATCTAAAATATGAAACCAAAAGTCAAGAGATTTAGATATGAACCACATTCTCGCCTGATAATCAGAGAACAAATTATCTGAGCCATGAAGACCAAGATCTCCATACAATCTGAGCAACAAAAACCTTCCCAGTATCCAATGGAGTTTAATTGCAGTCCAGTAGGTGAGGTTGCACCAAGCTCACGGCAGGTTCGTTCTGCAGTCGTCAGCGGTGCTCCACTGTCAGGCCCTCCATACAATTACCATCCATTGTAGTGGTCTTAAAACTGCGCAGTTGGATATCCAACCACTGCTTAATAAGACACAAAAGCCAGTGCGCGTTCTCCCCGCAGATCTCTTTCACACAACATAACAAGCTGCGGTTAATGAATGCAACAATGCAGGTTTATGATGCATCGAGCAGGGCTTGTCAGCCAGACAGCGAGATTTGTTCCATTTTATGCAGTGCTTAATCATTTTAAACCAGAGGCCGTGGAGATGCTTGACTGGATGCGGAACAATGGCTGTACGGCAGTTCAGATTCGGTTCATGGCGCACAGACTGCAGGATCGTATGGTGCTGTTTTTATGAGCACTCAGACATGATTCAATTTTCACCACCTAAATATATGCATAATTATGTAGGTGGACTTATTAGATTGAAATCTGAAGGATCGTTCACACTGGTAGCCATTTTCAGCGACAAGGCGACTGGAAGTCAATCATTTTCAGGGAGAGTTGGCAAGTTTCAGTGACAGTTGGCAATGCAACAAAGTTGAGTTCAGCTTAATGCAACCGTACATCATAAACATACATTTAAAGGTACTGTAATCGTTCTCAATCCTTACCACTAGTCTTAGCCAATAAATTAGACCTCATTTTGTCCACAGTCCATGTCAGGTATATAAACGCAGTCTCCCTCAAGAAGTTATAAACCCCTTATATTTTGGTTAATAATATATATATATATATATATATTTTTTTTTAATATATATATATCCAAAAGAGTGATGTTTTGAGAGTGATGTTTTAATGTCATTTTTTGTCATTTTTTTAAAAAGAATTGTATATATTAATTATTTGAATTAAATTTTTTTAATTAAAAATTACATTAAAACATCACTCTCACCATCAGTGATTAAAATACAAGTATCATGTTATTTCGATAGTCCACTTTAGACATTCTACGAATTATAATGCAACTACATGTCAACTACCAGTCATTAGAGTATTAGTAGACTGTCTGATCTGCTTAATATCTGCTAAAGGCCCTGATATACTTCAAACGAAGTCATTTCGAACAAAATCCGGCCAAAGCGATGTTCGTTTGGAGTTTGTTTTGGTAGTTTGAAACAGCTTGCCAAAGTGAACTTTCCAGAAAAGAAAAACACCTTCGAACTACCATTGGTCGGTGGTGATTACATAATAGGTAGGTGTGGCTCTGAGGCTCCACCTTCTTTGACGTGGAAATCTTCTCTGGTTCATTTCTTCTGTTCAGTCCGTCGAGGTTCGACATCTGCGAGTAAAAACGTGAGAGCTGCTTTATAGTATAGAAACTGAAGTTGTAATTCTAAATTCTGGTTTTTCATGTTTAATACTGTAAGCTGGTTGCTTTTAACTATCTATTGTATAAAGTCCTATATATAAATAAGCGTGACGTGACTTTACTAGAGTGCCGAATTGTAGCCCAGACAGCAACATGGTGCCAGATGTGGGCCGGATCTGGGCCGACACTACTGTATGTTTTATTTTGATGGTCCCCCAACAGTCATTCTTCTGACTTTAAGTAACTTTGCAAGTACATGTCAACTTATTCTACTAAACCTAACGCTAACCTAACAGTCTAGTAATACTCTAAGGGGAGTTAGTCAACATGTATTTGCAAAATTTAAGGCGAGACACGGCAGGCAAAAACATCGTTTTTTTTTTTACTGGTCAATTTTGAGATTTGGGGATATTTGTCTTCAATAACATGTCTTCTTTCAGACTTGTGTTGAAAAAAAGTCAGAAATACACATTTAGGTCTTTATTTTACTACACTTTGTCTGTTTGCTTCTGTAGATTTCTCATAAATTCAACAAAAGTTCCCGTTCTTAATCAACGTGCTGCTCCGCGATCTCTGCCGTCAGCCTGTCATCAGAAGCACCGTTAGGAAGCTCCCTCTCTTGTGTACAATCCTGTCGGATCCAAATATGGTAATTTCCTTTCTATCAGCAACCAATCGTGAAAGTAAAAGGGCTGAATGCGCAATCTCATTGGCTGATGATAAATCTTTAAAGCCCGTTTTCTCAAAATGAATTTTCTCTCATACTCCAAGTCCGAAATCTCCACTTCAGTTCACCTATATACACCAGTCTTGTACCTAGTTATATTATGAAGACATTTACAGAGGGATTTGTAAATATATTATTCCTAGCCTGATTTATATAACATTTTATTCCAAAAAACATGGCGAAAATCATTTTTTTAAGGCTATTGACAGTATTTTCTGATTTACAGGATAACAAAAGTAGATATCCATAAATCCCTCTGTAATTTTTTTCCCATCTAATATGTGAACACAATGAAAAAATAATTTTTAACCTGGCTTTATCCAATACTCAGATATCGTTTTTTTAAATATATGCAAATTAGTGCATATTTGATTAGATATTGCCTGATTTGCATATTTAAACATTCAATTACAGAAAACTTGTAATACATTTTTTTCTCATCTTAATGTAGGTAATCAACTGGGAAAGTTTCATTGTGATATCTGCTAGTTAAAAAATTTACCCTATTCACCTGTAGTGTCTCGCCTTAAGAGGAATATCGAAATAAAGTATACAAACATGCATCCAGTATATCAAAACTGTCACTATAACTAGCACATCATTTACGATTATTAGTGTCCGTCCAGTATTAGTGTCTCTTTTGCATTCCTTCTATCCATATCTCTTTATCGCAGGTCAAAGCAAATGATTATTTTTATAGAGGCAATCTGCCTCTATGACTGTTTTAGTTACCAAGCAACATGGCGATCCAAGTTGGTGTATTTCGCTTAAATTAGATGCCGCTGATGAGACTTAATGAGATGAATGGCTGTAATGGAAAGCTTGAGCTTTACATTCTTGTTTCATTCTACAAAGCACTCATTACAACAGTGACCCATGGCGGAGTCTATTAAAACCAAGCAGGCAAGTTCAGGCGCAGTGTGTGTGTTTGCAAACCGCATAATCCTTGTTTTCTGGTCTCCCTGGTCTTTTCGTTTATCACTAGTGGGGTTTTGCCAGAATGCGTTTATGTATGATTCATGACCGTTTCAGGATCGGGCCTTGTTAGGGTGCAATTTGGAATCCCTTGCAAAGTACAGAGTGAAAGGAGTAAGGAAAACAGAATTGCAGCTCCCAAAAGGCACAAATGAAGTGGCTGTATTTTAGAGATGGCGAGAGGTGGGAGAGTCTCCGTAGGAACTCAAACCCTTTTTTTTTCCTTTTTTTTTCTGAGGCACATTTCTAAAAGCTACTTAAATGTCCTAATTTAACTAAGGCTTAATCCTGGCTTAATCTAAACCCTGTCTGTGGAACCGGGCCATAGTGTATTATATATGAGCTCTGTTGCACTTAGTTGGCACAACAGTCTTTGTTTTTGTAAAACCAAGTTATTTGAGCTATGTTATCCACTTTGATTTTTAAAGCTCTTTACTTTTACTGAATGCAAAAATAACCGTCTCAGTACTTTCTAATCTTATTTTTCCTAAGGTGTTAAACAAACAAACAAACATTTGAAACAATGCTGATGCTTATTGGGGTCAAATACATTTCATTATTTTATTATTAATTGACTTTGGCCTAGCACATTCCTATTTTAGTTTTCAAAGCCATTTTTCACTCTTATTTTGGCAGGTGCTTTTAAGATTTCTGTTACAACCTCTTTTGCAAAGCTATATTGCATTTTGACAAATTCTCAAAACAACCTGAACCCAAATGTACTGACGGAAATGCAGAGATGTAGGTGCGACACACACACAACAGCAAAAGCATTAATAAGGTTTTGAAAACTTTTGAAAATCTTTTAAATGCATTTGTTTTGTGTTTTGTTGTGCTTTTTTTGTCTTGTTTTTTTATTTGTTGTGTTTGGTTTTGTTTTGTTGATTTTTTTGTTTGTTTTTGTTTTGTGTTTTTTTTTTTTGTTTGTTTTGTTTCGTTTAGGTTTTTTGTTTTGTTTTGTTGTTGTATTTGCTTTTTTGTCTAGGAATACATCTATCCAATCTTTTTTGGTTTCTGAAGTTTGTGATCACCCAATAGGCGTGTTTATTGATGTATAATTTGTATTATTGATGTATAATATAATAATATTTATTGATGTATAAATGTCAACAGATGTTTATCTATCTGACAAGAGAAAGTTGGAAGTTCAACATAGGGTTAGTTCACCCAACAATGAAAATTCTGTCATTAATTACTCACCCTCATGTCGTTCCAAAGCCGTAAGACCTTACCTTTTTCTTCGAAACACAAATTAAGATATTTTTGATGAAATCCACGAGCTTTTGTACACACCCACATAGACTGCAACGTTATTACCACTTTCTAGGCCCAGAAAGGAAGTGAAGACATCGTTAAATGTGACTACAGTGGTTCAAACTTAAAGGGTTAGTTCACCCAAAAATGAAAATTCTGTCAGTAATTACTCACCCTCATGTTGTTCCAACCCCGTAAGACTTTCGTTCATCTTCAGAACACAAATTAAGATATTTTTGATTAAATCTGAGAGCTGGATCACTCCTCCATAGGCTTCTAAGGCATTATAACTTGCTGGCCCAGAAAATGTATTAAAGACATAGTTAATATAGTATAAAGTAACTACAGTGGCTCAATCTTAAGTTTATAAAGCGACGAGAATACTTTTTGTGCGCAAAAAAAACAACTTTTCACGTAGTAAAACAGCGCAGCGCATCTGTGTTGTACGTCACACGTAGGCTCACTATTGGCGACGCTGGTCATGTGTGTGATGCGTGTGACGTACAACACAGAAGCGCTGCGCTGTTTTACTACGTGAAAAGACTCGCGTAAACCCCAAGAATAACTACTTTATTCAACAATTTCTTCTCTTCCGTATGATTCCCTGACGCTGTACAGGTGAGCAACATGACACATGCGTGTGATGCTGACGCTGGAGCTGGCCAATAATGAGCCGGCGTTCTGACGTAGAACCCAGAAGCGCTGCACTGTGTTTACAAACATGATCAGCGTCAGAGACGCTTTTACAGTTGGCACAAAATGCCGCAGCTCGAGTTTTTACCAAAACTTCTGAACATATTTTTCCTGTTTTACAAAAATTGCATCAGCTCCCAGTTAAATTCCGTGTAAATTTTTTAATTTTACTTTTCACTTACAAAGCACTTAACAAATTAACTCCTTCATATCTTCTAGATCTTGTTCATATACATACTCCTTCCCGCATTTTAAGATCGGCTTCTGCACTTACACTTGTTCTTCCACACACTCGAAGCTCAGAAAGCTCTCTGATTTCATCAAAAATATCTTAATTTGTGTTCCGAAGATGAACGAAGGTCGTACAGGTTTGGAACAACATGAGGGGGAGTAATTAATGACAGCATTTTTATTTTTGGGTGAACTAACCCTTTAAGTCTTTTTGAACTGAAAGTTACAGTATGTTCAAGTTCTTTTTATCTCAGAAAACCAAAGAAAATTTTGATTTGGTCATGATATGACCTCTTTATATCAGTCAAAACTGCCCTGAGCTAAGGAAGAATAACTCCTGAGCAATCATGTTTTACATCTTTGAATCTGTTGAATATGTGGCCCTGTGCTTGTTTAGACCTTTATGCGCCTCGTTCTCTGTTCCTGCCTGTCAGTGAAAGAGCGGTTCTTAGGAGGGTAGGTGGCTGGAGCTGTGCCAGTCACGACTGGAAGGAGGAGAGAGAGAGCGATAGATAAGAAGAGGAAGGAAAGAGCAAGGCTCCTTACATTGCACTCCCTCCTGCTGATGCCAAGAAAATGGTGGGTTGACGCACACACCGCCTCACACAATGTGAGATAAGCATGCATGGATTCATTATAAAGCAACAAGACCACACACCCAGGGCAGGACTTAGGGGGCTGGGGTCCCTGGGCTTGAGTTTATGCCCTACTTACGCTACAAACATCATCATGGAGTAGCACAAATTACACAAAAATTTAAATATGCTTTGAGGTTCCTAGAACAATTAATATGCAACATGCCTATAGTCAAAGTTTAGTGGTAGGCTAATATTAAATGGTCATTATAATACAATATAATGCAGGATGCGCTCTCTCGGTTGAGAGAAGATCAAAACTCTAATAATAAAGCCAAGAGAAAACTGTCTTTTTAAATTCATTGTCATAGCTATCTGTCCTCTTATGTCAGATTCTTAAATTTAGTCAACAAATTCAATCAGAATGCAAAGACACGGTGTATGACTATTATGACCAAATAAAAGGAAGTCGGTATCAATAAAATCCATTTTTGGATTGACGCAGGCTGTTTAGACATGGCATGTATGGATTTACACAGCAAATTATAATTGCATAAATTATGTTAAGAGATGTTTTAAATGTAATTTTTTTCATGTAGAAATATGAAATGATTGAAAAAAATTTAATAAGTCTACTTTTTAACTATGAAACTAACACTGCCAGTAGGTGGCGGCAAGTGTCCATCTTAATGAGGGAGTTGAATCCTTTATTCAACCGATTCGTTCAAAAATCCTAATTCGTTTAACATAGCAAACGACTGTATTTATGAATGGGTAGCCTAATTGAATAATTTACTCCTCTGATTCTGTCAAAAATGCAGATATTTTGAGTTCTGCTGTTTGTTCTATTTTCTTTGACGGAGCAAAAACAGAATGTATCTATAAAAGTTACTCAGGAACTTTATTGAACTGTTGTATAAATGTCACATTTGCGATTGTGCAGATGTTCGGAAAAACAGCACTCTTGCTGGTGTGATAACTCACATAGGCTTGTGTTATAAATATATAAATGTATAACTCATAGGCCTAAATGTTTTTATGACATATGCCTATTCCTATATTGTGATGGCAGTGGAGAGAGCGCTCAAAACTCTCCAGAGCACATAATTTAGTGAAAAAAATTATAGAAATGATCATTCTCTGTAAAGTAATGAGACGTGAACATATTAGAATTTATCAAGATTTTTCTAAATGTGCGCTCTTTTGGACTAAAAGCCTAATTGCAGCTGTTTAAAGTAGCCGATCGCAATGGAGCGGATGCGGATCAACACGCGTGTTATTCTATGTGAAATAAAGATAAATATCAGGTTGCGCAATTTGATTATGTCCTCGAAGCTCTCAGTCAGAGGATATTGGTATTTTATTCGAAACTATAGCCTTTTAAACTACTCCGTGAGCGTGGAAAGACGCGTTTGGCGCGCGCACGCTAAAGTCACTACTTTGGGCTGATTATGGCACTTGCTCGCACATGGCCAGACAGTGGAAATACGGATAATAATTTCTAGATATCTGGCATACAAGTTAACCGAACTAAACAAACGAACGAAATAGGGTAAGGGAAGCATGGGCTGCAGCCCAGTCAAGCCCAATGGTAAGTCTGGCCATGCACACACCGTTGTGTTTTGTTTAGCGACCGACTATTCCAGTTTTATTGACAGAATCTGTGGACTTCTATAAGAATTCCTGCAATCATTTTAAAGTGAAGAATTGTGGAATTCTGTAAAAAGGATTTCACTCAAATAGAACAGTGTTGTTTAAGTTTTAACATAGTTTTAGTAATATTTTGAAGTAGCTTTCACAAGTAGCTTTCACAAAAGTTCACATTTTCCCTGTGTTTTCTTTTTCAGTTTTAGTTTTAGTTAGTTTTAGTTTTTATTTAACAATTTTACTGCTTCAACTTAACTCTTTCCCCATCCCCGCCATTGACGGAAATTTCCGGCATTCCGTGATTTCACTGTTATATGGTAGGGGGCGCTATTACGCATCTTCTGAAAGAGGACTGAATCTTCTGATCAAAACACATGTGAAGATGAAGCAGAAACAAGCGATATCACATGTAAGGATATGCATGTGTAAAATAACGCGATCATCAACATTAAACAGCATACAAATCAAAACTGAATGAAATGTCGACCCATGACGAGCTTTAGGACTGTGAAGCTTTGGGACGGTGTTGATGGCTTGATCTACATCTATGTTTTGATCACAATTCTGAATCCGACCTGGATGTAGTCTTTGACAAAAACTTTTTGCTCAAAATGTTGCTTTTTTTTAACGAAACTTACCCACATTCAAGTGTTGATAAAAAAAATAATATATGAACAAATTTTGAGAAAATGATCAAAAATGGTGGCTGGCAACTTTTACAAAAAACACTGGCGGGGAAAGAGTTAAACATGTTAAACATTTCAGTTTATTGCCAAGTTTTTCAAGTAATATGCATATATTTATTTTATTTCAGCTTTATTTCAATTAGCAGAAATGTGTTGCAGAAATGAGCAGAAATTGAAGAATATTAAACTTTGGGAAAAACGCAGCGCTCAACACTGTCACTTTTTATCCAGTTGTCCAATCACAATGGAAAATGACAAATACCACACCGACCAACCGCCATATTCTGCTTGTATACTACGATAACAAAGACAAGAAGAAGCACATCTCTTTATCCAAAACTAGTGCCAGAGCAAGTGCGTTGCATTGTGTGGACATTTTTATATTCAGAAACATGCTATTGGCGAAATCAGATACTAGTAATAGTTCCGCGGATTTTCCGTATCAGCACATACAGCGTCTCTCAACTGATTAAAAAATGCTGTGCCGCCAAAGCAAGGCGTTTTCAGCCGGCCCTGGACCTGGAAGTCTAATAAGTATAAGACGAGGCTGAAAGTAGCGTGTTTACTGATTGTTTTCTTCTAGAAAACACCCAAAATCGTTCCAAATTCCTGTTGAGGAAGCAGTCCTGCATTAGCAGAGAAAATGTTCCCTTGTCGAAGCCTGAAAGTGGATGAAGGATCCGTGTGCTAACGATCCGTCGCTGTGTCATTCCTGCTCCCTTTGTTCCTGCCTCACTTTTTATTTCTTTCAACCTTCCCCTTTTTCAGTCTGCAGCTTCCCGGCAGTGTACTTCTCCCTCTCTTGCCTTCTCTCTGAGACCCAAGAGATTTGGGAGCTTTTGATCAGATTTGTTAGAGGCCTTTCCTGTCGTTCTCTCACTTTTCCCGCCCTCTCGTTCTCACTGATACCACAGATACTTCTTGCTCCTCACATTATTTCTTCTTTCCCCATATTTGCCCATCCACCCTTCTGGTCTTGCTTTTTTATTTTATTTCCTGCAACCCATTTCGCCAAATACACTGATGAAATGATTACATGCATTGTTTCAAGTATGTCTCTCTTTTTGTCCCCCGAGGAGTGGAGAGAGAATGAATTCGCTTTGTGCTCTTTTTTTCATGACAGTCGATTTTTCATATATAAAATTATCGTTTATAATGGCCAGCCAGGAACTACAGATAATAAAGATTGCCATCACTAACCAATTGGAATCTCGTTGTGATGAATCCAATCTACTTCTAGAAATTATCAGAAAGAATAGTAATTAAAAAAATAGTTTTTTTTTCCCACCTATGCATTTCTTTTGAAAGACCTGCCAACAGTGAGTGAATTTACAACTCATAAATATTACTCATCAGCCATGAAACTGTATTAATTTTCATTAAAAACATATTTAATTTTTTGACATTATGCATTTGACAGAAGATATATATATGTGTGTGTGTGTGTGTGTGTTTGGATAGTTCAGGGGGTTAAGGTGTCATTGCTTTGGGGTTGCTAATGTATTTTTGATTGGTTGTTATCAAAGTGTATAGCTAAAAGGTACAATATTTCTGTTGTTTAGATTGGTTTTTTCCAAGCCCATCCCCTCTTCAATCCATTCAGTTTAATTGGTTGCTTACTGTATGATGTCATAGGTAGGGTGTTGAGGCCATTAATACATTTGCAATTCTCTTTTCATCCTCCTTTTTCTTCCTCATACTCTACGTTCACACCTTATGTTCGTAACTCCAATCCCTAGTATCCCTTGTGCGCTTGGCGTCTTCCAGCCCTTGTTCTCTTGGCTTCTGTCATCCTCTCTTTCTCTCTCTGTCCCTCGCTCTCGCTCGCTGCCCTTTTGAAGTGTAAATCTCTTCAGCAGGACTCCTGGCTAATGAAGCTGCTGTCTTGCTGTAATTAGAAGCATCTTGGATTCCCTTGATGCGACTGTTGTGTGGAGAGAGAAGAGAATACATCACAGAAACAAAAAGACAGATACACTGATACTCAGAATTGGCTACAGTCTGAAATACGGTGTGGGAATACTAATGAGTCACATAAACGAAACCGCCAATAGTCAATAATTGCCATTTTTCACCGGAAAGGTGGGCTGAATACTCAATATGGAGATGGATGGAAGGTGGCTATTATCTTAAATGAGACTTTCATCAGAAGCGTTGAAATGCATGAACGCCTTTGCTTCTATAATGGTTAAAATCACACCTACGGACGTACAAAGAGAGGGAAAGAATAACTGTGCTTTGATGTTGTATAACCTGGTCCATTTTTGTGTTAATAAGAAATTGAATTCTCCTAAAATATCAGAGTAGTCATAGTTTAGTACAATAATGTGGAATTTCAGAACTGTAAAAATTTACCAGTTCAGTCAGAATACACTTTAAGCATTCATTTTATGGTTCAAACTAAAATCCATCCATCCATCCATCCATCCATCCATCCATTCTCTTTTGCAATTTTTTTATTATTATTATTATTATTTTTATTCCAGTTAGTTGCCAATTAAGGCAACATGTCTCATTTTCACTTAAGCTTTAAGGTTTCCAATTATAATATTTTAGCTTTATTTCAATTATCAAAAGCTTTTTTTCTTTTTCTTTAATAGCTTTAGTTTTATATTTCTTTCATATTTTGGTTGAAAGAATAAAAATGTTTGATGGAGCAAATCGTTTTTATGTATTGCATTTCTACCAAAAAAATAAAAAAGTGTAAAATATTCACAGTTATCTCTGAATCTCTTTTGCAATGACGAGGATAAGTAACTGACAATTTTATTTTTTATCTTTGGTTGAACTATCCCTTTAAGAGAGATCACTGACTTGACTGCCTTTGGTTTCGCACACAGTAAATGTATCACAGTAATTACACGGAAAATCGACATGCTTTTTATCTAGACACATGCACACACTAATAATGTACGTGTTTGTAATAAATATGCATGACGAATAGAAAAATCGAGCCGGCACAACACAAGCCTTCCAAAGGTTCTCTCCAAGGAGAAGAAACTTTGTGAAAAAAATAAAAAATATTAGTGTGAGAAAAGCTTCTTGTCCCACAGAGGAAAGGACAGACAGTGAAAAGGAATCAATGTAGTTAGAATTCAGAATGTTGTTTCCCATTAAGACATAATCCCACTGCTGTCGATGCCAGATCGGGTGTTGTCTTTGCAGTCGAATGCTTGGATAGAGATCAAACGAATTCAAGGAGAGACGTTCCCAAAGCTTCCTGAATATAATGTCCTTGCGAAGGAACACAAACCCAGAATAATGTTACAGGGGTCAGTCAAAAAAACAGTTTTTACATTGAAAAAATGACGCACTTCAGCTTTAAAGAAGGAAATAAATCAAATCAAATATATGCATAGCAGCATATTGACTTCAAGCAAATCAAACATGACTTCAGACATTTTTAAAATTGTATTTTGATAAGCACAAGTAATGCAAACATGCACTGTCATCACTGAATGACAATAACCGCTGCAGACACTGTTGGCTGTGGGTTCCTCTGTTATGGCTCTATGACTGATGTCTTAATAATGTTTTATGAATAAGGCACAGGCCTACAGGTGGCCCACAGATGACAGGGGAGTCGTAACGTGTTTTCTTTCATGATCAACACGAGGACTCTGGGATTGGCTGGGTGACAAATTACATTTTCACTTTCATTTATGGCCGATAGGGTAAAAAAACAGGGGGGAAAACATGGAGGAGAATAGAATAAAGGATTGTGATTTGAGTAAAGGAATGTATTTCGGCATATGTTCCCTGCGTTGACGTTTCATATTTAATATTAATGAACAGATTGACTGTTTAGACTCGTGGCGTGTTTGTGGATAAACGTGTTACAGGAACAGATCACCCAAAAAAAATGAAAATTCAGTAATTATTTCTCACTAATAGTATTTCCCTCCAATAGGCTGTTAATCGCTGCAACTGAATAATTGAGTCAGAGGAATGAATATGAAATTTAGTGTAATTGTAAAGTTTAATGATTTTGCTGAAATAATAATAAAAAAAGTGGAATTGCAAATAATTTTATTTGATGACATTTCAAATAAAAATTTGAAGAACCGAATCAATCTAATTTGAATTAATAATTCAGATGGTTTTGGATCAGCTGATTTATTGAAAAGTTTTGACTCATTGAAGAATGATTCATTTATAAATTGCTATTTCTTTTATTTTTGGGTGGGGTGGACGTTAAGATATACAACGAATAATGGTGTAATTTTTGAACCATCATATAGGACTTACAGAATATTTAAAATATAGTGCTCAAGTCATATTTAATGAAACTTTTATGATGGTTTGGTGTCCTTTTAGAAGCTTTAAAGGGATAGTTCACTTTGAAATAAAATTTTGGTATGTTTTAGCTTACCTCAAGGGCATCCAAGATGTAGGTGTCTTTTTTTCCGCAGTAGTTTCAATTTTGATATTTTTAGGTCAAACCGTTCTTGTCTGTCAGTCATATAATGCAGGTCGATGGTCACTGTCTCAAAACACAAGCACAGAGTCCAAATTAAAACAATTCCCCATCGTCCAAATTAAAACAATTCCCCATCGTAAGTACACATTGATGGCCTAAGACACGAAACGAGCGGTTTGTGTGAGAAAACGAACAGTATTTATATCGTTGTTATCTCTTGAACACAGCACACGTCCAAATGATCTGACGGCGTGGGCGGGTATAGATATATAAATAGATGTCGCCTTGGCTACTGCAGTTCATTGGAACGAAACCGTAGCCAAGCGACATCTAGTGTATACATCTATACCCGCCCGCGGGCGGGTATAGATGTATACACTAGATGTCGCCTTCGCTACTGCAGTTCATTGGAACGAAACCGTAGCCAAGGCGACATCTATTTATATATCTATACCCGCCCGCGCCATCAGATCATTTGGACTCTGTGCTTGGGTTTTGAGACAGTGACCATCGACCTGCATTATATGACTGACAGACAAGAACGGTTTGACCTAAAAATATCAAAATTGAAACTACTGCGGAAACAAAGACACCTACATCTTGGATGCCCTTGAGGTAAGCTAAAACATATCAAAAATTAATTTCAAAGTGAACTATCCCTTTAAGGTATCAGTCCACATTCATTGTCATTGCATGGAAAAGAATAACCGGTAGCCTACAAAATATCGAATTTTCTCTGCTTTCATGCATGGGAAAAAAAGGGTTTGGACTTCTGGGTGAGTAAATAGTGACATCATTTTTATTATCTGGATGAATTGTTTCTTTAATTGAACACATTCGCTGTCTGGACTCATTGAGTGTTTGTGGGTAAACATACAGTATCAATTCAGTGTCATTTTAGAAAGAGCAGGAGGCTGTGAAATGCTCCGTTGGAGTTGTCTGTCTGTTTAATGTGTTGGTCTTAGTGATAGTGCCAAAACTCACTTTTCAAAATTTGCTGTCTTCCCCCATCTGTGTTACGAAACAAATGCTCCGTGAAATTTGTTAAAGGAAATGTGAAGTACATTGTTAATATCCTGTATCCCTCTCAGGATTTCTTTAGCCACAGTGCTAACTCAACTGTGCACAGTATGTGGATAAAAGTCTGTGAGGAGATACTGAGAGGATTCTGAGATTCAAATTTACCTCAGAAAAGGTAGTTTTCCAGCTGAGAACTGATTATTAATTCTAACGAACTAGCTAGCTTAGCTTCAATTAGTTAGCTAGTTTATATATATAAGCTAGCCATTGTGTTGATGCTGTTTTACTTAGAAAATGTATATTGAAGTGAAATGGGTTGCAAAATAAGTTTAGTGGTAATTTTAAACTTGAGATGAGAGAATTGTTATTGTTTTTCTGAAGGATATGAAACATGCTTTAAATGCAACACCAAACACTAAACTTGCCAGAGGGTTAGCGTGCTTAGCTAGTTCATTAAGCTGTGGAAGGCTTCGGCAGCTTACACCTAAATAGTCCCAGGCTCGGCTTTCATGTAAACCGTTCTTTAGAATCCTTGCCTGAAGGCCTCCAAACATTTTTCCTCTCTGCGAGCGATGGGAGAAATGAGTTTTGGCGGGTAGGCACTTCGGTAATAACTCAAAACATAGGTATAATCAGGATTTTCATCAGTGCCCTATATAGTCATTTCAGATAGTGGAAATGTGATGTTATAGAGAGAAACGGGTAGTGATATACAGTGTTACGCTGTGAGTTTCAAAGATATAGCAATATCAAGATAATATTGTGGCAAAAACATTTTCAAGCTACATTTTTCTCCTTTTTTGTGGCCTGTTTCATACCGCATCCTGCACTATGCTAACTTTCTTTTGTGAAATCCAAATGTCTTCGTTCGACCCCAAGTTTGCTAGCTATTTTGCCAACGCTAGATGGACATGCTCATCTCTGATTTCAGTACAGTGTTTTGTTAAAGTTCCAGAATGGCTATAACTACGAAACTAGTAGATAAAGCACATCTTAAAAGGGAGTCTGATTATATTCAGTTTGCAGTAGCTAAACTTGCCCTTTGCTAAGTAAGGATTTAATTTGATTCGCTCGTGCATACAGTATTTACCAAAAGAGTGTTCTTGTAGAAGTACTTATGAAGATAATTAGCATCTCTTTATCTGAAGATATTACACTGTTGATCCAAAAAGAAATGCCCAATTTGACTGATATGCTCAATTTGTTAGCTTGGGGATTAGCCTTATGCATCAGCAATATCAACAGTCTGAAATTTTTCCCAGAACAGACACTTTAACAAATGTTGTTGTGATAATGAAAACAAGATTGGTTAACAAGGCTAACAAGAAGGGATGTTCATTGAACAGTATGTATCTTTGATGAATTACAGTAGCTTGTAATGGATTTCTTAAATGCTAAAAAATGAGCACTGCTCACTGTCCAAAATCTTCCTATGACTAATCAGACGTTGGCGAAATGCTTTGTTGGCAAAATGGCTTGGTTTGGACACTGGATAATTTATATGGAAAGCTGTCTGTTTTGTATCCAAACAGCAGAACGTATCTATTAGTGTGCATTTCAAAGGCTTTTGTACTCCTCGGTTCACTGTTGTCCATAGCTGTTTGCTTGGAGGATCTCTGCCCCAATTTTGTTATCTTCTCGAGCATTCATGCAGAGTGAGCGGACCATGAGCAACGCTTTCTAGTTCATTCTCTATGGGAGCCAAGCTGCACTAGGATTGACAGCAGAGCAGAACTACAGAGCATCAAAATGTTAGGAAATGCTGAGCTTTATGCAAATCAGCCAATCACTGTGAGCTCAAGGTAATCACATTTTACTCACAACTTGATTTTATATACTGTAGCTTTATTGCTAAATTGATTTCAAATGGGCTTTGCACAATTTACTTTTAGCTATGGTGTGGGTAGTTAGGGAAAATGGTAAAAAAAAAAAATCATTGTGATGACTTTATTGACCGTTTAATGAATGCACTCTTAAATAATACTTAAATCAACCACTTCTGTAAATGAAATGTTAATTGTCAGGACTGGGTGATATAGCAATAATAATAGGCCTATAACAATTATCATTTGGTAAATACCAGTATTATAATTTTTTTCCATTTTTTTTCTTTAAATTCGTTTTTGTCCCATTTTGTCCCTAAATGAACTTTTTTTTTTTCATTTACATGCACACATATTTTAATAAAACATCTTAATATATTAATAATCCATTCAAAGACAGGTGAACATTTTTGAGTGATGATGCCATTGAATGAGTTTGAAATGATTCACAGAAATTAATCAAATATATAAAAAAACAGACATTTTTGCTGCTGAAGTTTAAATCAGAACCAAATAAACACTGAATTAAAATCATCATCAATATGTTGTGAATATATATCACATCCGACACTAATTGCCACCTTTTTTTGCACTCTATTGCTTCTTGCAATCTCATTTCCTCTCATGACATAATTTTAGCATCTAGCTCCTAGCACCTAGTGGCGTTTATCACTACGTCCCCTCCTTTCCATCTGTCAGGCTTGTCTGCAGCCATATCTGCATCGCAGTGCTAGCGATGACCTAATGTTGTTAATTCGGGTGCTGATAGTCTCCCTCTGAGTTTGTAGGGAGATATGTGAATCACTCTGCTATTATCATCCGGTTCCTGCTGACATCAGCAACAACAACAGCAGCAAGGAAATCCCATTGATTCCTCTTTCAGATACGAGCCTGACAGTCATTAAGTGTGTTCTGAACGAATATAGTCAGAGTATGGAGATGAATATAAGGTTTTGTCACCTTGAGACAATTTAAAAGGAAAATTGAGATTCAGCAACATTGCAAGTTGTTTTATGCCTTGCGATATTGCAACAAATCCTTTTTTTTTTCCTGCCCGTAGCCTGCTGTTTATTCCATTTATAAACATTAAGGGCACTGTAAGGATCCATCTTAGGATTGATGATATGTGCTGCTGGCAGTTTTTAAGATCTCACACTAGGAGTGTGCTGTGCATCAGAGCAATTCAATGGTGAATCACATTAGAATACATAGAAACTACTCCATCTTTCTAATCTGTGCCACTGCATCCTTTGAGTATCGTTAATATGCACATTATGGAAGTTTTTTGGTGTTTTTTGCTGTGAGATAAAAAATTGTTTGTCAGCCATTTTAGCGGGGGTTGTTTACGAATGTTGCGGAAAACCGTGACGCAGTGAGATGAAGGTCAGATCAGAAGTTATGAGGCAAACAAATGTTGGAACAAAGGAAAACGATGAAAGTCGTGCAGAAAGTTTAGTAATGGCAGACTACAAAGTCAAACAGTTTTGTTTGCAACGGTTTTGACCATTGTTTCACCCCATGCTGAGACTTATTTGACATCCCCCACCCCAAATTTGAGCGTACTCTAAACCAGAGCAAAACACCCTGCTGTTTCTGAAGTGGCACTGTGACTCAAAGGGGGACAGAGGCACCTGGCATGGGTTCTGACAGACCATACACCATGGACAATCAATCAGCGCTCGAAAATAATTTGTTCGAAACAGTGACCTACTTTGGTGAGGTTCAAGACTAGCATAAGGTAACTCACCATTGGCAGGAGAGCATTAGAAATGAAGGTTGTTTTGAGAACATGCTATGCTTGAAGCTCCCAGTGATGACCATTTTTGAACTTCAAATGGGACATCAAGGCTTAAAAAGGTGCCTTACAGGCATCAAGTAAAGTTGCAAGAGAAGTTGCTTGCTCAGTGACTAAGGTTGTATACGAGGTGGTGATTAGCCTAGTGTAGCGTTCTTGCCTAAATTTTGCAATTTAACACAGGAGAGGAATGGCCAGAGGTTTTCAAAATAGCTGCAAAGGGCATCACCAATTCTCAAGTCAAATAACAATCATTATCATAAGGGTGATGCAAGTTTGCATGCCACATAAGAAATACCCGTTAAAAAAATGTGTGCCCTTATCCCACTGAGGGAGTGAAAAATGAATGCACTTATTATCTTGGTAATATTCCATGAAATTTGAATAAATAGTGATTTGAATTAAATTTGCCATGGTTTCACAATATTTGATAGAGACACACTTGCTTTAGCTATAAAAAAAACACAAGTAAAGCTGCTAAGAAAAGCCATGATAAGTCCTTTAATGAAATATGACCCAGCATAGGCTGGAAATCATTGCCAGACAAAAATTTTTACCATCTGGACTACAGACATTTCCACATTATGAGTAAAATGCGTTTCTTGGGTCTCATCTGCTTTGTGGAAGAGTGTTTCTTATTGGAAAATTGAAGGCGGCCGAGAGCAAGATATGTATTATAATACGGCATTGTGGGATCCTGTATTACAGCGGAAAGGTTTGTGACTGAATCCGTTAGGAGCCGACTCCACAGGTGACGTGTCGCCCTTGAGCCAAGTACATGGAAATGAGACAGGTACTTTTCCTCAGGCCATCAATCTCCAGCTTAATTTGTAATTTGGTGAATGGTAAAGTACAAAGCAAGAAGGCCTATAATAACTAGAGAAAGATGTTTGCATTCCTATTTATCTTAATGGCACTCTTTGTTATTGACTTCCTGAGCTGTTGCGTGAATAGAAGTCTATTTCACTCTTTTAAGAGTTCTTGTGCACTGGTAAAATACTATACACCAGGGGTGCCCAATCCTGTTATTTGAGATCTACCCTCCTGCAGAGTTCAGTTCAAACCCTGCTTCAACACACCTGTCTGTAATTATCAAGTGTTACTGAGGAGCTTAAATTATCAGGTTCAGGAGTATTTGGTTAGGGATGGAGCTTAGCTTTGCAGGAAGGAGCAAGAACATGATTGGGAAACCTTATTATATTCTGTAATATCTACTGTATGAGCTGTTTGGAGGTAAATAAGTCACAAAGTTGTCTCTTTAAGGGCACTGCCCTAGTGACAAGCTGTTGCACCACTAAAGGTACAGTGTTTGCTAAAAAAATGTCTGAGACTAATAATAATGATATGTTCTATGAAATGAAATTTCTACCAGCAGGGCCTAACCTTTCCACCTTGACATAGATATATAGGAGGGAGTAGAACAGAGGAACATAGAGAGAAATAATAAGGGTCAAAAAAAGAAGGTAAGCAGTCCAAGTGGGATGTCAGCAAGGGAAATAGTTTCCGTAAGGTGCTTCGGTATTGTAAGGGTCGAAGAAATGCAGAAGGGTTTGGTCCAGTTAGGGTGTATCCCAGTCATACAGACATGTTCCCCCCAGGCTAAGGACCGGAAAGGGGCGTATCAGCCCAGCATCTTGGCACGTTTTCCCAAATCTAGGGTGCAGTTGTATTGAAGGCACAGGGGTACAAGCAAAGGTGGGTCACTTCATCACAGCACTAAGACTAAGAGTATTGCAATTGCTGTTATGGGACTGTTAGACAATACTCTAGTCTCCCAGCATGCTAACATTCAACTTCTTACTTTCGGCCATCTGCTGATTGCAAGGGATGATTTGTGTTCCTTTTTGGGATGATGACCACTCAGTTCCTTATTAACAAACTTCCCCAGGTATCCTTCATATCCTTGACATCAGTCTTCCTTCCTTCATGTAACTTTCTCTCTCTTATTTCACTCGCCTCTGCTGCCTCCCTGATGCGAGTATCACTCTAGGGTTCCCCAAGAGCGGTGATTAAGTCTGAAGGATGTTATCACCCCAGTTCATGAAAACCTCACGCTGTGTGCTTCGTTTTATAGACGGCACAGTGAGTGATTTAGAGAGAGGACCCTAGGATAGGCAAGTGACTGGTATCGTGGTAGGATGCTCAAAAAGGTACGTCAGGCAGAGGTGAATGGTGCTCAACGGGGTCTGACTCACAGCCCCTCTCTCATCCGTCCTCTCGAATGACAAAGAGTGATTGAGCCAATCCGACATTGCCCAGAGTTCTGGTTAAACCTGAGTCACTCACCAGGATTTGGAGGTCATGATTCAAAGGTGAGACATAAAATGAGAAAGAAAGAGAGGAGTTGAAAGTAAATGAAAAAATAGACTACAACCTGCTGTGAAAAAGAGAAATTAAGCTTTTGGTGACTCATAGGTTGAGGACAAGACTGCAGCATAATGACTTCGAATGAAAAGGAGACATGAACAAAGACTCGAGATGTCGTCAGCCCAGCGTGCTTCCATTATTGTCATATTGCCTGTGAATGAAAAACACAACTCTTTTTCAAGCCTTTCATTTTCCAGTACAGTAGACCATACACATGTTCTTCAGACTAGCAGACTGAAACCACTTAGGTCAGTGGAGTCCCCTTGGGCCCTACTGTATATATGAACAATGAAAGTACTAGCTCAAGCAGTAGACGTCACAACTGAAGCATTGGAGAAAAGTGTAGGGGTGAAGCTACGTTCACACTGACAGCAATTAAACCGCTGGAGCTTGTCGAGTGTCTGCGCTTGTAAGCTTTCCTACTTGTCTGCTTTATCCAACTGTTTCCGTTGGTGGTTGTTGCTCAAGGTGAACCCTGCTCAATTTTTTGTTTTGCCTCGCTAACAGTTGCTCAAGTTACTAGAAATTGGCAACTCTCATCAACGATCTGGATCAACAGTCTTGCTAGTGTTAGCCATTTTCTACTGTACAAGGTTGTCCATTAGTCTGCTAACTTTGGTAAATCTCTGTTGTATGTGGCTGGATTTTCTTATTGTAAAAACAAAAACAAATATTATACCTCCCAATAGCTTATTGCCCTTATCTGTAGGTTTTATACATGTATTACACCAACATTTGTGGATTTATCCTAACTCGTACTGAACATTATTTGTTTAAGACTGATTGAAGCATTGTGAATTACTTACCTACTGAGGTACACAGGTTTCTATGCATGATTACTTGTTTGTTTTTTTTAATTCACCATTTTGTTCAACTACGAAAGGCCTGGCAGCTGCTGCTTTATACTGTATACTCTAATGTTGTTTAATGACAGTATATAGAGGCATGGGAATATCTCATTAGCCTGTCATTACAGTGTCCTTCATCAAGGGCTTCTTCTTGCTTTCTTGGAAACTGCATAGACATTAAACAGTGATACGTCCTATTTGTGGTAAATTTAGCCTTAGTGAGAGCTAGGATGGCAGGTTCCCAGGAACTTTTTCGACAAAATACTTGTGGTGGTAGGGCACTACACGTTTTTTTGGCATCGTCTCTAAATTTCCCTGAGGTTGCCAATCTTTTATTACTCTCATCCAACTCCCAGTGACCAGCCTTTTTTGTTATTTATAGGGCCGTCAAGAGATCCTATAAGAAAGAAAGATCACAAATAATTATTTTTTCTGCTAAGAGATTTTTTGCTGACTTGTGGGTTTCTTTTCTTCCTCCTTTTCTTTCTCCTCTCTCTTTTCCTTTCTATTCTAGTATGTTACTTTGTTTTATGATGTAGTTATATACTAAACACAGTATTAGCCATACATGACAAATTCTGGATGTTACAAGAGAATGAAAAGCTCTGGGTAATCAGGAAACTATGAGGAGCATATTGTTAATTAATTTTATTAATTCACTTTTATTAAGAACACCTCCACATCTCAGCATTCATTTTTATTGATTTGCCATTTAATGGCGGCAGTTTTAATTAAAAGAGATTCTGAAATGCCAACATGCTTTAAGGAGCCAAGAAAAGCTCACTAGGAAAGCCCATTACATGTGCAGTACATCGAGATGAGAATGTAGGACAATAAAGTAACAACATAGGAGAAGTTATGCTAAACATAGAAAGGCCCTGTTTAGTTTCTCATGAAAACCATGTATCTGCCATGTGAAATACAGTTTCTCACATGTACTGTTTGTGCTTAGTGTTGTCCCTTTGGCTATGGTATATTGCTCAGATTTAGATGAATGTCTTATACATGGCTCCAGATTTGAGTATTAAGGCCCATTATGTGGTCTTCAATGAAAAGAAAAAAAAAAAGATCTACCAGGGGCCTAATAAGATGATCCTGCTCTTTTAAGCAGATAATACCAGCTCAATAAAATCTAAGACTTGGATATAATAGAGAAATAATATGCATGAAATATTATCAGTCATTTTCATTCTTGATGAACTAAAATCCACGGATTTCTAGGGATTAGATTACACTATTTGTGCATTGTAATTGTGCATTACATTATTTGTGCTGTATGACGCAAGCAGGATGCTTTAAAGATTGCATTAAGATGGCTGACCAAGATATTGTTTAAGCAGCTGACGTGGACAAGCTGAGGGACAGAACAGAAGGTCAAGCGAAGAAGAGTCAAGGATCAAAGGGCAACAAAAAAAATTCAGCCCAAATTGACTTAAATATATGTGAAAGAATTGTAAGGACTGGTTGGAAGTTGTTGGATTATCACCAATGACCTTAATGCATGTTCAGTAATGCTTTTAAGCAATTCTTTGAATCATCATTGATACCCAAGACATTTCTCCTGCCATTTAGCCTACCTCATGTCACTAGTGTTTAGCAATCTTTCTCTTCCCTCTTGATTTCGTCTGTGCCTTCAGTCAGTCAGTGTTCTGCTTTGAGAGCCGCAGGGTAACTCTCAATCCGTTTCCTACATCGTCCCAGCACAATAGATGAAATGGAGGCCCAAGCTACAACTGAACACCAAGTTTATCTCGTTCCTGACGTCTGATACTACAAACCGAATCTCCAGGTAACCCTAGCAGAGTAGACAAGAAGTGGCAAAAACAGTCAGATAGATGACTAAAAGAAAGCAGGGTATAAAAATAACAAATAGAAAAAGAAAAAAATGGATGCCTGACTGTCACATGACATGTGCGACGGTACACCCTGGAGTGGCACTTTGAAATGTCAACACCTGCCGATTAAAACAACAGGAGGGGAACAGAAAGCAAGAACAAGTATGGAGGAGGTATGGAAAAAGAAAGATTTTGAATAATGCAGACTGGAGTACGAGGGGCGGAAAAAACGAACCCAGTTTGAAATGTCAAGTGCCAAAATGTGAGCAAGAAGGCCCATTGCTCCTTCACCTAGGGTGTTGAACTGACACTTTTCTGGGAGGCTGAAGGAAAATGTCTGCCTTTCTCGGGCACGGATACTTTGAGCAAGGTATAAATCATGCTGGCACAATGAAAGCAGGACTCAGCACTGCACTAGAACTTAGCAAGAAATCTGGCCTGTTTTCTTTTTTATGGTTCACTTCTTTTTGTTTTCACATGCTAACTTTTTACATGCTAACTGAAATGGTGGCCTGATCCAGTTGTCAACATGAAATCAAAGTGTCTTTCCAGTTTACTTTCTTAGTACAATCCTAGTCATGTAAACGATTCATTGGTTCACGTTATTTAGAAGAAAACAGTGTTTATAATCTTTCTTCAAAATGTGCAAATTCTGTCTGCCTCTAAAGTGACTTTCCTTTTCCAATGACATTGCCTAGGCCTAGTGGACTGTTTGATCATGTAAACCGATAGCCAAAGAGCAATTTATGTATTTTATTGGCAAACTCACAATACCTGAAGAGAGCTATCTAGCTGTTATCATTCCCATTATTATTAAAACCTCAGTTGCTCAGTTTGCATATGTACTGTACCTCTGAAAGAAAACTCTGAAGGCTGCTTAAATTTTGGGGAGCTAATCATCTCAGTCATTAAAGCCTTGTTTTACTCTGTAATATCGCATTACGGAAGTAAAATGGCTTTTAATGCTATTTCTGTCAGGACCACTACCGTCAAATACGATTGACAATTAGCATACAGTTTGGATTGGCGGTATGGTTCCGTTATGGGCGAGAACTCCCTGCACATCCATGCAGCCTAGCATAAGAGCAGGGAGAGCAGCAATAACCCCCCTTGGGGTAAACAGAACAGAACCAACATGAAAGTTTGCAAATATATTTCATTCAAAATTTTAAAGTACAACATATTTCGAGAATTTATTCTGATTGAAGGGGAATCAGAATGCCAAATCCTGACTGGGCGAGAGAAGGAGCTGGGGATGGAGGAGGGTTATTAGCTCCTGAGAAACGCGATAGCTTCTGATAATACTGAAGGAGCTTATATATGTATATGGTGATAGGCGTCGTATTCCTATAGGTAGATGTGGATCAGCTGAGGGTCAGCTGATGCGAGCTTGACTAACGTGACCTGCCAGAACTAACGCTACGCTTGATTTAATGCATTTTCTGGGTTCTTGGGACTATTTCACTTTAACTTGCTTTCCAACTTGTGTTTTACATAAGTGGTTTTGCTAAACTGCTAAAGATGAGTTTTAGCGCCTTGCTAAGCATGTAAACTAAATATATGCAAAATGTTAATTGTGTTGTTTTACTAGACCCTATATCCCTTGGGTTTTGGCAGCCTCCTAAGATTTTCGTGACATACTCAAGATCCAAAATCATCTGTGACTCCATATAGACGTGTGACTTCTCTTTGAGTTCATCATAGTCAAGTGGATCTTTCCTCTCTGAATCCATTTAGTCCATCCATGATAAGTCTCCCTGCCTCCGATTTCACCTTCACGCTCTACCGTCCATGAAAGAGCAATCTAGTTTGAAGGGGGAGATAAAGTTCACCCATGTTTTATGTGAATACCTTTGCAAGATAAAGCTCAGTATGGGTAGATACAAATCTCTCTTGAAGAGATTGACGCCAAGAAGCATTGAAGCCTTGAAGCATCTCCTCGAGTTTTCTGTCACACTTGTTGTGTTCCCCTCAGAGATGGTACAAAAAGAGCCCTCAACTGAAGATGCCACTACAGGCACTTTTACCTCGAAGTGTCAACAAAAATATCTCTCCTCCCTAAACCGAGTGATTGAGTGTAGGTAAAGAAAGGAAAGAGTGGAAAAATGAGAGCAGGGAGTAAGAAAGTGTGTCAATTAAGATTAGCATGACATAAGTTCAAGGTAAAAAGGAAAGAGAGTGTAAGGGAAATAAAGAAGTGGTTGTTTTAGTTGTTCTTTATGTAGTTTTACCTGCTAGTTGTTAGTTTGAAAAAACTCCCCTCAAATTCCATTATATAAAACCTTTCAATAAACAGCAGCCGGCCCTTCCCATGCCGAGTACTGCCAAGATTCAAAATTTTAGCAGACAGATTAAACAGTTATGTACCAAAATTAGTGTTATTTATCAATTAGGAACATTAAAGGGATGGTTCGGAGTAAAATCAACCTAGGGTCCTATGCACCATGACCTCGAGCCTCGAGCTTCGAGCCTTGGTTGAACATTATTAAAGGGATAGTTCACTTTGAAATTAATTTTTGATATGTTTTAGCTTACCTCAAGGGCATCCAAGATGTAGGTGTCTTTTTTTTCGCAGTAGTTTCAATTTTGATTTTTTAGGTCAAACCGTTCTTGTCTGTCAGTCATATAATGCAGGTCGATGGTCACTGTCTCAAAACACAAGCACAGAGTCCAAATTAAAACAATTCCCCATCGTCCAAATTAAACAATTCCCCATCGTAAGTACACATTGATGGCCTAAGCGAGAAACGAGCGGTTTGTGTGAGAAAACGAACAGTATTTATATCGTTGTTATCTCTTGAACACAGCACACGTCCAAATGATCTGACGGCGCGGGCGGGTATAGATGTATACACTAGATGTCGCCTTCGCTACTGCAGTTCATTGGAACGAAACCGTAGCCAATGCGACATCTATGTATATCTATACCCGCCCGCGCCGTCAGATCATTTGGACGTGTGCTGTGTTCAAGAGATAACAACGATATAAATACTGTTCGTTTTCTCACACAAACCGCTCGTTTCGTGTCTTAGGCCATCAATGTGTACTTACGATGGGGAATTGTTTTAATTTGGACTCTGTGCTTGTGTTTTGAGACAGTGACCATCGACCTGCATTATATGACTGACAGACAAGAACGGTTTGACCTAAAAATATCAAAATTGAAACTACTGCGGAAACAAAGACACCTACATCTTGGATGCCCTTGAGGTAAGCTAAAACATATCAAAAATTAATTTCAAAGTGAACTATCCCTTTAAAGTTAGAGCTTATTTAGAGAAATCAGCTGGATGGCTTAGTTCAGGCGCAAATGGATCCAAGGATACATCCCGTAAATGACCCCACTAATAATCCCCAGAATGGTACCAAACTTATACAGTAGTACAAATAGGTTCTGTACTCATAAAACGAGGCATAGGAAAGTTTGTAAGTACATCAGGAGTTTATTTAAATAACACTTGCCTGATGACTCATGCTACCGCTAACCATCCCTTTAATTGTCATGAAGTTTTGATAAGCCTATAAAACTCCCCCAAATTGTTCTGGAAGATATTTACTTGAGTCAAAACTGCTTTTTAAAAACCTTTTTTATTACTGACCACACCTCTGTACCTCTGTGGCCGTATAGCCTCTGACTCACCCCTCCTAAATTAATATTCTGCCAGGGTAGAAAGAGACAGGCCAATAGACAGAGAGAGAACAAGTCATTCACACATATTTGATTAGAGAAAGACACTTGGATATGCAGTGAAAGAGAGAGAGGTATGTGCACAGGCACAACTACAGGCACTTTTATGTCCTGTGAAAATGTAATAAATATTAATATTTTGATATGAAGTCAAAACTTTTTACCATACCTTTATATCTTTTCTTATACTTTCTACTATCCTTTTTATTTATAGATGTAGCTTGTCAAATTTGGCAAACTAGGTAAATATTATTTAATTTTGTGTGTGTCTAGGTTACATAAAGTACTATGAAAATGAGATGTGGTTGAAATGGCATTTGTTGGTTCAGAAGGAAATTGTTATAAAATAATTATAAGCGTTATGAGAATGGTGCTTTTCAACATGATGGGATTTTTTTCCCCGCCCCTGTAAACCATGCTTAATTATATGCCATAATTTAGTTTGAAAGAAGAACAAGAAGTAATAGTAACATTGGATGTGGATTTCACTCACTATTTTACTGACTAACTTAAGCCCCTTTCACACAGAGCATTGATCCCGGGAAATTGCCGTAAAATCGCTAGAGTGCCTTCTGTGTGAACGCAAACACGTCCCGGGATTGATGAAGAAAGTATTGTGTGTGCCAGCAGCATCACCAAACATAATTTCAAAAAATATTGACAAACACACTGCCATTGGTCAGACCAACAGATAGTCCCGCCTCCAAACTCACACCATTGGCTGACCCACTTTCTGTTCAGAAAGAAATTAACTGTTTTTTTTTTTTGGTATATTTGCTGTTGGACATTATTGACTACTGTAGATAAACAAAACTAGTGAGAATGTGAAAAGTGTTTACTTTATAAGTCCACAGGACCAAAAGTGCCCATCGTTGAAGAAACACCCTTATACACTGATATTAAATTATTATTGTTTTTGCTTCTAAGTTCCTGTTAATTGTATGTGTGTCTCCTCTAACTAGCGTGTTAGCAGCATAGCACTTTGTTCGTTAATTAGCATATAAAGCTCAAGGTTATCTCTGTAAATTAGACTTTCTTTATATGGCCAAATCTAAAGGTGACGTCTGAGTTTTTAACAGAGAAAATGTTCGGTTGAACAGCAAAAGATGAATCATGAAGGACTTCTGTGTTCTTGATGTACGCCAATAAGTAAATAAGCGCATTAAATGTATTAGCTTTTATCCCCAACAGATCTATAATGTATGCTTTATGCATGAGTCATGAAATCCTGTGTTGTTTTTAAGTTTTTTTTTTTCCTTGCCAGTTTGCGCAGCTTTAGATACAACTCAAGATATCCCCTGGTATCAATTTGAAACACATTGGGGATTTGTTAAAGAAAAATCTGATAAATATTTTATAGCTTAATATTATAAGAAGCTAATGCGGCTGTGAGGATTTCTTCACTGAAAGCAAGTTTTACACACACCATAGAACGAAATAAAGCTTAACGTTCTCCTGGTCCTGCTTTATGACCGATACACCTTACCTATTATTTTTAAATAACTGTATTTTATTGATGGCTCTACCAATTTAAAGATAAAGTGGTTGCCTTCTTTTTTTTATTTGTTGGTTAAACACTTCCACTCTGCCAGTTGTTTTATCCTGCCCAGCCTGACATAGCAACAGTGGCTCAGCCAATGGAGTGAGTTTGGAGGCGGGGCTATCTGTTTGTCTGACCAATGGCAGTGTGTTTGTTATTGTTTTTGCAATTCTGTTTGGTGATGCTTGTGGCACACAAAACACTCTCTCTACATGTTAGGCAGTAAAATAGTAAGTAAAATACTTAACCTTAGTGGTGGAAATCACAGTTGCTACTGCTTATGCTTATTTTCTTTACTTTCGAAGCAAACTTTGGCATATATTTTGCAGGTTGAGTTTCAGACATGAATCCTACCTAAAATTGTTTGGTGAAAAGGCTGTCGCATCGTGGCAGTGCATTTTGCACAGTCAAGCACCACTTATACTTGCTTTAGCAAATGTTAAAATCTTCATTCAGTTGTTATTTCGTAACAGGAAATTCAAATGTGGAACACTTATTCATAACACTGTAAATGTCACACATATTTCACATTATGTCAGTGAGTGTTTGAATTTTCACACTCTCACCTCTTGGAGAGACTCTGCTGAGGACTAGTGTGACTTTGCCAATGTGAGAGTCTGCTCTCAGTTAAGCTAAAAGGAAGTGTGTGGAAAAGAGACGCTTTTCTTCATGATTAGTCCACCTGGCGTGCAGTGAATGTCATCTTTGCCTTGAGGGAGTACGCAATGAAAAGACTGTCCTCTCTCATTTCGATTCGGGCCTGACAGATGTTGAGGGAAATCATAGCACACACAAACACATGCAAACAAGTGTGTCCACGTGAAAGTTCCCCCCACTGTTCAACGCTGCGCCATGTCGGCAGTCATTCATTCATCTTCTTTAATGAGACTGTGGACGACACGCTCTCAGTCACCAAAAAATCCTGCTGTTTTTCAGTCACCTGATGAAAATGATAAATTAATTTCCTTATATCCAATATATTTAGAAAATTACCCCGTTGAAATAATAACCATAAATTATTATTATTATCTCTATTATTATTATAATATTTTAGGCATGCTTTCATTAGCCATAATGCTGCATGATTGACAAAAAAAACTTTTGTTCATGGCTTTTTTATTAAATAAATGTATTGCAGTATACGTTATTATTCTTACCCAAACTGTCTAACTCACAACAAGAACAGATTTTATTTGAAGGTCATAAAGGGAGAGAAACCATTGCCTTTGTAGTTCAGTGAGCTTGGAATCATGGGAGTTTAATTCTGACAGGATGTCAATGAAAGCGTCAGTAGAGCAGAGAATGTCATTGTAATCTTTTTTTTTGGTTTTGGTGTTTTGTGGAATGTGAAATGAGTGGTGAGAGCGATCCCTGTAATGAGGTTTCTGAGTTTAAAGCTCAGGAAAAAGCTTGCCTTGATTAATTTTTAAAAACCACACATGTTAGACGAGTCCTTGTCAGAAGTGACTGTTACTGCGGTTTTCGCATACAGACACAAAGTTACAAAATTATCCCTGTTTACACGGATGTGTGAAAACAATTAAAAACGCTGTATTATTCATGCCAGGCCAGTAGATGGCGATATATTTGTAAGGAAACAGTACACGACTGAACACGTAATACGCATGTGCGCCGTCACCGTTTACAAATTTGTGTTTTTGTAGAATACACAGAAAATAACGGCATCGTTTTCAACAACATCGCCCCAAAACGCCATTGTCATGTCAATGAACGGCAAAAACACATACATTTTCTGTTTTTAGTTGAAAATGATGTTGTGTTAACTGCCCCTTAGTTAACAAAAACAACACTGCATTAAACACTAACGCTTCACTAAGCGCTGACCTATTACCACCCACAAAAATAATTATGCATAAATGATTGCATAATTCCTTAGGTGAATCAAGGGCTACAACATTGCAATCTGTGTATGAAATTGAAATAAGCAAGGCTTAGTTTAGTCAGCTACAGTTTGCTAAGCTAAACTATTAGAAAAGAGAACTGTGAATGTTTTTGTTATATCCAAAAAGAAAAAGTCTGGCATAATTTATTTATTCTTGTTTTATTTAAAACGTGTAGCCTATGAATTGTTTAATTTGTGGAACACAAAATGAGATGTTTTGACAAATGTGCCATTCACGCTTTTCCATGCAAGTACAAAGGATGTGAAACTGAAGCTTTCAAGCCTTATAAAATAGAGTTTTAGAAATCAATCAGTGACAAGAACAAATGCAACTTTAAACACATCGTCAAAAGTGGCTTCTTGTTTAGATGAAGGCAACAGTGTAAGAGTTACTGGCATTGTAAGTCATACAGAGGAGAAGATGACAGCCATGTAAATATTAAGATTTGCTATGACTGATGGTATCCATTTCAACACTCTGTGATCATTCACTCACCTATTCTTTACCTGCTCAATTTTTTGGTGTGTTATTACGCTTTCTTTTATTCATGAGACTTCATTGCGCTGTTTGAGTTTCAATAGATCTGCTATCTAAAGTAAACATCTGTCGCAGGATGATTTCATCTTTGTGACTGAAGGCGGAAAATTATCAATGATGGATTTTGGAAAGGGGTAATTTTATAAACAGTTGATTTGTTTTATCCGCTGACAAGGTGATGTGTCACAAAGGATCATGGGATGCGCAGGTATATTCATCATGAGGTACTGTGAAAGGGAAACCTTTGCTGTTATTGAAAAGGTGTATTTGACTAGCTTTTCCAACTCTGTGAATATTTGATTCTTGACATCACAACAAAAAAAGTCATTTAAAGAAGCCACTATTAATGTTTATTGTATGAAAAAATGGCAGCATGAACATTCTGCTAAACGTTTCCATTTGTGTTCCAAGTAATAAAACAATGTGATACATGTTTTTAAGAAGATTAACTGATCAAACGCTCTTAAAAATACAAAGTTCTATTATGAAACTCTAGATGGCACAAGCTAATAGGTCCTGCTTGCAATCACATCCTTCTCTATAGGGCACACTGATTGTTTCCTGTGGCATCAGTAGCCAATCAGCTCGCTACTTGGTCAGCATTTGCTGTAGCAGCTGCAGCGCACTTTCAGAAACCCTTCACCTTCCCCAGCTCCACCTGTATAGATCTGCTATGGGTAATTCATGTATACTATATTGTACAGCAGCAGCATGTCTCACTTGCATACATACGTGTCGTGTATGTATTTGCAGTAGCAAGTCCTGTACTTCAGCAGCAGCGTAACAGATCTATTCCACTAAGACCCAATATATCAACATTGCCATATCCATTACCATGGCAAACACTCCAAAATTTGTCATGACAGAAATAAAGGTTCTTTACTGGCATTGATGGATCCATAAAGAACCTTTAACTTCCATGGAATCTTTTCAATGCAGAAAATCTTTTTCAGATTTTAAAGGCCAATTCACACCGCACCGACAGACGGCAACAGACACATCGTCGAGTTTTGTCGGATCAGAACATGCTGACTACAGCTTTAACGTCTGGTTGAGTTAACTTTCAAACCAATGCGACTTGGTGGAGAACACATGTTGACTGTCACCAAGAGTCAGGGCTAGATTGCAGATTCACAGCCACTTTAGATGATTGTCTCCCGTCCTCAGGCTAGCATATGGGTTTTGCTTTAAGTGCATGTTGTCTATTTAGTTGCTGGTTAATATAATCTTTCTGTATGGTATGATAGTTTCAAAAGAAGCCTATACTGTATTATTAGGCCACAAACTTCAAGGAAAAGACTTTGTTCAGACAGTTGTTTGTTCAGCTGTTTCTAATCTGAGCAGTGAAGAGAATGATTCGAAGAAAGGCTGCATTTGGTACAAACTCATGAATCATCTGTTCTGGCATTCAAACCTACAACCTTTCAACCACCAGCCCACAACCACACAAATTAGTATAGAACTACCACAATTTGCAGTCGTCAGGTTTATTGGCTGTATCGTCATAGTGTACAACCACTGCCAAGTAGCTTCAGCCAAATTTATAGTGTCTCCGCTAGTATGGACAGAAATGCAAGCCCGGCAAGGATATAGAGCTCAAAGTGGATCAGGAATCTTTTAGGGCGGTTGATAACCTTCACGGAACGCTTCCTTTTTGCCGGTCCTGCCTCTCCGAGTCCCAATGTTTTGTTAGCCTGTCTCATGGGAAGGGTGGATGAAACATGACAAGACTATCTGCGCCCAGCACAAATGAGCACATCAACCCTTCCAACGCAGCCTTTGGCCAAACATGACCTACATGTCTGTCTGTTGTGTACAGAAACTCTGTGTTTATGTGCGTGCGTGTGTGTAGCTAGTGTTCTGTGAATTCTCACATTTTAATGTTTGCTTTGTTCCTCAGTTGTGAACACCTTGTGGTTTTGTTGAGATCTACTGGTTGTCAGCACTCTTAGATTTGTGGATGGCAATGCTGGCAGATGTTTGAATCACACTATGGCCAAAAATACACTAGAATGGTCAGTAAGATCCAGCAAGTATACATTAAATGAATTACATTAAAGATATTTATAATGTTACAAAATGTAAAAGTTTCAATCAATCAAAAAGTAATTCCACAAAAATATTAAGCAGCACTGTTTGCAACATTGATAAAAGAATTATTGAGCATCAAATCATCATATTAGAATGATTTCTGAAGGATCATGTGAAACTGAAGACTGGAGTAATGATGCTGAAAATTCAGCTTTGATCACATGAATAAATTAGTTTAAAAATATTAAAATAGAAACCAGTTATATTCAGTAATATTTCACAATTTTACTGTTTGTATTGTATTTTTGATCAAATATATGCAGCTTGGTGAGCATAAAAGACTTATTTAATTTTTTTTACAACATCTTACTGACCCCAATCTTAATTTTTAAGTATCATTTAAATTAAGCCAGTGTTTTGTCATTTTCTCGCGCAGCTCAAGCTGCCTGTCCTGACATTGTTAATTGGATTGTTTGAAACAGTCATATTCTTTCTAGTTTTTTCTTCATCAGAAAATACTTTTAGTGCGTTGTTGATTTCTTGTGGGGTTATTTTTTTCCTTGTCATTTTTTAGGCTGTTTCTCAATTAAAACCCATTTAATTATCATCATGATATGTGTCTTCATTGTCCTTGATGAAATACTAATAACCGCTGGCACTTCTCTACTCAAGCTTACTTTAAAATAAAGCATGGAAACCCCAAACACACGCACAAGATGCTTTTAGCATCCCAACAATGTTCCAAATCATGTACGACAAAACGGTCAATTAGCAGGAGTGCTTGTGGTATTACTGCTTTTGTAAAATTAGTTGTGATTGAGCATTTCACCGGAGGCACTGCGGATGAAGCTTCTTTCAACTTACTTTGTGGTAAAATGGTGACTCACACTCACTCAAGCCAGACAAGAGGCTGGTGATGAGCTGTTTTATCATCACCGGCAGGTGCTTGTGCAGTATCGCTCGTTCCTGGGTAGGAGAGAAGAAGTTGAAGAGGTTTTCACAGGCCAGGGCAGAAGTACACACTTATTACTATTCATGAGACCTCACCGCTTTACCTATCGCTAAATTATGTCAGATTCCTTGCTGTAGGGCATGGGGTTCAGAGTAGCTATATACAGTGACTGGGTAAAAATGGCATGGTAAACCGTTTTCAAGATGTCAAGGATGGATTATGGCCCGACACCCGGAAGAGAGTATATAGACAGATGAACAGTGCTTGAATGTGTGCTGACTTTATATAAGCGAGATGTTCCGTGGGCAAATCCTGACCAATCAGCATCCAGGACCAGAAAGATCCATTTTAAATATCCAGTCGAACTGGTGTCGTCACTTTATATGTAAAATTGCATCTTCCTATCTAAGTGGATGGCTCTTGGCGGAATAATCTCCAGATACCTTAAAGCATAATGTGTCACTATAATTTATAGTATATGTTTAAATATCACCACAGCATATGAACGGGTATGTTCCCCTCTCCGTTTCTGATATATGCAGCATCAGTGGCTTTTAATGCCAGACTTTTCCCTCAGGGCAGAATAAGATGAGACAGAAAGTGAGTAGAGATGCTGTATTATCATCTCTGTTGCTTTAAAATGTCTGCCTCAGTGTATCTGAGAGGGTGATCAACCAAGAAGAACAAAGTTCCTCCATACGGTCGTGGTTTGGTGTAGTTTTTAAATTTTTTGAAGAAATGTGAGTGGTGTTTGACCAACATTTATTTTAGGCAAAATTTTCAGTCATGTTACTCCTTTTTTAACATTTATAAATATTTTGTATAACATTAAACGCATACCTCGGATCTTTAGTGATCCGGGACATCATTCACTAGCCACCTCCTAATTCATTTTTTAAAGTTAGACATCAACCTTCTTAGTATTCCTTAATCAATTCGTTATAAACAATATAACAAGAAAAAAATGCCTGTTTTCAATCATTTATCTTTGTTGACTGAATAAGTGCAATTCACCTTTATTCAACAAGGTGGCGATGTCTGATACATGATGAAGTGACGTTTCACTCATAGTTACCGCAGGCAGAAAACAAAAGAATAGGAAGTATCATCAGCAAAACTGTAATAGTAAATATGTAATAATGATTGTCGAAACATTCATGCATTTAAGGGTTAATAATAATAATAATAATTCGTTACATTTATATAGCGCTTTTTCTGAGACCTCAAAGCGCTTTACATAGAAGGGGGGAATCTCCTCAACCACCACCAATGTGCAGCATCCACTTGGATGATGCGACGGCAGCCATATTGCGCCAGAACGCCCACCACACACCAGCTTACTGGTGGAGAGGAGACAGTGATGAAGCCAATCAGTATATATGGGGATGATTAGGAGGCCATGGGGCAAATTTGGCCAGGATGCCGGGGTTACACCCCTACTCTTTTTCGAAGGACATCCTGGGATTTTTAATGACCACAGAGAGTCAGGACCTCGGTTTAACATCTCATCCGAAGGACGGTGCTCTTTTGGCAGTATAGTGTCCCCGTCACTATACTGGGGCATTAGGACAGACAGACCACAGGGTGAAACCTGGTTTTCTCAGGAGGTCTCCCATCCAAGTACTAACCAGGCTCAGCCCTGCTTAGCTTCAGTGGGCAACCAGTCTTGGGCTACAGGGTGATATGGCTGCTGACAATGTTAATGTTGTTATTTAAAGTCCAACTGAAATCAAAATGGACCCTATTTACTTTGTTAGCGCATATTACTAGTCTTGTGGTGAACAATTAATCCGTGCAAGTTAAAACACGGAAAAAAATGTTTTGGCTTCGTAATCTTTAATCAAAATCTGAAAATGCCCCTCCCCTCTGCATTGGAGGACCTTCCCTGATGACGTATGCTTGACGGCTTGGGTTGAGAAACGCTTAACCACTCCCCTCAAATTGTTAGTCTGTAATGAGCGAGAGATGGAGAGGAGGAGCACTAGAGTAAAACCCTGCCCTCTGTTCAATATTCCTTTTCACTGGGAAATACATCACAACACTGGAGAAAAGTCGTTTGCAACTTCCGGTTCACGGGGACTTTAAAGTTTAAAACTATAATACAATTAAACCACACAAATCAGGGTTTAAACAGATTTTTTTTTTTTGCAAAAACTGCAAATCACATACTTTCACACAGTAACTAGTAGAGTCTCGAATACTGTCTGTATGAACATGCAACTGGAGTCAAGCCTGTATTCTCTTACCAGTAATGATAGTGACAGTGACCAATGTGATGTCAAAGATGGCGATTGGCGACCTCCATAAAACTGAAAAGTCTTTTGTAATGACAAGAGTCCAATAGAGCCTCGAGTTCATCGGTCAAATCTTAATCAACCAACAGAATATTTTTTTATCTATATAAAATATTTTTATTTTTGAACAGAAAGCTTATGGGAGCAGCTGTGGTAAAGAACAGTGACTGGATCTAAAACCTTTAGATGACACACAGCTCAAATCTCTGTCGCTGTAAGTTACAGACACCACACATGGCAGACTTGTTTGTGCATTGCAGACCGGCTCTCTCACACTGTATGGCGTGACAAACAACTAGTTGTCCAGTTCCGTTTTTGTCCGAATTTCCGAGAATACAGGTGTGAGTTCGGTTACTGAGTGATATTGTCACTCTTGTAAATAACTTAAAGGGATAGTTCACTTTGAAATTAATTTTTGATATGTTTTAGCTTACCTCAAGGGCATCCAAGATGTAGGTGTCTTTGTTTCCGCAGTAGTTTCAATTTTGATATTTTTAGGTCAAACCGTTCTTGTCTGTCAGTCATATAATGCATGTCGATGGTCACTGGCTCAAAACACAAGCACAGAGTCCAAATTAAAACAATTCCCCATCGTCCAAATGAAACAATTCCCCATCATAAGTACACATTGATGGCCTAAGACACGAAACGAGGACTCTGTGCTTGTGTGTTAGTGGCTTCTGACTAAAACGCCTCCTAACCCCAGAGTGAATTTTAGCAATAATTTAATATCCTCTCCCTGCACCTATATTGCTGACATACTGTACAAGAAATAGAGTTAGGGGGCAAGACACATTAAGTTATAATATGAGGCAGAATTTAAGGGCACTTTGAAATACCCAATCCTCTCAGTCAAGACCCGGAGGCCGAGAAGCCACTAATTAGAATTCAGGAAGTTAAAGCTGCCGCCCCCTCTGGGGCTTTGGTCCCGTGTAGGTCATTGGATGTCAGAGCGACAGGGCAACGTCTGGGCATTTCGACACAGACAAATTTGTTTCTTAGCTGTTTGAATGCCCCTGTGGCTGTCCGTGTCAGTTTTGCTCTCAGGGTGAACGTAGCTCTGGCAATTTCGTGATCCCACAACCCTGAGGGGTGTTTGATGTCTCAGACGACTGCCTAACACGAAACAACTGAATTTGCTTTCTCTGAATGCGTGCTGTGTATGTAGTGAGTCGGCGGGAAAACGGTGGAGTTTTCTTTGTCGGTACGTGAAAGGAAAATCAACATGTACTCTAAGATTGTTTTCATGTTCTTCCCCTTCCTCGGAAAAGTTTTCCCACTCCAGGCAGTCTATGTTGCTGCTGTTTGGAGATAAAATTGTTATTCTAACAAGTGCACACTGCAGTGGCTAAGGAGGGGGGAACGAAAAATCAAGCACTTGTTTGAAAGAGCTTCAAATGGCAAATTGTGGAGATTCTCAGAATAATACCAAAACTGGATATCAACCATCCAAAACCAGTGCTCACTGTGAGTGTTATACATTAAAGTGATCAATTATTGAACAAAAATATATTGATATTATATCTCTCTTACTTAAAAAGCTGCAGCAATTTAAGACAAAGGCAATCTGAGGCAACAAAGTTGTTGAGAAATGTTTGACTTTGGTAAAGAGTGAAATGTGTCATTTTTTTTTTTGCTCCACTAGAAATTGCAAAAAACAATGTTTTTAAACAGGTTTTCCAAAAGCATCTGCCTTTGGTCAACTGCCCCAAACTCACACCCTTTGGTTGAGTCACTGTTTGTTCAAGCAGACTAGACCAGAATAGCAACAGTGACTCAACCAATGGTGTTATTTTGGGCTGGGGCTACTTGTTTTCCAAACCATTGGTCAGCCAAACCATTTCACATTTCACCTTTAACTTCTCTCAACTTTGTCACCCAATTTGGCCAATTCTCTTTCAAAATGACTTTGTCTTGTCACTGCACGATCATGTCTTGTCACTGCATTTGCTTGAGCAGACTAGTCCAGCAAAGCAACAGAGCAATCTTTTTATCGTTATACATTAAAGCCCTATGTGTGTGTTATACAATATAATGATCAATTATAGGACAAAAAGTACTGTTATATACTGCTCACACTGACAGCAGTTTTCAGCGACAAGACAAAAAGTCATTTTGAATGAGAATTGGCCATTTGAGGTGACAAACTTGAGAAAAGTTAAAGGTGAAATGAGTAATTGCTTCTCCACTAGCATCACCTAATGACATTTCAAAAACAAAGATTGTTTTCAAATAGGTTTTCTAAACCATTGAAACCATTGGTCAGCCAAACACAGCCCCGCCCCAAAATAACACCATTGGTTGAATCACTGTTGTTATGCTGGGCTAGACAAATTTTTCGCTTTTCTGGGAAATGAATGGGTTAGTGTCTCTGCAGATTAATCTGTGGATAAACGTATTTAAAAAGAATACATTCGTCAGCTTGCCATTAACTATCAAAACCTGCACATTGCATTGCTCTTTCTTAGGTGAGTTAGCAACAGCTCCTCCAGGCTACAGAGTAAAAGGTCAATAGTTGCATATGATGTGACAACCACATGCGTTGGTTCTTTCTCTCCCCCAAAAGAAGCACCAGGTAAGGTCGAAATTTTTAGCTCCAGCTGTTTCGCATCAAAAAAAGTGCCATTTTGAGGAAAGTTCCCCATCAGTCAACAAGTTTGACCTTCGGTTACAAAGCATTTGGCTAAAATGTTTCTTCATTTCTTTTTCTTTTTTTTGTCTTCTCTGTGCATAAAACGTTCCCGTAATGGTCTGAGTACATCTGATCTCATTCCCTTTCTCTTTGTCTTTCTCTCATCCCCCGAGAGGTTTATCATTAGACGATGAAGACTCTCTAAAGTAAGTGCTACAGTAGTTTTTGTCCACCTGCTTTCACAAGCTGTAATTAGCATTAGCCTCTGGTCCTAATTAAATCGCAGATACGCTGTGTGATAACTCGACGTTAGAAAACAGAAAGGGTTTCAGGTCTCCACAAAAGCCTGAAGCTTGGTTGAATAAAGGAAGAAAGAGAAGGTCTTAATTGTTTCCTTGCTGTTGCTGGCACATGCTATTTTTGTCTTTTGAAAGGACAATAGCGATAAACTCCCAGCATACAATGGCGCCACTAAAAGACATGGTTTGAAGAAAGAACGAGGACGGAGAAAAAATGCAGGCACATTGCGAATACAACTTTGCAGAAGCGCTCATGCGTCATTCCCATTCAAACTGAGGGAACATGTCAGTTTGATTTTTGAGTATAAGTGGATTTTGAATGCAAACACTGTCTGAGCAACACTGTCTCAACAAATAGTGTGTGTTTGGGGGTGGGACTAAATTTTTGTCTGACCTTTTTACCTCCCTTTTGGTCACATTGTATCTTAGTCCACAAAGTATTAGGGGTGTAACGATTCATCAACTACATCGATGAATCGATTTATATTCTTATGATCCAACTACATCGATCTGTGCTCGGCAAGTTGGCCTTCCGGACGACATATATCGATCTAACATCGTTTTAAAAGGTAATGAATCGATTGTAACGCATTGGATTTAAGCACGTCAGACTTTATAAGGATGTTTTTTTCTTAGCACTTTTAATGATAAAGGCGTTAAACGTTACTCGATTCAGTCTGCCTATCTGTGACGTGATCGCCATGCGTGACGCGCCAGCAGCAGCGCAAAGACAACAAGCAGCGCAAAGTCTCTCACCTCAGAAAAACGGACTTTCCTGTCTCTCAGCCGCTATACTGCAGTAGCGCGCACTCTTCAATTGCACGCGCAAATGCGGCGGCGCACGCTGCAGGCTTATATCGTTTCACTATATATAAAGCACAAAATAAACTACAAGCATGCAACGTCGTTACGTTTTAAATTAGAAAAAAAACCCGTGTTGTCCAGATTCAGTATCTGCGCTCAGATGATGTTGTCAGGCTATATGTCCGTGTCATTATTCTATCATTATTTTCATAACTTGTAACGAAATAAAGTCTCTCACCTCAGAAAAACGAAATCTCATGTCCTGTCATCGTTATACTGTGCTCGTAGCGTGCACTCTTTAATTGCACGCGCATAATTAATTGATACCTGATTCCCTTTCAAGAATTTTTGGCTAAAAAGTCACTGAATCGATTTCAAGTCACTGAATCGTTTCGGATCGTATCGTTCTAAATGAACCAATATCGTCCATGGCTGTGTCCAAATTCAGGGTCTGCATCCTCCTTAGGATCCTTCCTACCCGGTTGAAGGAGGAGGGGTCCTCCGACGACCGCAAAGCCCGGAAGTCGGTGTTTGTGAATTTGGACAGCCTACCCTTCTTTCACATATTTTCAGAGGAGAAAAGGCCGCGAAATTTAAAAATACTAATGTTACTGTGTCACGAAATGTAGTTTTAAGAGTTTTTCAGTCGACAATGTAGTTGTTTAAAGCTCAAATCTGTGGTTTATTTATAAAGAGAGCGCCATTTTAAAAATGTTATCTGACGGTTTCGGAGTTGTGAGATCCAGGGATCACCGGGCGCTCAGCGCTCATGTACCCCGCCGAGAACAGCCTTGCCTCGGCTAGTGCCGTTCTGACGTTCGCCGCTGTCAGTCTAGTGAGAATAATTCGTCTTGTGTATATCTAACGGGCGATCTTTGGTTTAATTAATCTATAATTTGTTCCTTGGCAGATTGTTGTGGCTGAGGGCAAAGTGAAGTTTCATAACTTTATATATTTAGGCTTATTTAACTTTAACGGTGTAGCCTGCTGTATGTTTGACTGAATCGTTTACTTTATTTCTTGACTTGTAGCTTCTTATACCTTTTAAAAACTGAAATTTAACAAAAAGAGACAGGGTTGCGTCATTTTATTTTATATAGCCTATATGTAATAATATGTTAAAATGTATAAATTTACATATATGTAATATGTTAAAATGTATAAATTTACATTATTTATTATTGTTATTATAATAATATACCACTTGCGATTATCAATCTATTATGGTTATGCTGTTAAATTATTTTACTCTTCATAGTAACTATTTAACTTATTTTTTATTGTCTATATTCTGTAATTGATATTTCATATTCTATTGCTATTATTATAGTATTATACATAAACTATATACTATTATCAATATATTATTATTATTATTATTATTATATTAGTACTTATGATCTATTATATAATTATACTTTTCATTACTATTTTATTTGCTGTATACTGTTTGTTTATTTTATTGACTAAACTATTTACTATTAGCCTACCTCTCACTTTATCTTATATTTACTATTTGCATTGCACTGTAGTTGTACCATATCATATGTATTACCATAAAGGATCCATCAGTTATCTTTGTTATTGCTAAAATCGGGTCAATGACAGAATATGCTTTTCCCACAATAAGAAAACTTTATTTAATTTAATGTGAAAATTAAATTATATCTCAGTATGGGGGTGTTCACAATTCTTATCCAAGAATGAAAAGCCAAATACATGACAAGCCTGAGCTTTGGCCATTCCTTATTAAAAAAAATAAAAATAAAAAATTTCAACCACTGACAATTTTTTTTTTTTTTTTGAAAAGCCAGTTTTTAAAAAACTTACATCGAAAAGCATACTCCTCTCCCACTCCGCTACCGCTCGCTTCGTCCGCCATTACGCTCTGCCGAAAAGAATTATGGGATAGGTAGGACGGGAAAGGATCCACCACACCCATCCTTCCAATTCGGGGAAAAGGAGGACGTATTTGTGGGCCGCATTTGAAGGATCCTACGAATTTGGACAGCCTTCGTCGCGGCGCTGTGACGTAACATCCTTCAAATGAGTACTCCGAAGGATGTAGACCCTGAATTTGGACACAGCCCTTGAATCATATCGACAACCACGAATCGCGATACGAATCGAATCGTTGTTAAAACGAATCGTTACACCCCTACAAAGTATGCTAGTACCGTCAGTGCCCCATCGCTTGAAAAAGCCATTCTAAGCTTGAACATTTTTAAATGTTTGCATTACAAACCTGCTGTGATAGTACATTTGGGAGATCTGTTGTATTATTACTTTATTTAAATCACTAAAAGCCAAATGGCCCTTCAGTCAGTGTTCTGTTTGTTTTTAATTAAATCAGCAGGGACTGATAGTTATCTTATGTGTTAAAATGCTGCTTTGAGGCCCCTGCTGTAATATGCTGGTGACCTTGTATTCGGTCAGACCTTCTCAGTTCGGAGCAGAACTGGTGGAGTGTTTCCTCTAGGCACTAGTGAGTAGACTAACTAATTAGATCTTTATCTGAAGAGGTCAGAGCTCAGTTAACAGAAGCATGGAAATAAGCCTATGTGACTGGGGATGAGAAAGAGGATAAATTGCTGGCATTGATTGCTCTAAAGAGAAGGATTAAATATATAAGGTTGATCAGGGATCAGATAACATTTTCTTTAGTAGTTCAGTTAGTAGCGAGTACAAATTTACCTAATATAACTATATTACAAAAAGTATAGTTATTTTATGAAACGGTTTTACTGAAAATCCTGTTTTTCTTGGCAAATTCCACTGAGACGAAATGCACCGCTATTGGTTAAATGGGTATTCACTGGTCAACTATTTTGGTCAACAAATTGATTTAGTTGCACGTTATTGTTTACTTCTGATAGCTGAAATTTTGAAAAATTCTTTGCAAGGACCACAAATGTCTATGTTTATCCCAGTACATTGTGGGATATTAAGTTGTTGACTTAATATCCACTGGGTACAATATCTTTTGTTAGTTTAATGTGCAACGCATATTGAAGTTTCATTATGCATACGTTGCTGGATAACTTTTACAATTACGGCTGTTCAAGTGGTGCTATGTAAACCTTTTTTCTCATCAGCGGGGTAATTAATACTCCCTTCAGAATTACTTCTATTCACATTCAATTTGCATAAAAGTCTTCTGTGTTATTTGCATACAATGTTCGTTTCCTTTGATGTAGCAAACATGTTTACATGCATACATTCATAGGCATATGCACACAAACATTCCTAGTGTTTTCTTGGCTGTAATTGACATTTGTGAGTATTAAATGATTTTGGTGTAAATTTTTTTTAACACTTTGCAGCTAATGTTGTTCTTACAGATATGAAAAGACCCACACACATTGTAGCCTTGAGGGACTGAAGGATTGACCGTTACTAGAGGATCGCTTGGTTGTGACACACTCTGAGGGTCAGTGGTAAATCAGCTGACGTCAGTTGAGGAATTGAATTGTCAACTTCAATTCTGAGCTCGGGCACTGGGGGAAACAGGTTCTCTGTTTCTTTGAGTGTTTTAGGAATGAGAAGTGACTATTATAAAATTGGATGCTTGAATTCTAGACTGAGCTTTAGTCTAGCTCAAGTTTTATTATGTAAGGTTTCATGACAATATTTGTAGGATAATGTAAAGGAATATTACAATTTTGTTCTGTGTGATTTAATTCGAAGCATGAATGAAACATTTTGCAAGTGGTGTCCCGGTACACAGACATTCTGAAAAATGGATGAAGTATTAGCAGGAGGTCTGGTGAGCGTTCAGTGATTATTAGTTAGATTTCTTTGAAGTTACAAAGTTACCCTGGAGTTTTGTTGTTGTTGTTGTTGTTGGTCAGCAGGAACAGTTACATATTCATTCATAATGAAATAATACACCCAAACTTTCTACTGCATAATTTCACTGACCAAGTTACTGACATGGACATAAATACAAACACGTACACACACAAACCACTGTAGCTGCTGCTAAGATGTTTTTATGCATTTTTATAACCAAGCAAACTAAAAAAAATAAAATATCTGCAGAAGAGTGACATGGAATGGGGTTGTTTGGATAACGGTAATCCTAAATGAATCCTCAGAGGCACAGTAAAACCTCAGTGACTTACAAAGACTAATGGCTGTTCTACATTATGGTCCCTAATTATGCTGTCATTCATGCTTTCTTTTATAACAATTTTGAGCCTTTATTGTTTAGTTGCACCAATATGGTTTTACATAACCAAACATTGTTAACACTAGAACAGTATGAAAAAGTGTCATGGCTTTAGACATTTTAATGCATGAATGGTTTTCGAAATCTCTTTTGTTTATAATTAAAGCATAAAACAATAATTTAAAAAATACAATAATTTCTCAATTTTCTCTCCCCACCTTTTGTCTCTTATACAGATCCAAAAACTGACGGACTGAAAGCATTGTTCGGCAGTTCAAAAGGAGAGCAGTCAAGAAGTCAAAGACCATGAGTTACAGCTGTGGCAAGCGACACTATAACCCTATAACACGGGCCACGTAAAATGGAGACAATGTTTGGCATTATGGTTCCTGAACAGCTGTGACTGCCCTCAAGACACGTTTTCCCCAGAACCTGTGTCTTTGTAATCCTATTGGCCGTCCATCTCCTGTGATAATCTTTCTTATTTTGAGCCCTAACCTCGTTCGTTTCCCTCCTTGATCAAAACAAATCCAGTTTTTGGTCCAAAAAATGGCCTGCAGGTTCAGCTTACCTTGTGCATTTCCACCCTCCTTTCTCATCCTTTCTCTCCCTATTTTTCTCTTCCTCCATGCACCTTCATTCGTGAGGGGTGACTGCTGGCTAATTGAGGGGGATAAAGGCTATGTGTGGCTGGCAATCTGCAGTCAGAACCAGCCTCCATATGAGACAATCCCACAGCACATTAACAACACTGTCCATGACTTACGGCTGAATGAAAACAAGCTCAAGGCAATTTTCTTCAGCTCCCTCAGCCGATTTACCAACCTTACCGACCTCAACCTCACTAAGAATGAAATCTCCTACATTGAGGATGGTGCCTTCGCAGGACAGGCCAATCTACAGGTCTTGCAGTTGGGATATAACAAGTTAACCAACCTCACAGAGGGCATGCTACGAGGGTTGGGTCGAATGCAGTGCCTATATCTGCAGCATAACCTTATAGAGGTAATTGCAATCAATGCCTTCTGGGAGTGCCCAAGCCTTAGCAGTCTCGATCTTTCCTCTAACAAATTAGCAAAGCTGGATTCATCCACCTTCACCATTTTGGGTGGGCGGCTGATAGTGTGCGAACTGGCTGGAAATCCTTTTCATTGTGGCTGTGACTTGTACAGCTTCCTTATTTGGTTGGAGGCATTTGACAATGTCACTCACACCTATGACAGGCTCCTGTGTGAGACGCCAAAGGAACTTTTTGGCTACCCTCTCCTGAGTCCTAGAGGTAATCATGGAAGAAATGCTCGTTCCATCCTGGCATCCATGTGTAAAGATGGAGTGATTGTTACTAGCATAACCTCCCTGCCTCCTGACTTGGACTCTTCTGGGATGGGGGTGGATCTTTATGATCAGATAGGACCTTATCACCAGCCCACAGCTTCATCAACAACAGACCCCACGTATAGTCCCACTATTAAGTTGCAAACGGTCTCTCTCTCCACCGCATCCCTCTTGGTTCAAATACCCAAGCCCTACAGTAAGATGTACATCTTAGTGCAGTACAACCACACCTATGTGTCAGATGTTACAAACTTAAAGAACAAGAAAGAGATTGTCACACTAAACAACCTAAAGCCCCACACAAATTACACATTCTGTGTTGCCTCCATTCGCAATTCACAGCGATACAATCACACTTGTCTGTGTTTTGCAACTCGGGCTCCAGGGCATAATGACTTGAAAGCAACCCCTTCAACCACCACCCATTACATTATGACCATTCTAGGCTGCCTGTTTGGGATGGTCATTGTGTTGGGCTTGGTGTATTACTGCTTACGCAGGCGTCGAATGCAGGAGGAGAAAGAAAAGGCAATTAGTGTTAAGAAAACTATTTTAGAGATGCGCTATGGGCCAGAAGTAGCTGCTGCAGCAGCTAAGGATCCTTCAGCCTTGCAGAAACTCCATGACCAGTCCCATCATCAACACCACCACAGCAAGCTGACCCAGTCAGCATCCTCCAGCTTGGGCATCCTTCACGGCTCAGCCAACACCACCTCTTCTCGACTTTCTTCCCTGCCTCAAGTGGAGAAGATGGCTACAGCTTTCTCAGAAGCCATGGCTGCCAATAAGGGCAACTACATGGATGTACGAACGTCAGCAGGAGGAGAGGATCGAGTGAGAGATGGAGTAGTAACAGGGTCAAGGGAAGAAATCACAAGAAATGAAAATGGGATTAATGGAGGAGATGACTCTGATGATGATGGCCGAGATTCAACATCCGAGATCTCCACCATTGCCAAGGAAGTGGACAAGGTAAACCAGATTATCAATAACTGCATTGATGCACTCAAACTAGACTCTGTAGCTGTTGTGGCAGCAGCTGCGGCCACTGCGACTACAGCAGATAACACTGCCTCTCCACCACCTCCTAGTGTCTCTTCCTTAGCCAGGGGGCTAATTCCACTTTCCCCTACCATCACAGAGGCATGCCAGATCATGTCGTCCCCTAAAATCCGTCCTCCTCCTCCTGTTCCTCTTGTTTTGCCCCTTTCTGAGCGGCCCGGCATCAGCGGAGGGGGCTTTCTCTCCCCTCCCTACAGGGACCCACCCCCAGCTACAGCATCACGGCCCTTGCAGAGGCAACTCAGTGCAGATGCTGCAGTTGTTCCTATCAACTCTGTTAAAAACCGCTGCAGTGTTTCTTCCGGTGGCTCTGTCAAAAGTGCTCGGGTCTTCAGTCTGGACGTCCCTGACCCTCGAAGCCCAGAGTCATGCAAGTACCCTGGGAAAGGCAGCCCTATTCGGTGCGGGGAGCCAGTAGAGAGGTTGCCCTTAATAGGTGTTCAGGGAGTCAGTAATGGCAGAGGAGATGGTGGCAGCGGGGGTGGAGGGGGAGCCGGTGGTGGCAGTGGTGGTTCGGGTGGGTGTGGTGTTGTGGTCGGAGGTGGGGGCAGCACAACTCAGCAGCACCACTTGGAGGTGCACCCAGACTACCACTGCTCAGAGCACCGACACTCCTTCCCCGCCCTCTACTATGAGGGTGCCACTGACTCCCCTGCCCAGAAAGCCTCCTTTCTAAAGCCTCTCACTCGCACCAAGAAGGACACTGCCTACTCCCAGCTTTCTCCCCGCCACCACAATTACTCAGGGTATTCCTCCAGCCCTGAGTACTCCTCCGAGAGCACTCTTAAAATCTGGGAGCGCTTCCGGCCCTACAAGAAAAGCCCCCGTGAGGAGGCCTACATAGCCGCTGGCCATGCTCTTCGAAAGAAAGTGCAGTTTGCAAAGGATGAGGATCTCCATGACATTCTGGACTACTGGAAGGGAGTGTCAGCACAGCAGAAACTGTGATGCTTGTGAGAGACATGACAGCAGGAAGAAAGGTTGTGGAGAAAAGAACCCGTGGCTCTTGAGACAGCTCAGCAGACTCCATCAGCAGGTGCTTTGGTCCCTGCCGACCACCACAGAGACAAGTGTTCTGAAAGAGACAGAATTAAGCAGGTGTTCCAAACTCATTAAGGGATAGATAAGCAACCAACCAGAAATGCACAGGAAATGCGGCACTTAAAAAGGCAACCAGATTCAATTTAGAATCCCTCCATTTTACCTTGTGTTCCACCTGTGCTCTTTGCACTGTAGTTTGACAAGATAATAGTCTTGAATGAGGAATTAGTGGTTTTTATTTTACAAATGCCTGAATATACTCCCGAGAGATGGTGAGAACTGATGCTTGTCAAGATGATTGTTTACAATGTTAATTAGTAAGAAGGAAAAAAGTAAAGTTGTGAATTTAGCTTGGCTGAAGCCACAGGTCAAAAATGTTCCCTCCCATTCCCTAATCTCTGCTTAAACTAAGCATATTCATAGATTTGAGACACCTACACACATTTTGCGCAGCATGTGTGGGACACAGTTATCAAACCAGAGGCAGCCATCTGGATATGGTTTATATTCAAGCAGTGTGTCAATTCGATAAAACGCACAATGTTAATTTCTTTTTGGCATTCCTTTGTGGCAGAGCCAGCCTTAGATGCATCTTCCTCTTCATTTGTAGTATTTGGTCTGTTTTTTTTTTTTCCTTTCTTGTTTAAAGAAGGGAAATAGTAATATGGGATTTAAGAATATCTTATGTTTCAGATTTTAAGTATCAGAGATCTGAAAAATAATTATTTATTTACAAGTGGCAGCTAGATATACAGTAGACCCCAATGTAGTAATAGGTTGAAATAGATAAGTAGTGTATTAGGTGTGTTACACATTTCCACACCCAGGTGTGATAGTTTGCTTTGTTTTGCCTGTTGGAAGGCAAAATTCCAAAGCTAAACTGAATGCTACACTATCATAAAATGCTAAATCTAATCTGGAAGCTACAATTTCCTGAAATTCTAAACAGACAATTTCATAATAGCTGTCTTGCTGGTGTTTTTTTTTTTGTAATACTTTACAGTGGCCTAAGTTTATCACAGGCACAGAACATTTTCTCCATTGATTCCACAGAATCAGATGTCATATTTGCGTTTCAATAATATATTGGTCCGTTCTACTTACAGTACATTAATTGAATACTGTAGTAGCTCTTCCTTTGTCTCTCCCCATTGATATGACCTTTTGTTTCTTGTTATAGCCCACTTCTGTTGACCTGATCTGGGTTGTGGTCAAACTAGGGAAGGTATGAAACAAATTCAATTATTTCTCACATCTCATTTTTTAAGACCTTGTTATTGTCCTTGCATGGCTTAATAGTGAAAATTAATTAGTAATTTGCAGCAGAGGAATCAAGGGGTCACAGAGGTGCTAATATTATTAACACTGCCAGATTGGAAAAGTGATTGAAATTAATCTCACCCTTTCCGGTCAGGTCATCACCCAGAATGCATCCCTGGAGTTTTGCTGGTTCACCCATGGCAATTAAAGGCAAGCTAATGCCTTTCTTCTTTAGATCAATTTACTGGCTTAAAATAAACACCTCAAGCTCTTCAAAATAGGCTTCTGGGCTTTGAAAATTGAGTCAAGGGCATTTTTGATGACAAATGTTTGCGTTTGTCGTAGATTTCAAGACCTTATAGTTGACATGCACTGGGTTCTATCAGCACTGAGTGCAAGTGTCATTAGAATTCAGTCAGTACATAGAAATCGATCTATTTACAGTTGCATTTGGCTAGCTTAAATTTTTTTTATGAACTCTCGGAATGCATCAATAGCATGTCACATCATCCTTCAAGGATCAAAATCAATGCTCTGTAATTGACACTAGTAAGCCAAAATACAGAAGTTTCCCTTGTGAGTCATTTTACTAAAACCTCTCAGAGGGAAATCCAGGCTGCAGTCAACCATGGTCTATGAGATCTAACAACAAGATGAGCATTTAGAAATTGGTTACTCTGTTAAGAAAGAGGTTATATGCTCATGCAAATGTTTCATGTTCAGAGTGAGAAAAGAGATAGTGAACAGTAAATGAACACATGGACTGATATGAATATCATTGACAAGAGCAGACTTGTAGGAAGATAAACAAAACAACAAAACGATAAACCCACACATGCATATATTCCACCATCATTAGCTTTTGTGAAATCTCATTTATTCTTATTTAAAACTCCAAAAGACCCCCCCTCCCCAGTATTTTCCTAAACTCAGTTAGGAGATGAGTTTGCTAAACAGCCTCAAGGCTTGCGTTATTGCACTGTGGTTGGGAGATACAAAGCTAAGACAATTGGAGAGAAATTATTATGCTCTTGGAATGTTTTGTTTAAGTATTTTGTTGGCATATGGGAATGACAATGTATTTGTGGTTTGATTTCCTGCTGATAAGTTGGTTTTTGGTAACGTATGTGTGTGTGTATGGTCTTTTAAGATTTACAATGTCGATGAGATGTAACTGATGGCTGACTGTGAAAACTGTGACAAACACACAACCAAGAGAACAATCTATACTAACAATGGTTACATACAGTATATGTACAAGTAGTATTAGATTTCCAATGGGTATGTCCAGTGAAAACAAAATCGCTGTATGTGTACACATACATACAAACACGCGCGCACATATACACAAACACATATGCAGAGTGTACAATCTACACATACTGTATAAGTTTACAGACACATAGTCTTAAAAGTGCCCTCTTGGCGCTAAAAAAGTGATTTATTTTAAAGGAAGGTGCCAAACATTTGTAAGATTGAAACTGTTTGTTGTTATATGTTATTTATTTGTCAAAGTAACTACATTATTTTATGATCGAAAGGTCATTGTTGTAAGTTGGTGTTTATTTAATGTGATTTTAAATTTACAGAATATTAACATAATGAATGTTTTTTTTTTATTTTCCCCCCAGAATGCCCTCCTGATCAAGTGCACTCAAGGCCAAAACCCAGGTGCTTTTACATAATTTTGGGTTGAATTGTGTTTTGATTGATTCCCAGCTATATAATACATAGTAATGGTATCCAAATTAATATGATTTATATCAGAGCTGTATTGACTTGTGTAAAAAGGTACATTCTGCGGGATTTCTAAAAGCCAACGTTCAAAATCCGAATCTCACTGGGAATACCTCGAAAAAAATAGAGAGAGAAAACAAGTTTTGCACACATACATTTCTACTGGAAACTCCCACAACATGAGTGAGCAAAGTTCCCCTCTCTGTACGGTTTTACAGAGGACTGTAGAGATTCAACAATTTCCGTCCTCCCACTAATAAAGTTTTAAACAATGAAAGACTTACGGCCCACAATTCTCTGGCCTCCTACCATCTTGTCCATGGAGATAATAAGCCTTTCAAAACCTACCATTGTCCTGTGATGCACTTGTCAAATTTAGTTGCATGTTTAGGGTGTGATGAAGCATTTTTGCTCGTTTTTTCCCCTTCCTTTTTCCTACTAATGTATTGTGCCAGCGATTTCTCTTTCATATCTCTATTCCTCATGCTCCAGCTGAGTGTTCGTGCTTATGCTCCGGAAGCCTCGATAAAGTGAATTTAGTGTGTGGTTAGAAAACACAGAAAGCTTTTCTTGTTTTAATAAACTATTCAGAGACTTCTGGCTGCTTTAATTAGGCCAGGCCCCCGGATTAGGCACCTGAACAAGGAATAAAATGTTATTCACACTCTCCATGGCACCATTCCGTGTTTAATGCAAAAAGACTCAAATCCCAACCTCCTTTATCTCGAGATGTGTATTAGCTCAGCAGGTTAACCGAGACCTCAGAGATGAACACGCTGTGATCGATGCTAGAGTTTTACGTGCCTTTCAGTCAGTCATTTATGAGTAAAAAACGAACCGAGCCCAGGGAAGAGAACAAATATATTTAAGTCATGGATCTGCACAAGTTTTTAAATATAACTTCAGTAATAAGATCAGTAGGTTTAATGTAGAGTACTAATTCAGTTGATTCGCTTTGCGTCATATAGGGAATTGTTTTCTGGTTTCTAAACCGCCTAGTTTGTGAAATGTGAATATTTTTTGAAAACTATTTGAAGTAAACATGAAAAAGATCTGAGCCTATTTACTTTTTAATGCACATTCATTTTTCATCAAAATAATAACTTAACCTGACTAGCCTTTTCGGCAGATTTCACATGACCTTCGTTTTAATTCGGTTTGCATCCCTTCAGAAACTTTTCCAGTAGTTCATTTCCTAATTGAATCTGGTTAAAGTTAATGTAAGAGAAGTTTACAGCAATGTCAAATAAAATTAGATTTGAAGAAGCCTTACCATTGGGATGCGTTGAGAGGTTGAACTCAACCTTCAATGTCTACGTCCAAGTCCAAATATCTCCTCAAAAGTGTCTGTCAGCAGTGTTTCAAGAGGTCAGGCTCCATATTCTGGTATGCGTTGCCCACTTTTTCCAATCCAATCAATTCCTGATTTATATTTTCTCATCGCATATGCCACATTAAAGTAAAATGGGTTGTAAATACAGTTTCATGTAATCATCGAAATTGAGTTGCCACAGTCTACAAAGACACTAACTTTTAAGTTTCAACAGCAAACATTATTTATTCCAATTTTGCAGATCAAGTCCGCCAAACATCACATCCCCACACTTCCTGTAGGGCAGGACACGTCTAGAGGTACGACTTCATACTGTGAGAGTCAAGATAAGGTTCAGGCGCTACATGAAGCATCACACTTATTTTTGATAGGAAAAAGAATGTGACTCGAGGCACAGCCCAACCCGATTCATTTTTAATGTGCCTCAAACATCAAACTTCCCATGGCCTTGTAAACTCTGTCAGGTTACTAAAAGTTCTGTTATACACACTTTTAACGCGTGCACTGTAGATGTGCTTTTGCATGCCGTTTTTGAGGAAAGGGTCTGCAGGGGGTCTTTTGGAAATGGCGTTTGTAATGCTTTTCACCCTGAGCAAGGATTTAATTACCCCTATATGCCAAGGCCGAAGGATTGCTGCTTTTTATCACGCCATGAAAAGATTAAAATGTCCCTCAATATGTTTTCTCCCCGGCCTGTTTTGTTATTAGCTGTCAAGACTGTTAGACAAATACATTAGTTTACAGTATCATGTTGGCTTTGCTGAGAAAATATGCTGTTCAGTTTCTTATTTGCAGTCCCTTGGAGTAATAATTAAATACGGTTTATTTTGTAGGTGGAATTGATCAGTTAGATAGGAAGCGATATTGGCCAAAGGTTTGTTTACAACCTCTCTCATGTGTTAGATACGTAATTTATTATTTAACCAGGCGTTCAATATTTTTTTTATGACCTTAGGAGCATCTAATGTATTCAATTCTAGGACATCTCACAGCATTTTCTGACCCCTTTGAGATCTACAGACGATGAGGATATTTTATTCAGGGTTGAGTGAAACGCAAAGAACCCTGGAGACGCAGCGTATACAAGGGAAACCAGAATGGTTTTTGCTCTTATCCTGCCGTATGCTCACAATACTGCGTTCCACGATCACTAAATTGAGAGCCTTAGGTTATCACAATGAGAACGACGTTGATGCATGTACATTGCATGAGTTTAAGAAAGAACGAGAAAAGTGAAAACGAGTTCAAAAAGCAGTTTGTTCCGACCTCCGGGCGTGATGTTCCATTTAGAAACATGCAAAGTGGATGGGAGGGGAGAGGGGGAAAGGGGGAGGGGGTGGACGCAATGATAGATTCACTCGAGAAGGAAGAGGAGGAAAACACAAATCCTCTTAAAATGAGGGACATGGTTTTGCTCTTTTCCTCTCACTTTAAAAAGTCAGCTTGAGTTTGCAACCCATGTTACTACTGTTTTGGTTTTTAAGTGAAATAGCATATCCAAATGTAGGGCAGGACATTGGAGTTTGTTTGGATAGTGGAAATTGTCTGCATTTGTAAGGTGGTTAGAGGGGTTAAAATAGCAGGACTTGATGTCAGATAAAGAGGAAAGTCACTGCCAATAAACTATAGTTTGATGATTGCAAAAGCAAACTTTTTTTTCTATTCCTTTGGATTAACATAAATTGATGAAACATTCATAATAAGACCAGGGATGTGTTAAAGTAAGTCAGTTATGATTTCATGGTTACTTTTTAAGGTTCATCTAACATTTTGCTGAGAAAGTAGATATTTTCAAAGCCACACGTTCATGAAAAGCAAATTGTGTGTCCAACTGCATTATGGGTGTGCGAGGAAGTGCAAGACATTTTTTTTTTTTTTTTTTTTTTTGGTATATATTTCTAATATCGTTCTGGGTAGTTGACATGCTAAACTCCATCTACTGTAAAACTATTTTCAACAATATTTTATTTATTTATACAATACCATTCAGAACACTGTAAAAATGATATGATCAATAAGTTAGGACAACATATGTTTTTACATTGCTTTAACACATTTTCAACGTTCTTTATAAGTTATACAAGATTTAAGTCAGTTTAATGTAATTTGAAATGTTGAAATTGTCGAAAATGTTGAAAAAAGTTGAAATGACTCAAACATCAAAGTTGATTGTACTTAAAAATTTAAGGCAGCAGCTTTTTTTTTATTGTTAGGCTAGGATGCATTCAAATGATCAAAATTGGCAGCAAAGACATTTTATAATGCTACAAAAAAAAGTTATTTTGAAGTTACTTCTTCATCAAAGAATCCTTAAAGGGATAGTTCACTTTGAAATTAATTTTTGATATGTTTTAGCTTACCTCAAGGGCATCCAAGATGTAGGTGTCTTTGTTTCCGCAGTAGTTTCAATTTTGATATTTTTAGGTCAAACCGTTCTTGTCTGTCAGTCATATAATGCAGGTCGATGGTCACTGTCTCAAAACACAAGCACAGAGTCCAAATTAAAACAATTCCCCACGTCCAAATGAAACAATTCCCCATCATAAGTACACATTGATGGCCTAAGACACGAAACGAGCGGTTTGTGTGAGAAAACGAACAGTATTTATATCGTTGTTATCTCTTGAAAACAGCACACGTCCAAATGATCTGACGGCGCGGGCGGGTATAGATATATACATAGATGTCGCCTTGGCTACGGTTTCATTCCCATGAACTGCAGTAGCGAAGGCGACATCTAGTGTATACATCTATACCCGCCAGCGGGCGGGTATAGATATATACACTAGATGTCGCTTGGCTACGGTTTCGTTCCAATGAACTGCAGTAGCCAATGCGACATCTATGTATATGTGCTTGTGTATGCTTGTGTTTTGAGCCAGTGACCTAGACCTGCATTATATGACTGACAGACAAGAACGGTTTGACCTAAAAATATCAAAATTGAAACTACTGCGGAAACAAAGACACCTACATCTTGGATGCCCTTGAGGTAAGCTAAAACATATCAAAAATTAATTTCAAAGTGAACTATCCCTTTAATTAAAATATCACGGTTCCCACAAAAATATGAAGCAGCACAATTGCTTTCAGCGTTGATAATAATATGAAATATGTTTCTTGAGCCGGGATTGTGTGACACTAAAGACTAGAGTAATGATGCTGAAAATTCAGCTTTGAATGTGAAAAATTTTAATAATGTTGTTTTTACTATAGTTATGATTAGGTTAATGCAGACTTGCTGAGTATAAGAGACTCAAACTTTTGATCGGCAGTGTATGTAAATTACATTTTATGTAAATGGTTGAGTTTTCATTCTAAATGCGCCCGTGTGCGGTTGTGCTTCAATTGCTTGCTGTGTTGGCTCTAGTTCTGTTTATTAACTTCTTTTATTTTGAGATAAGTTGAATTCAGACCGGGCTATAAGAGTATGCACTAATGCAGACTCAAGGACGAAACTGCCGTTGCCAGTACATAGTAGATAAGACCTCTAAATGAGGCCTTTTATGTCCAGTGTTCCTAAAACCCTGTTGATGGTTCAGCGTTTCTCTGTATTGTAAGTAATGGACTCAAAATGGACCATATTTACTTCTTTTTTTTTTTTTTTTTTAAGTGGTCATGCTAAAATTTTCCAATGAAGCACCATGAACCCTCTTAAGGATCACTATCATAGTCATTAGCTCGCTTATGTCAAATAGCCAAATTACTGGAATAATCTCAATGTTACTGTAATGGCGATAGATGCCTGTCCGTTTTGCCAATTCAGAGCCTTTTAGCTGATAATAGCTACGTTCTAAAAAAAATTAAAAACCTTTCTAAAAATACAAGAATCCGATTAACAGCTAAGAATACTGCTTCTGATTACATTCCAACCATATCGGCTATTCCTCGCTAGCTTTGTGTCTTTTTCTCTCAGCGTTTGGTGGAAAAAGCATTCCCAAATGAAGAGGATAATCCAGCTCTTAAATAAAAGAGTCTAGTTGGCACTTTCATTATGTGACCGTTTTATCGTTCCGACCCCATTTCAAAGGCTTTAATGGTTGGGGAATCAGGCACAGAAGATTTTAGCGTTATATTAGCTAGCCTAGCCACATTGGTGCTATCAGTTTCCAGTTGTATCATTTAATGAGGTTTGAAGCGGCCAACAGAATGCAAAAAGCTGCCAACAAGGCACTTAGCATCATGCTAAAGGCTTTGTGTAGATCTTTGTTGCCTGATAGTATGAGGATTAGCATGCTATCTTATTAATGGATATACATGTTTGTTTTGTGTGTGGCATGGATTCGCATATGGTAAGTGAGTGACTAGCAATCACACAGCACATCAGGCGGCTCATTCTCCTCAGTCCACATTTGACGGTCATCCGAAGAGAGGGTAATTTTACATAGCAGAGTGTTTTCAGCCTCTTGCCGGGTGTGATATTCGGAACGTGTCTAATTCCAGTGGTCTCTAAATGAGTCTACGGCCAGCATGTGGGATATTGTGCTCTCCGCATGCATAATATGCTGAAGATAATGATCTTGGAGATAGCTCAACATAGAAATCTGTTTGCACCAGCCTGAAAAACGCTGTATTGCTTCATTTTAACAGATACCATATGTATTTTCCCATTTTCACTTTTTTTGATTGGCTTTTTGATTTGATTTATGTGATATTGCAAATTTAAATACTGAAAGTGAATGAAAGATTTGTCATGGAATTATCATTGCATAAAGGCCAATGGTTGCTTGCAGTTGTTGCCTAGAGCTGATCAGGAGTGCATTGTGGGAAATTGGCATTTTAAAATAATCATCTTGCTGTGAACCACACTAGAATTGATTTATGTGTATTGTCTTTTTATTAATATATTTATTTATTTTGTTTTAACGTTAAACGATCAAGTCTGCAATGTTTAGGTCACCTGAACGGAGTCACTTATTGAAATGAAGGAAATGCGAAACATCTGTGAATTTTGTAAAGAGTCTGACTTTTTTTCTACCAAGCTTGTTCTGTATATCATTATTTTGGGTGGGACCAGAGTGTATTTGGGGAGGTGTTTTTATTTTTATTTTTTTTATTTTATGGTCGGGGTTGTGCAATGATCTGTAATTAAGATGACTGAAACTATAGACTGAAAAAAAAGACATGAAATTGAAATAAAGTGTTATATTTGCATGATTTCCTGTATTTTCAATGAGCCTAAAATTTATTGTTGTGTATATTGAGTGGATGTACGTCAAAAACACTATGAAACTAAAATTTCAGATGTTTTTTTGTCATTTTATTTTCCCCCGGGGCTTTGTTGACTTACTTTTTTCATAGCATCTCTTCCACTGCCATCACATATAAACTCATTTACATGTATAATGTAGTCAACTGCCAGCAGTAACTGAATCAATTACCTGATGAAACGATAGGTCAGATCAGTCAAACGTGACCATTTATATCAGAATGTTATTGTTCGCCCTTAATTTTTTATTTATTTTTTGGCCTTCATCAGATGACTGTGCCCGTACTAATCTGACATTTTCATTCAGTAATAACGGGGTTAATTGACATGCACACCTGTTTAAAATGACAAGCCATCATTGGTCGGGGAGGTCAACTGTTGAATGTTGAACTATAAGAGTGTGCAAAATAATCCCATTAGTAATTAATACTACTCACCCCAACAGAGTTTGACCCAGGAAAGAAGAAATTGCTTTAGCCTGTCATTTGATAGTTTATTTAATTATATCCATATTTAATGTAATCCAAATAAAGCGTCAAACTAGACCAGGGTCTCAAGGCAAATTGGTTTTGGTGTCACCTTTGTTGCTAGTTGTCTCCAATGGCATTTCCAACCCATTTCAACGACATAGTCCAGTGTTGGTTTGAATTTTCACCTGATATTTGTCTACTACATAATTAACCCCACTTAGCATGAGTATTATGTAGAGCTGTTGGTTGGGTGTACATTCAAGATCTTTAGATGAATACGGTAAAGTTTACCTTGCACCTTTGAGTAGAGTTTCTCTAGCTTCCTCTTGGGCTGAAGTCTTCATTGTTCTAATAGCTCTGATCAATCACCTCTCCTAGTTATTGATCTGCAGACATCCCAGAAGGCTCGTCTTCAACTGCTTTCTTAAGAGAGGTGTACTAAAAAGCATCTTTGGACTGTCAAAACAAACACAGAAAGGATTATTTGTCATCTCATTCGATTCCTTGTCAAGAAAAACTGACAAGCTCTTCTGACAACTGAACTTCTCCAGAAACCTTCCCAAAAATCCCCACTGTGAGATACTTATGTATAATTGACAGTGTAAACTGGGGGTTGGAAGTCTGAACACCACTTGCTCTGAGACTAGCCAAAATTCAATCCATCTGACAAACAACTCATCCAGCCATAATCGATTGGACACATTCTTGCTTCAACTCATGTGGGACAGCGGACACAACATATCTTGTGGTTGCAAAAGTCAGTTAGACCTTTGACAGTCTTTGAGTGTCTAATGGAATCGTGTTTTTGTATCACATCAATATACTCAATATGAAATGTGTGTTCAAAATCAAAAATCAGCCACTGTACTGCTTTTGAATGCTTGGTTCCACATTAAAATGTGACTTTGGTTCTCCTCTATAGAGTATAGATAATAGAGTATACTTAATTAACCCCTGTCTCCAGGAGGACATGATGTTGGCAAGAGGTCATAGGTCATGTTTGCATTCGATCACCAGACCTATAAATTGTTTCGCACTTCAGTACAATGAAGGGATTTCATTGATTTGGGAACCATGTATGAAATATTCATCCCTCTGCATGGACCCATATATAGAGTTGATTCAGTTGAACACTGGTTTATTTCAATTCCATTGTTTAATATGACAGTGATTTCTCTGTTCATTAGTTGATTTTTTTTTTTTTTTTTTTTTTTGGTGGTGGTGGTGATTCTCATTCTTTGTCTCTCAATTTCTGTACAAAAGATCTATTTCTATATTTGCAATAAATTTGTATAAAAAATAACAACTTTGTGTGGTTCTGTTCCCCTGCAAGTCTCGTTTTGATTGATTCTTTAATGATGAAAGTTATCTTTACCATCCCATCCATCCATCGGATTGTTTGCAACCAATAATTCTAATGAGAAAGCACCATTTTCTCCCATCATGAGTGAGTGAATGCCCTGATAGCAAGAGTGTGAGTATGAAAGAAAGACTAAGTGTTGACTATGACTCAGCTAATGTACTGTCCATCACAGTGTTTGTGATGGCTAAAATTAGTTGATTGCGAAACAATCAATTTTACACACAAACACAGTTTCACCTCTCACCGAAACCATAAGTGAATAGACAAGAGCGGGAACCTTAGAGGAAACACTAAGAACATACCAACATACAAAAACCCCCCCACAGTTTAGCGTCGTTTGCAGCCTTGATGACTGTGTTGCAGTTTAACAAGCAAACGTTGCTAGTGTTTATCTTGTTACAGTATGTATGCCCATTGATTATTTCGGCTTCATAATTTATCTCATAAACAGCCTATTTGCACGTTTGCATCATATTCTTACACCAGGACCAGAGGGTTGACTTTAGATTCACTCGCTGTGTTTATTTGGAGTGCCGCAGCAACCCCAAACCTGACCGTACATGTCCACTGGGACGGGGATAAGTGGGCGTTTTTAATTCATTCTTTCTGGGAGCTTAGCGTCAGGCTTGCACAAAGGATTGTGGGATTGACAGAGGAAGTGTTATGAGCGTCAGAAAGTTAGAAAATGCTTAAGTTCCTTATACCTGCTTGCTTTTGTTTAGGCCTAGCACTTCCTTTCATCTTCCCTCTTCACCACATTGAATACTGAGACCATTATATTGGGCTTCAGCTGCTGATGTATGGAGCCATGTGAGCCGTTATGGTGTGTGTCGAAGCTGTAATGAGAGGGCTAGATCAATAGCGGGGCAGGGAGGGATGGTGTTCTCATCGAGCACCTCGCTTGCTGATTTAAGGGTCAAGCAGGGTGCTTATGTCCACCCGTAGCATAATGGACTCGCCCCGCGTCTTGTCCCCATTTCCAATTCATTTCCCGCTTATGGCATGTCAGGAACTGCAATGAAGGGTACAACTGTATTCCCCCTTGCCCTCAGGACCTTGATGGGCTATTCCGAGGTCCTGTCCTATTACTCATTTGAATGGTCATTGATGGATTCCTCCAATCAATGAAACTCACTGATCTGGTTTAATCAGGAGTACGGGCGGAATTCTAATTCTCGGATGGAGTTTAATTCCAAACATGCAGGTTGTCGTCTTTTGTTAAAAATATATTTGAAATGTAATCAACTGGTGTAGCTGTGGAGAAATCAATCCTATAAAAAGGGTTTATTTACTCAAGAAATAATCTTTTTAGACAAGAGCTTTTGCTTGCTCTGTCATTATTATTGTATTATTTATTTTTTGTGTGTTTTCCCTGGTTGTTATTTATGCATCAAATACATTAATAAAATGGCCCAGTCCTCCTGGAGGCATTTTAATTGGTTATTGACTATTATTTGGGACAGAGTATTTGATAAATCCGCTGTTTCGTGTTCTAGAATGCATATTGGTCTGATGTGAACAGCTGCAGATATAAAGCAGGGTCACCAAATCTGACAACAAAGTGTTACAGGTTACTAAAATCCGTTACCTCTCTCATTTTCACACAGAATGGATTTAATGCAACCCAAAATTCACTCTGTGGATGTCTAATCTCATCCATTTCATGCTCCAGAAAGCACTTTGGTCTGATGTGAACAGCTGCAGATACACAGCAGTATCACCAAATCTGACAACAAAGTGTTACGGGTTACTGAAATATGTTACCTCTATCTATTTCACAGAGAATGGCTTTTAATGTGATCCAGATTCACTCTGGTGATGTCTAGTTTCAGAAAGCATTTTGGTGTGATGTGAACAGCTGCAGACATACAGCAGGGTCAACAAATCTGATAACACAGCGTTACAAGTTACAGAAATCCGTTACCTTCCTCTATTTCATACATAATGGTTTTAAGTGTTGCTGGTGATGTCTAATCTCTTCTGTTTTATACTCTATAATTTTTTCCTCATTGTATTTTCATCAAAATCATGTTTTAATTAAAACAGCTTTTTCTGTCTTCATTGTTGACGATCCAAAGAATAAAAAACTCTTTTAAGAAAAAGAGTTTTTTGTTGACTGGATTTTAACATATAGGCCTAATAATGTTTTTCCCTCTAGTCTCATTGCCTGTCTTGTCTTCCCATGTTGTCTTCTATTGACGTTCTAAGCTCTTCAGTCTCATGAGGTGCACCCTTCGTGCTCAAACTCACTCTGTAGTACTCGATAAATGTGGTCCTGTCGATTTCCTGAAGGCAATGCTAATCTTAAAGGCTGTTTTTCTTCCAAGCTACTATATTGCCAAGAGGGGAATACCACTGCAAACATGGTCTAGCAGAGCTGAAAATTGCTGAAAACGTGCTATTGAGATGGTATTCTTTTTCCTGCACATAAACAAACTCTTACCCATCATCCCCTGCTACGGCTCCCTGGAGGTGGGAAATTCTCCTCCTTTCCATATTTTGGCAACAATATCACAGGGCTGCCAACTCTCACGCATTCAGCGCGAGACTCACGTAACTTCAAAGGCTCCACGCCACACATCCATTTTCTCACGCAGAGAAAAGTCGCGGAGCAAAGAGGACACTGACACCGACAGACAAGACAGAGCAGGTTACTTTTGATATGAAACAAATTCTCAGCTCTCAGATTCAGTAAATTTTATTACGAAATTCGAACAATAAATACCGGTTTGGCGCTTGTAAATATGAGGTGACAGATCGCTGTAGCGCCTCAGTTCAAGCGCACGTGAACCGATTAGTTAAAGCTGCAGTCCGCAGTTTTTCCTCTTTGTCGCCATTTCTGTTCGAAATCTGCAATTGCAGTTATTCGCGGAATTGTGCCTCGCACGGTACAGCGTGGATGAATCCAATGTTTTGAGGAGAATGTCCGGCTGTCAGTCGCTGCGCCGGTGTGTATACTGTCAGTCGCAATCACAGATTCTACTTTTTGGAAGTATGACCATTGACCAACATAAGAATTTTCACCTGAAAATGTAATCTGAACAAGTAAACATCCACTTTTGTTCTGACCAACTAAGGGGAAAAAAGCATTGCAGTAAATCGCGCTGATTAAATCTAACGATCGCTTATCATATCACGTCAAACCGTGCAAATTATAGCCTACTTTGTTCTTAAATTGTTAATGTTAGCAACATCAGCATTGCGTGACTACATTTAATGCCCTTCCGATATTTATCCTTGTTTTCGCATGGGCCCCATTGCAGTCTCTTTTTTTCTCTGAAGTCTTTCGCGTTTTACAACGGGTGAATCTCCATTTATCATTGGTGATTGTCGTTTGAACCTTTCTGGTCCGCCATCAAATTGATAAGTTTAATTATATCAAGTGCAGTGAGAAAAGGCTATAAATCACCACCTTCAACATCCTCTAAATATTAAGTTTATCAAGCGACGAGAATACTTTTTGCGAAAAAAAAAAAAAAAACGACTTTATTCGAATAAAAACGACTATTCATTTCTTTCTCTCTGGGCCTCGAGTTAGTTCACGTAGTGTTTTAGCGCAGCGCTTCTGTGTTGTACGTCACACGCATCACACACATGACCAGCGTCGGCCAATAGTGAGCCTACGTGGTGACGTGCAACACAGACGCGCTGCGCTAAAACACTACGTGAACTAACTCGAGGCCCAGAGACAAGGAAATGAATAGTGGAATAAAGTCGTTATTTTTGTGTTTTTTTTTAGCACAAAAAGTATTCTCGTCGCTTGATAAACTTAAGATTGAGCCACTGTAGTCACTTGGACTATATTAACGATCTCTTTAATAACTTTTCTGGGCCAGCAAGTTTCAGTCCCTTAGAAGCCTATGGAGGAGTGATCCAGCTCTCAGATTTAATCAAAAATATCTTAATTTGTGTTCCGAAGATGAACGAAGGTCTTACGGGGTTGGAACAACATGAGGGTGAGTAATTACTGACCGAATTTTCATTTTTGGGTGAACTAACCCTTTAAATATTTATTATATTTTAACTTACACCATTAAAATATTATAACGTTTTTATTATAATAAAATCAGCATTATATTTAATCTGAGTTGTTATTTTTGACCTTTAATAAACTGACAGGACTCTATTATGTTTACATTATTAGGTAAAATAGGCCTTTTTTTCTTGAGAAAAATTAACTGTGCCAAATATTTATCCAAAGGAATCAATATTGAATCAAGATCAGAATCAAATCACAAGAACTGAATTGAATGAAATTGTGAAATTTGTGTCAAGCAATAACAGTAGCCTACCAGTCATTGTACCATGTCAACATTGTAACATGTTGTCCCGAAACTTAATAAAGCCTTTAATTATCTCTATTTCTAGCACTTAAAGCACTTTGATCCTACTGCACACCTCAATTAAATCCATTAACTGAGGTGGTTTCATAGATCATATAATGGGTGTTCTGCTCCTCACAAAAATGCATTTTTATGACACATCCTTGTTGATTTAACAGCCAAACAGCTAGCAGCCTCAATTTGTTTATTGGAGAACAAAACAAAATATTCAAGCGAGTCAATGATTCATTTATGTTTCATTAGCTCTGTTTATCTTCTCCTGGAGCGTTCGAGAATTAGCCGCATCATGAATGTGGTTCTGATTGTCATCCTTGCGGTTCATCTTCGATGACAAAAAACCCTGAAGGGTTTTGTAAGCCCCTGCCTTCCAACTCGTGATGACATTTCTACCAATGTTTTTCGATGTCTGTCTACGAGTAGTATTAATGTAATCGTACTCCAGGGCCAAGTAATAAACAAGATGCTAAATTAGAATGCAGGATATGGGTGTTTGTTGTGTTTAGTAAGCGGTTGTTTTCTTGGACTATTGGCACTTTTGGCAATTTTTTGGTCCAAACAATGAAAGTCAATGGGGACCAAATGTTTGTTTTGAACCATACTGGCATTCATTGTATGGAGAAAACCAGAAATATTCTTAAAAATAATGTATTCTGTGTTCCACAGGAGAAAGTCAGGTTTGGAATGACATAAATAAGTAAATAAAAGAGTAAATTTCTTTAACCCTTGGACACCCAGAATAGCAGAATTGAAACTTTTGTGTAAAGCACTATTTTCACTAAATATGGGTAAAAACTTTGCATAATACTACCTGACACTCTGAAATGTATTGCAACAACAGGTTTAGTGGGAAACATCTACATCAAAGTTTCTAAAAGTGTCCAAATACATACTTACAGCTGAAATAAAAGTGTGTTTTAAAGTTCACATCAACCCTGAGCACAGTTTCGTAATGAGTAAAAAAGGACCCGAAGCATATGCACCTTTATCAAATCAATTACAGCGACGCATAATTAAGTCCAAAACTGTCCCGGCTCAGTTAGCAGGAGTACTAATTACAACACCAAAATACCCGGCAGTCATTTTCATTTCAGAAGAGAATCAAATTAAGTCCAAAGGGATGAGAAACACAGGAGAGGAGAAACACAACAGGGAGCGCTGCAGGAGGGATTGGCATCAGCATACGTCACGTTTTCCTCTGACACTATGTTTAATTAGTCTTTATAGATTTCAAACAGGCCGATGGACTCCAAAGACAAGCCATCTAATTATAGAAACCGTATAAATGTAAGTCTTAAGTGTAACTAAATTATCCAAACTGCTCTTGGAGAAAGTATGGCTGTCCATCTTAAACTGTATCTGGAATTCCACAGTAGGGCCTATTATTTGGTATGACTTAAAATCAACTTGAAACTTGCAAAACTTACATGTTATGACATAAAATCTGAATATGAGATTTTATCATTACAATACATTCAAGAAATGCATTCCAATATGTAAAACCCTCCAGCAGTTACCACAGGAAAACTGTGGACTTGGTAACCCTGTGGAATGGTTTGAATATTATTTAGCCGATCCGCAGTACTGAACTTGCTCTATTATTAATGAGAGCTACAGGCTTTCACCTTTCGACCTTCTTTAATGGGTTCACGCTTTCCTGGGAATAATCCTCAAACTCCATAATCCACAAATTGAAGTTGTTCAGAAATTCTCAAAGCATGTCAAAGGTTACCACTGTGGATGAAGCTTCCAGTGTTTCTGTCCTCGAAATAAAGACGTCAAGGCAATTAATCTTTTAAAATATTATATAATATAATAATATTATATATATATATGCATGTCATGTTATGCCATTAATAAACATATGAATATTTTCTTTAAGATGCGTATTATACACAATGGTGGATCCCATTTTAAGTATGTATTTTTGTTAAAACAAAGCTGATAAACATGTAAAGTGATATATGTAAATGAGTGCTCTTGATAAGGCTGTTTCCGCACCATCCATTATCTCTAATTATAGACTTTAGATTGGTTTCCTCTTTACTACACTGATGAAATACTAAAATATTTAAGTACTGGAACGTCACACAGTAAAGATAATTACATGCTAGATTTGCATATTCAAAACACGCCTCTGCGGTCGCATGCATAGGCCTATTCATATTCCGAGTAGAGTTGTTCGTTCCAAAACTTGGCTTTTAAGGTACATACGTAGTACAATTATGTAGTTTCCTTCCTCGTTTTTGCCCAATTCCTACTGCATTGCATGTATTTTACTAATAAAGGCAATCCCAGAATGCTTTGTAAAAAATTGTAAACAAAATATGATGGTGGACAAAGTGAGGTAAATGTTGAGGATAAATGTACTTACTTTATTCAATACGGTAAACAAATAAACATTTTGTTCTCAATCTACTAAAAATGGACTGTTTTACCTTATATATTCGTGTGTTTGTAATGTATTATTATACTTCTTACAGTTAGCTTAGCAACATGCTAACAGCAAACTACTAGAGTCAGTGGTGTCGAGTCCATAAGTGCGGTTTGACCTGCTAAAGATAAACTGTTTAAATCAGCCTAAGCTGGTCTTAGTTAGTCTCCCAGCCTGGTCAGACTGGTCTTAAATGGGATTTGGCCACTTTTCAGACCGGCACCCCAGCTTAGGCTGGTTTAAACAGTTTATTTTCAGCAAGGTGTGAGTTGCTGCCTACATAGAGCATTCCAAAACAGTCTCATATGAGGTTTTATGATGGCTAAAAAGACAGCTGCCAAAAGATACAGTGAGACAGCTCTCTAGGTTTTGGAACAAAGGGACTAATTCTGCCTTTTTGTTGCTATGGATTTTTCAAAACGACTACGAGTGGTGCTTCGGTAATATAATGCTTTATGAATGCAGAGGCCTGAAATAACCTCATTAGAGAGTTTTAAGGCTTCTCTCTCTCTCTCTCTCTCTCTCTCTCTCTCTGTGTTGCTGGAGGTCTCTACAGAGTCTACAAGAAAGTAAGGTGTTGACGTAGGTGGGAGATGGGCAGTGGGGGTTCTCAGTGGGGATTGGAAGGGTTCGTGGGATGCCACTGAGTTGTTGCTGTTGAGATTTGGATAAAATATTGCATTAATTACTGACGTCTGGGTGCCGATAAATCAGGCAGGGTCGCGTGGGGAGGTTTTTTCACGGAGGCAGTCTCTTATTCATGAATAATGAACCTGCTATGGGGAAACTCAACAATTCAGACGCCCTCTGGGAAAGAGGAGGAAGAGAGAAAGTGTAAGGAGAATATTGTGAGTGCTACCATGTTCAGATGTGTTTTTCTAAGGGAGGAGTATGAGTGTTACTTATTACTAAGGTTCTCCTGTAGAACGCAAAAGGAGAGATTTTGACGAATGTTCATGCTGCACTTTTACGCATTAAAAAATAGTAAACAAGATGCTAAATATAAATATCAAATTTTTTTCTATGTGTAATTCCATTTATATAGAGAAATAAGCACTGTGGTCATTACATACTGTATTTGATTGTGTAACTTTTTATTATACATTTTTTTTCTCATAATTGGGACTAGCATGCAATATAAAACAATATAAAGCATGCAATTATAAAAATAATTGCAATTTGGAAGATTTTTTATTTCTTGTACTTTCTTGCAATATAATCTCACAATTAGAAATTGAAGTTTTCCTCATAATTCCATTTTTATCTCATAATTGGGACTTTTTTTGCTGTTAACTTGATTTTTCACTAATGTTACAGTTAACTTCCCTGCAACTGTGAATATTTCCTGTAGTTGTGACTATTTCTCACAATTGCGACTTTATTTTTGATAATTGCGATTTTATTTCTCGAAATGGTAACTTCATATCTCACAATGAGACTTTTTATATCTTTTTTTTAGTATACAAATGTGGAAGAGGCTTTCATCTGGTTAGATGTATCCTATTATATCCCACAATCCTGTTTTTACAGTTCGCTGGCTGGTTGGAGTACGATGAAGCGGTTGAAAGGGGTAGATTTATTTATAAACATCCATTATTAATGTTAATCCGATGTATAATTCCATTTCTGTGAAGAAGTAAGCACTGTAGTCATTAAAATTTGCTTGGATATCTCTACAGCTCTCTTAAATATGTTCTAGATCATCGGACATGACATTTTATTGCATTGGAAGCATGTCTGCATGAGTCAAGCAAGAAAAAACAATGTTTGTGAAGTCTTTGACGGACTGGGAAGCCAGGCAGCCAGGCAGCAAGACAACTGACGGCCGTGGAAAAATTCCCTCTGTTGTAAACAACAGTCACACATGAATCTTTACTTGCCAATTTTGAGTACATTTTATGTTTTCCAGCATATTTTTGCATTAATTTATCAATTTAATCATAAATTTACCACAGATTATAAGATTTGCTTGGATACTTTTGGTTGTTAGCGCTTTGCTAACTGTTCTATAGTAAGAAAAGGAAGGGAAAGAACAATTTTAAAGCTTTAATGGCCATGGTACCCAAGTGGGAGGTTTCTTTGAGATGTAGTTTTCATTTACTTTGTGTTTACTCTCTAAAACACATAATAACTAAGGCCAATGCCTTCAGCAAACATTAAGCTTGCTGTGTGAGGTCTGAGGGCACTATAAGCAACCCTGCTAACTGCATGCGGTCCTGGCGGGCTGCTAATGGCTGCACATTTTGTAAACACTGCTAGGAGAATTAGCGTGAGAGAAAGAAAGGGGTTTATGTGTGTATTTTTCATGTGTATGGCAGACTCATACTTGTGATGAAGTGACAATAATTTCTTTTTTTTTCTTTCTAAGCCTCCATCTCTTTTCGCTTGTGCATGGCAGTGATTGCTCGCTTTGTTAGCTCGCACATAAGTATCGAGAGACACACTCGTTTGTACAGCTGAGATGTAAATCAAATGTCCTCCCAGCCCAGATGCTCAATTCAAACAAGAGCAGATGACAAAGTCTTATAAATGGCGCACTATAAAAGGCAGACAAATTGTAAATGATTACCCTCGCCGTTTTTTCTTTTTGGGAAACTTCACTTGACTCGTTTCGGTTGTTTATAATGGGTTGTGTTAAGTCTTATATAATTTTTTATGTTTTCATGCTATACCGACTTTCCAAAATTGTGATCTGATTTCACAAACAGTTCCAATTTTCCATAATTACTTTAGTGATATGAGCACTAAAACAACTCAGACAATGAGAATGTGTTCTCAGTAAACCAACAAATGTTTTGAGTGATGTTTTTAACCAATATTCACATGTTTCTTCTCAATCAGTTATCAGTTCACTAATTTCAGTTTTATTAAATGTCAAAATATGTTTGGAAACATAATTGGCTTTGTTTGTCAACATTATTATTATATTTTCAATACTAGTTATTAATAATATATTATTATGATTATTGTGTTATTGATGTTTTTTGTTAATACATGTCCATGTAGATTGTTATTATTATTATTATTACACTAGGTATTATTGTAAAAAAAAGAAGAAAAAAAGAATACTACTAGTAATAAAAATAAAATTTAATAATAATAATAATAATAATTATTATTATTATATGTTTAACACTATGTATTATTATTTGTCATTAATCCAATTCTAACAAAAATATAATAATAATAATAATAATAATAATAATGTATTTATTATAATTATTATATTTCTAACACTAGATATTATTAGTATTTTTAATAAATCTCATTCTAATAAGAATATACTACTACTACTAATAATAATTTTGTCCATCCATCCATCTTCTTCCGCTTATCTGGGGCCGGGTCACGGGGGCAGCAGTCTAAGCAGAGATGCCCAGACTTCCCTCTCCCTAGACACTTCCTCCAGCTCTTCCGGGGGGACACCGAGGTGTTCCCAGGCCAGCTGGGAGACATAGTCCCTCCAATGTGTCCTAGGTCTTCCCCGGGGTCTCCTCCCGGTGGGACATGCCCGGAACACCTTCCCGGGAAGGCGTCCAGGAGGCATCCGGAATAGATGCCCGAGCCACCTCAGCTGACCCCTCTCGATGTGGAGGAGCAGTGGCTCTACTCTGAACTCCTCCTGAGTGACAGAGCTTCTCACCCTATCTCTAAGGGATCGCCCAGCCACCCTGCGGAGAAAGCTCATTTCAGCCGCCTGTATCTGGGATCTTGTCCTTTCGGTTATGACCCACAGCGTAGATTGACCGGTAAATCGAGTCAATCTTTCTTCACCACGACAGACCGGTACATCGACCACATTACTGCAAAAGCTGCACCGATCCGTCTGTCAATCTTCCGTTCCATCCTTCCCTCACTCGTGAACAAGACCCCAAGATACTTGAACTCCTCCACTTGAGGCAGGAACTCGCCACCATCCTGAAGTGGGCAAGCCACCCTTTTCCGACTGAGAACCATGGCCTTGGATTTGGAGGTGCTGATTCTCATCCCAGCCACTTCACACTCGGCTGCAAACCGTCCCAGTGAATGCTGAAGGTCCTAGTCTGATGGGGCCAGCACGGCAACATCATCCGCAAAAAGCAGAGACAAAATCGCATGGTCCCCAAACCTGACACCCTCCGGCCCCTGGCTGCGCCTAGAAATTCTGTCCATAAAAATTATGAACAGAACCGGCGACAAAGGGCAGCCCTGCCGGAATCCAACATGCACCGGGAAACAGTATGACTTATTGCCGGCAATGCGAACCAAGCTCCTGCTCCGGTCATACAGGGACCGGACAGCCCTTAGCAAAGGGCCCCTGACCCCATACTCCCAGAGCACCCTCCACAGGAAGCCGCGAGGGACACGTCGAATGCCTTCTCCAAATCCACAAAGCACATGTGGACTGGTTGGGCAAACTCCCATGGACACCCTTATGCTTGAACATGGTGTTCGTTATGGACAAGCTGTAACTAGCACAGAAGTCCAATAACAGAACACCGCTCGGGTTCAGATCAGGGGGGGGGGGGGGGGGCGTTCCTCCCAATCACGCCCCTCCAGGTGTCACTGTCGCTGCCCACATGGGCGTTGAAGTCCCCCAGTAGAACGACGGAGTCCCCAGTCGGAGCACTTTCCAGCACCCCTCCCAGGGACCCCAAGAAGGCCAGGTACTCTACATTCCGTTTGGCCCGTAGGCGCACACGACAGTGAGAGACCTATCCCCGACCCGAAGGCGGAGGGAAGCAACCCTCTCGTTCACCGGGGTGAACTCCAAAACATGGCGGCTGAGCTGGGGGGCTATAAGCAAACCCACACCAGCCCGCCGCCTCTCACCATGGGCAACTCCAGAGTGGTAAAGAGTCCATCCTCTCTCCAGGAGTGTGGTTCCAGAGCCCAAGCCGTGCATGGAGGTGATCCTGACTATCTCTAGTTGGTACCTCTCAACCTCATGCACAATCTCAGGCTCCTTCCCCGCCAGCGAGGTGACATTCCACGTCCCTAGAGCTAGTTTCCGTGTCCAGGGATCGGGTCGTCGAGGCCCCCGCCTTCGACTGCCGCCCGATCCTCTAAGCACCGGCCCCTTACGGTCCCTCCTACAGGTGGTGAGCCCACGGGAGGGTGGCCCCACGTCGTTCCTTCGGGCTGAGCCCGGCCAGACCCCATGGGGGGAGGCCCGGCCACCAGGCGCTCTCATACGAGCCCCAACCCCTGGCTCCAGGGTGGGGCCCCGGCTGCGCCATGCCGGGCGACGTCACGGTCCTCGATCTTATCTCCATCATAAAGGGTTTTTGAACCGCTCTTAGTCTGACCCGTCACCTAGGACCTGTTTGCCTTGGGAGACCCTACCAGGGGCATATAGCCCCGGACAACATAGCCCCTAGGGTCATTCGGGTACTCAAACCCCTCCACCACGGTAAGGTGGCAGTTCAAGGAGGGGTATTTTGTATTTATTATTATTATAATTATTTGATGTATTCATATTAAATCAATTAAATTATTTTATTATTATTATTATTAATGTTGTTTATTTATACATATCCATTGTTGTTGTTGCTGTTGTTGTTGTTATTATTAGTATTATTACACTAGGTATTATTTTTTAAAATCAAAATAGAGCTAATAACAATAATAAAATTACTTATTTATTTATTATTATTAGGCTAGTAAGGGTAGTAACATTAGGTATTATTATTCTTTTTTAATGAAAAATATCTAATTATAATAAATAATGTGTATTTATTGTTATTGTTGTTGTTATTGTTGTTAAAAATAATAAATATCCACGTAATGAATATGGGGTAAACTAAAATAACCGTTTTTTAAAATAAATAAATAAATAAATGTATATTTTTCCATCTCTATTTGTTATTTCCGTCTTGCTTTCTATTTTTCATTACATTCATTTTGCGGGACATTTTTATTTTGCCAATATTGCAAATACGTTTCAAATTAAACATTTAACCTTTTGCATTTCATTCATGAAAAAACGTGCACAATCTACATAATTCATTTTGTACATTAGCCAGACATTAGTTTACGAGTGTACAATTTTTGCAAGCACTTTTAAGAGTATTCCACTTTTATAAACTGAGCCCCAATAAGCAATGAAACATATTAAGCAGTAAAAACAAACTGATATCAGTGTGCATAAGCATTCATTCAGAGCAAAGCGGGTGAGTCATTAACAGTGTGCACTTATACTCATTATGTTTAATAGGCAAAGTTCATTCAGCTGTATACGTTGCTGTCACTGCAGGTGCTCATGCTGTTGAGCTGGAATAAACTGAGCGGCAAGATGAAGTGCTTCGGCTGCGTTCACGTGGAAGAATCATTCACTACTGTGCCCATTTCTTCTCCTTCACTATCCAGCCTCTCGGATGGCGCTGTAACGATTTCGACTGGGGCATACGCTGTAAACAGACCGGCCTGCTAGTGTATTGATTTCCGTTAAAGACAATTGTATGGTATAGGACTATTAAGGGTGTTTTGGAGCTGGTGGTCAATATTGCAGCTGTGATGGGTGATGTGATGTGTTGTGTTGTGTATTCTTGTAGGTAATGTTCAACTTTCAGGTTCTGATGAAGTAACCTACACATACACGTTCAGACTTGGCAAAGCTGCAAGATAAATTCTGCAGACTAGAACTGGGCAGTATGACATTATGTACCATGTGACGTGTTAACCTGCAGAGATTCTGCTGTATTTTTTTATACAACGTCTTTTGATTTGTCCCAAGCACAGAGAAAAGAATCAAATTACAGTACCACACATTTTTCCTTGTAATTGTGCCTTTTTCTCACAACTGTTTGTTTTTTTCATAATTGTGACTTTATAGCTTGCAATATGATAGTACATGTCACAATTGCAACTTTTTATAACACGGTTGTGACTTCTTTCTCATATTTTGCGACTTTATAGCTTGCAAAATCTCACAATTGTCACTTTTTCTTACAATTGCAACTTTTTATTACACAAGTGTGACTTTTTCTCATAATTGCGACTTTATAGCTTGCATTATAACACTACGGGCCCTACATTTACGATCTAAGCACATGGTCTAAAGTGCATGGCGCAAGTGCACTTAGGGCGTGTCCGAATCCACTTTTGTGAGTTTTTAACGACAAGAAAAATTGTCGTTGCGCCCGGTGCATGGTCTAAAAGGGTTGTCCCTATTCTCTTAATGAGTAACGTGCAATAAACCAATCATAGTTTCATCTCCCATTCCCTTTAAAAGTCAGTTGCGCTCGCGCCATGGCGGATTTGCTATTTACATGGTAGAATTTGAACGCTTCTCTAGCGAGGAAACGGATCATCAAACGGACAAAGTGTATGTACGTTGTGGACCCGCCTATAGGCGCATATTACTAACGTGTTCTTTAAATAACAAAAAAATATATTTTGTTATTTAAAGAGCACGTTAGTAATACGCAGTGTATTTCAGTTGGCTCAAAATAGCAACGTGCCAACAATGCGTTTTCAGACCAGCACAAATGGGCACACATGCATTTGCTATTTAAAGCTACACTGTGTACGATTTTCTCCCATCTAGCGGTGAAATTGTATATGACTACCAACTGAATATTACTTTCTAGCCCCTCCCATTCTGAGGGCGATTTAACTCCTACGGTGGCCGTATTATTCTAGCGTTATGCACAACCATGCTATAGTTAGCCAAGCAACTATAAAACTTCAAATTACACAAATAGGCTGAATTACCTGGCGAGAAGAAAGCAGGCAACTTCGGCATCCCTTTTAAAATCCTTGCTCCTCATGAGCTCTTTCCATCTTGGAAAAACCACTCCAATATTGACTTTGGTCTTGTTGATTTGCCTGTTGCATTGTCGTTTTAATTCTCTCTTTCGCTTCCTTGGCAACTCTGTTACATGTCCGCAAGAATAGGCGTGATCCTCCATCTTCAACAGGCTTTCAAATCTGCCGGCAGTCGCGAGTAATCTCCCCCTCGCATTCGTCACGGTGCCACTGAGTGTAAAAGCGCGAAAGGCGAAGCTTGAATTTCCAGGTATGTCCCTTTTTGGCTAATGTATTTTCAAGATGGAGGCGCAACATGGCTGCCGCCATTCGAGCGACTCGCTCGTATGTATTCTGAATGGCAGATTCTACGCTTACGAGAATACTTGATTAGTTGGTGGAAGTAATTACACATGAATGAGCACATCTCATTTTGAAAGAACAAAGTCTTTTTTTGCTAAAAATCAACTTAAAAAATTACACAGTGTAGCTTTAAACAATGTGGCGCAGGACGTGAAAATGATAATTGCGTCAGGCTGAAACTAGCAAAAAACACTTGCATTGCGCCTGGCACCGCATTGCGCCATAATTGTGACTTTATAGCTATTCTCCTAATTGGTAGGTTTTTCATGATTGTGAATTTATTTCTCAGATTTGCAACGTTTCTCATTATTGTAACTATTTTTCGCAATTACACCTTTATTTTTGATGGTTGGGATTTTTATTTCTTGTAATTGTAACTTTATATCTCACAATGTGACTTCATAAATTAATTATTTTAAACTTGTTGGTAGAAATGGTTTTCAGGATAAAATCATGATACTGTGAAATAAATTTAGTCATACCTTTATATACAAACTTGGTCATATTGTCCACACTTGCTACATACATTAGCAAGATGATTTCCCTGATATCTTGCTGCAAGCGTCTTTACATTGATAAAGACCAACTGTGATTTTTCTCTGAGGAGGGGAAATGTATCGTAACTAGTTGGAGTTGTTTGAATGTTTGCAGTGGACATTTAGAATTTCCCCTCAGGCCTTTCCATGTTATTTAAGAGGGATGTTAAACGCCCTGTTGACTGCATCACATGAAAAATGTTTCCTAATTGAAAATCTGCACATTGTGAAGGCACTGGGAGAAAAAAAAGCAGAGAAGATTCTTCATCATTTAGTTTTCTTATTTTTTGTCATGCCCTCACAGAAAGTGGAAGGTGCCGTTAACGAGGACATGAACTTTTCGCCTCTATAGCCATTTGGTCTCATTTGAATACAAATGAGGAATTAACAAGGATAAACGAGAGAAAGGAGAGCGTGAAAAATCATATAGACTCTGTTTATAGCATGCTAACCAGTGTTGGAGAAGCTACTCTGAACACTTTAGCATGCTAGGCTACTCATACCCAAGTAGTTCAATGAAAGTCAAGCTACAGTTTTGAAAAACAAGTTAGCAAACCTACAAGCTACAAACAAGAAGTATATGTAAGAGAGAAGACCGTTTAGAAGAGCTCATGGGCAGTAAAGCTGTGTGCACAATACAATGTGACATTAAAATAGTGATTAGCATTTGGTTGCTACTGTGCTAAGTTTTGCAAAAATTTGCTTGTGACAGGAAAGCTAAGCTATATTGAAAACTGTAGTGTCTGTGCTTGGAATAGCCCAGTACTGTATGGATTACAATATAGCAAAAGGAAATGTGCTTAATATTCAACTGAATTTTACAACAGACCATATTATGTGCAGGGCCGGCCCGCGGCATAGGCGGAATAGGCAAATGCTAGGGGCGCCAGAATGAGTGAACGAGTTAAAAAAAAATTACTTGTAAAAAAAAAAAAAAAAAAAAAGTCCGGCACATCAATCTTCACCGGCCACGATATTTTTTTTCCCAGGATGGTAGGGGAAGACTCATGAATATTCATTAGGGAAGTCATCCCTGATTGGTCTTAACCCCAGTGACGGGTAGGTTTAGGGCGGGGTTAGGAGTAGGTCATCAGACCCCCAGTGGCGGGTAGGTTTAGGGGTGGGGTTAGGGGTAGGTCATCAGACCAATCAGGGATGACTTCCCTAATGAATATTCATGAGTCTTCCCCTACCATCCTGGGAAAAAAAATATCGCTCCCCGGCCCCGAGTGCTTGAAGTGCGTCAGAAACAGAGCGCGCGCGCGATCAGTTGTTGGTAATTTGTTGTGTAGCGTGCGCGATGCCGCATCCAATGTAGACAGCACTGCTTTAGTTTGAGGGCGCTTAACACACTCAGGCTCGTAGAAACGGGCCTGGCAGCTCGCGCCAGTTCTAGACACGGTGAAAGTTTCCTGATTGTGACAGATGGCCGAATTTACATGACACATTATAAATGAGCATTATAGTCTGCGATAGATACAGTGCCAAAAAGAAGAGAAGAGGATAAAAGGGGATAAAGACAGAGGTAAAGTGATGTAGTGAACGAATTCAGTTTATCTAATAGGAGTAGGAGTAAGATACTACAATTTCATGGCAGTTATTTTTACCTTAAACTTAATGTTAGCAGTTGTTCTGAGTTCTCCAGAGTCCCCAGACTGTGTGATTTTGTAACAATCATGTCAGTTTTAAGACGCATTTTTTATTATCAATTTTTTTTTATTAATGTTTTAGGTAACAGTTGTGCAGTTTTGGGGGGGATACAGTAAAGGCCAAAAGTTTGGAAACATTACTATTTTTTATGTTTTTGAAAGAAGTTTCTTCTGCTCATCAAGCCTGCATTTAGGCTATTTGATCAAAAATACAGAAAAAAAAGTAATATTGTGATATATTATTACAATTTAAAAATAATTGGTTTTCAATTTATTATACTTTAAATGATCATTTATTTCTGTGATGCAAAGCTGAGTTTTCAGGATCATTACTCCAGTCTTCAGTGTCACATGTGACATCCAGTCTATCACATGATCCTTTAGAAATCATTCTAATATTCTGATTTATTATGAGTGTTGGAAACAGTTCTGCTGCCTAATATATTTGATAAATAAAAGGTTAAAAAGAACTGCATTTATTCAAAATAAAAATAAAAATATTTTCTAATAATATAAATCTTCTTTACTATCACTTTTTATCTATTTAACACATCCTTGCTGAATAAAAGTATTGATTTATTTCAAAAAAAGGAAAAAAGAAAAATTACTGACCCCAAATTACTGACCAGTAGTGTATATTGTTGTTACAAAATATTTCTATTTTAAAAACATTTTCTTCTTTTTATTTTTATTTTTATTTTTTATTTTTTTTACTTTTTATTCATCAAAGTATCCTAAAAAAGTATCACAGGTTATGAAAAAATATTAAGCAGCAGAACTGTTTCCAACTTTGATAATGAATCATCATACAGTATTAGAATGATTTCTAAAGGATCATGTGATAGACTGGAGTAATGATCCTGAAAATTCAGCTTTGCATCACAGAAATAAATGATAATTTAAAGTATAATAAATTGAAAACCAATTTTTTTAAATTGTAATAATATATCACAATATTGCATTTTTTTCTGTATTTTTGATCAAATAAATGCAGGCTTGATGAGCAGAAGAAACTTCTTTCAAAAACATTAAAAATAGTAATGTTTCCAAACTTTTGGCCTGTACTGTATATGGCATTTTTAAAATTTATTTGCCAAAATTAGTAATGATATTTATTTACAGGTTTATTAAAAATAGCAAAGTTCACATTAAATCTGTATTGTAAAACGCTCTATAAAAGATAATGGGGACTTGACTTGAATGCTAGATGTAATGCTCTTGGTATTTGTGTTTAGGCTGTAATGTGTGTGTGTGTGTGTGTGTATATATATATATATATATATATATATATATATATAGGCTAAATAATCATGAACACAATGACGGGGGCACCAGGTAAAATCTTGCCTAGGGCAGCAAATTGGTCAGGGCCGGCCCTGTATGTTTCGTCTAAGACGAACCAACACTCTTGCCACAGGTATAAGTGCAAACTCAGAGCACTTTCATTGTTGGCAAATCTACAAGAGCACCATTTAGGAGTGCAATCAATTGACGATTGCAATTTGTCAGGAGCCTCTAATCGCAAACTCTCCATTTCATTCCTGACTTTTTCCACTTTCACGGAGCCAGAGTTTCACTGCTCCGGTGGCCAGAGGGGATGTCTCCAATTACACGTAACAGCGGCTCTCTTTTCTCTTCGTTTATTTATTTAAATGCCATTACTCCGGACGGGTTTTAATAAGCTGGTCATTTCGACTGGCTGAAAACGTAATTTGGTGCTGATAGAGTCAGAGACTTTGATAAGTTCACACTCGTATTTTCATTTGTCAAACTGGATGGCCTTACCTGCGGGTTATTTCCTTACACACACAGCTTCTCAGGATTGTGCACTTTTATAGGCATACTAATTTATAATTTATCTCATATTTTATTCCATATATATGTGTGTGTGTGTATGTATATATATATATATATATATATATATATATATATATATATATATAATTGCTATTTTAATTGAATATATTAGCACGTAATGTGCGTATTACAAAATATCAATGTTGGTTAATTATGAAATTAGTAGCAAGCCTTAAACAATAGGTGTGCGAATGGACATTTCTCTGGTTATCAGAGCAATAACAGGCATGAAATATTATTAAGCATATTTTAAGCTAACACACCATTAAGACATCATTCGCAAATATGCTAATGTGAATAAATTAGTTTTGTAAATTTAAAATGAGTTGTTTTAATCCTTAGGCCGTTTGCGTTTGTTCATTATAATTTGGTTGAAGGCTTACTGTGGAGACGTAAATAGTCATTAAATATTTGACATATTGATTACAGGGTTTTTTTAAATAAACATGCAGAGTGCACTGCTGTTAAATTATTATTAAAGGCTGTGTGAGGTAAAATAATGACATGCACATTTGCAATTATTAAAATCAACGCATAACAGTTATACATTATAGTATGAAACACTGCTTATCATTGTGCTATGTTGTGTTTTGTTGTACCATGTTGTTTTATTGTTTTGTTTGTTTTTGTCTAATATCATTGTGCTAAGTTGTTTTGTTGTACTCTTGTTTTATTGTTTTGTTTGTTTTTGTTTAGTATCATTGTGCTATGCTGTTTTGTTGTACTCTTGTTTTATTATTTAGTTTTTCTTTATTTGTGCTATGCTATGTTTTGTTGTACTGTTGTTTTGTTTAGTTTGTTTTTGTTTAGTATCATTTGTGCTATGTTGTGTTTTGTTTGTTTTTGTTTAATATCATTGTACTATGTTAATTTTTTTAATTGTGTTTTGTTGTGCTGTTGTTTTATTGCTATGTTGTGTTTTGTTGTACTGTTGTTTTATTGATTTGTTTGTATCCGTTTAATATCATTGTACTATGTTGTGTTTTGTAGTACTGTTTTATTTTTTGGTTTGTTTTTGTTTAATATCATTATGCTATGTTGTGTTTTGTTGTACTGTTGTTTTGTTTTTTTAGTTTGGTTTTGTTTAATATTGCAAATTTTGTGCTCATAACATCTACATTTCGCATAGTAAACATGATTTTTTATTTTTTTATTTTAAGCAATATAAATAACGCAACAATTTGCTAAAAGTTCGTATAACTTACTTTTATTGCTTCATCTAAATAGGTAATTATTACAAATATTTTAAGTCATGATGACTTTTTATTTTATATAAATATATATTTTATATATTTATTTTAAATAATAAAGTAGCTTCATTTAAAAAAATATATGTTTTGTCTTCAACAAACACCTCATTTTCAACATGTCTCGCTCGAAAGCACATTCATTATCAGCAGTACAGTTATGCATGACGAATTATAAGGGGGCGAGAAAAAAACTATGGGCTAGCACCCAGAAGAGGCTATGGCAATTAAATTTGTGAGAGAGGCACTATAGAGATGAGTGCTCTGGAAAGAGCAAGGACTTTAATGAGAGCCCATGAAGATGTATGGTCACGCAGGTTAGGAGTTATTGCTACCGTCGCATAAGGGGCAAACAACTGTTTTACAGAGGAACCATAAAGGTTTCTGAGGGATACATATATGCCTGACTTAGACAAAGTGTGATTTATGGTGGTCTTGTTCAGCTAGAATTCCCCTCCAAATTCGTAGCACTCAAATGCTTACTATACAGAAAATGAGAAAGGGAGGGCAGAGTGTGGGGACAAAAAGAAAGAACGAAAAAACAATACTTGTGTAAGTTAGAGGTGGATGTATTTCTAGTCGACATGAAACTGCTTTCAGAACCTATAGTTTACTTACAGAGTCTGAAACATCGCCAACAGCCACTTTTGAGCATGCTTTTTGACCTGGACATGGAGGTTGAATGTCAAGTCCACACACACTCAGCCAGGGACGTGCACAGGGGGGTGGCTACAGGGCCCGAACCGAACCCCTGCTCCTTTGCTCTCATGTGCTGAGGTGCTCCTCTAACAGGCATGAGTATTGTATAAGAATGGAGTGGATAGTTTCAATCCGCGCTAAATCCATTGTTATCTCGCTGCTTCTCCAGATCCACTCCGGGGTTTATAATTCTAACTCGCACCTCAGCAGTGCTCACCAAAGGCAGCTACCGAACCAGGGTTCGAGTTCCCTTCGCTCCATCGTGTTGACATTCATTTTACATTGCGGTCTATATGGTAAATCTGCAGAAACCAAAATATATATATAGTTTTTTCTGCTGATGATTGAACTTCTTGTCTATGTGTATAAGTACAACAATAGGCATTTTTTTAAGTTTGCAGATGACACAGTCATTGTGAGTCTCTTGGAAAATAATGAAACTAGTCATGGTCCAGTTGTTGACGACTTTGGAAAATGGTTTGACGATGCTTGTCTGCAGCTGATTGTATCTAAGACCAAAGATAGCCTACGACTATTGATTTCATAACTGAAGCTCATTCTTCCCATTCTACGTTCATTAAGGGTGAGAAGGGGTAGTGTATGGATAGTTATAAATATTTAGGGACAACTATTGACAATAAACTGTGTTTTGACATGAATATGGAAGCCTTGTGTAAAAAGGGACAGCAGCGCCATTATTGTCTAAGAAAATTAAGGTCTTTTAAGGGGCCCTATTATGCCCTTTTACGAAGTCTTGATTTTGTTTTTGGGGTGTACTAGAAGTTTTCATGCTTGATTGTTCAAAAAGTGCATTATTTTTCATCATTACAACTCCTCTCTTCCCAGTCTGGTTGAACGTGTCGTTTTCGATGAAGCCCCTCTTTCCTAAATATGAAATGTGCTGTGATTGGTTAGCTGGCCCAGTGTGTTGTGACTGGCAGAGCTTGGCGTGTGTTCGGCAAATGTCACGGCCCTTCATAACCGCGAGCTCTACTCAGATGTAAATATTAATGATGGCGTCAATTACTATTTCGAGCCTGACAATGTTAAGGATTGTGCTGGATTTCAAGCATGGACTTTGCAAGTCCCAGATTTCACAGGATGTTTCAGAGTGGTATGTTTTCTTGTTGTTGTAATTTTCTTATAGATACGATAAGAAATACAAACAGTAATCAATCACAAAATCATGGATCATTTTCCTAAGGGGCGGTGAATAGTCTTACAAAAGCAAGAGCTTACAAAAGCTAAAGTAAACACTACATCAATACTGTAATGTTAGTTAGCACGCTAGCGGAAGCAAAGCTTTGCCCTCCAATTACATATAGCTATCATAGCAAATACATAAAGCTTATAATTGGAACTGTTAATAGAACACACAATTATAAATAATAAGACATTACAAGTTGTGATCTATAAACAACAGATTGTCCTGGCAAAATGGGAATGGCTATGTCTTTCAGGAGAAGCTTTTGTGCTTATAGCCTGTATTGTACTCTCTTCTAGAAGCTGTTCTCCATAAAATGTGCAGCGCACGTACAAACGTTGAGATTATAATGTTCAGGAACAGTGTTAAAAATACGTTTTAACCTCTCTAAGTTAGTCAGCCTTATGACAAACTTTTTCCGGGGTGTAAAAAACAGCGTCAAGACTCTTCATCTTCTCTAAAGCAGCCCAACATGGCCTCACACTCTTTGTTGCATCCCGGGGGCGGGTTTTATGTAAATTGTAGGGTTTGTGATGTCACCAACCCTGGAAGAAGCTTTTTGTAGTCCCTACCAGCCGTTTGCTGTAGTCCTTAAAAAACGATTTCTGTAAAATCACCCTTTGCATTGAACTTTGAGCGTCGTAACTTTGCAGGTGTTGTTTATGCACAAACAGCAACATTACACACACTAACTAAAGTTAAAAAAGTGAAACCATAACCAAAGACCCCTTTAATATTGAATTGTTTTATAAGTTTTACATAGAACCAGTATTGTCCTTCTCTATTACAGTAGTTGCTGGTTTGGGAATCTTAATGTGAAACATAAGAACGCCCTAAACAGGATTGTTACTAATAGTGGGAAGATTATAGGACACAAACAAAGAAGTCTGTCAGTTTTATTTAACAGAAATATCCTTAATCGTGCACAATCTGTGCTCTTCGATAGTGACCATTTTTTTAACTGTTGAGTTCTCGATCCGGCCCTCAGGCTCTCGCTACAGATTACCAAAGATGAAGAACAATCGTTACAAATATTCATTTGTCCCTTGTGCAATCAGATTATTAAATACTCTGAAGGGTAAATATTAGTATTTTAGATTTATATCTGCGGTGTTTTGTTTCAATTTTGTTAATTGTGCCTTCGTTTTTTTGTTTAGTTTAGTTTCATTATGCTGTGTTTTGTTTGTTTTCGTTTTAATTGTGCTGTGCCAACCCGATCTCACGGCAATTCGTACGTATTCATACGACCTCATTCGAACGAATTTGTACGATTTTTGCTAAATCGTACATATTTTACGAGTTGCCCAATCCGTATGAATTCGTACGAATGAATGACCTACCCCTGACCCCGCCCCTAAACCATCACTGGGGTTTAGACAAATCGTACAAAGTCGTACGAATTCGTTCGTTGATCATGAGATAGCGTTGGCTGTGCTGTGTTTCTTTAGTAATGTTTATGTAATTCTATGACTTTCTCAATTGCATCATTTTATTCTTGTATAAGGCCTATTATGAGATTATTTCCAAAACATTACGACTTTATTCTTGAAATCTTAAATGTATTTTATTAAATGTATTAAATTCATGCTATTATAAAAGATGGTTCTCAAAATATGTAAATTCTGTCATCACCTACTCAATATTATCTACATCAACACTAAATCTGACACTATAGCAATGAAATCCTCCTATGGTGTCGAAATACAAGAACAAGAAGTCTCATCTACCATAAATCAAGCATATTTGAAGCAATGTAAGTCTTAAATATCATTGAATAATGACTTTTTGATTCTACCTCATAAAATAATTTAGGATATGAAATAGTTGTAATAACTACTGTATTAACTGAATGCTCACTCTTAACAACTTCTCTTGTGTTTCTCAGAGAAAGAAAACTCGGATGAGGACGACTGGACCATCCCTTTAATATTGAATATTCAGAGGGGTCAGCACTGTTGCGTTAAAGCTTTCAGCAGTACAGGCGACAAGACGTGCATTCAACAGCGAGGTAAGATGTTCTGTGAAGCTGCAGGGGTGAAAAGAGGTTCTGTATTAAATATACAGAAGGAAATATGTCTGAGGAATACTAACATCTCTGCTGGCGCTGACTACCTTAGTCAGCTAAACGTAGGCCTTTCACAAGACTAATATATAAGTGCGTCTCAATGCGTCTTAAAGGAACCCCCTCAGGGTGAAACAAACAACAGTAAAATCTTCGAATATGTCCAACAAATGCATTCAAAAATAAATATAGGATCTGCCTCAAGAGATACCAACGATATTGGATTACAAACATGCAAACAGATGTACAGATGCAAATTACCATCAGAAATGAATGTGCAGGCACACATTTTAATATTGTATAACAGACATTGTGAAATTTAGGATGTAGCCCCATAAATCATTTTCCTTTTCTTTTTTCATTCTTGAACAAAAGTAAATATTTATGACATAAAGCCTCATATTGGAGGTTGGTCAATAATTCCATGTTTTGTTTGTTTTTGTCAAATCAATGTCAAATCAGGTTCATCTGTATCCTTTTCTCTTCCTGCTGGCTGCTAATATGAAATATGAGTTTTGTTTTTCGTTGTTTATTCCAATTAGCCCACTTTCACGCTCGCCGATGCAGATATTTCAGACGCACGGATGTTTTGTTAAAATAAATTAACGACTCGAGAAAGAAGCTGAGAGGAAATTTGTGATAGATATGCGTTTATATTTCATCCCAATCATAAGCGATCCCATTAATATTCATACACAAAATTGCACACTTATATTTGGATAGATACTGACTGAGACATATAATGTACAGTTTTGTACCCTATACATAACTTTTTTAAATGTAATTATAATAATAAGTATTATTATTGTTGTTGTTGTTATTTAACAGATAACTATATTCTATATTCATTTAAAAAAATCAACAATTCTTCCTCTTAGTATTATTATTTGTTGTTATATAAATGTTAATATATTTTACATTAAATTTGTTAAACAGCTTTCATTATTATTATTACATTTAAAAGTTTACATGAATATATCGATTCACATGCTAAAAGCTAAACGTTAGGTAGTTGAATGTTAAAATGCTAATTGTTTTCATTTAATAGAAAATAGTACATTTGTCTCATTTATTATAAATAAACTCGACCCATGAATTTGAAGAATTAAATATTATTGTTATATATTATATATATGTTAAGTACAGATCAACCACAGGCTCAGCTCCCTCCTACTTTCACTCACTCCTACGAGTCTACATCCCTACCAGAAGCCTACGAACGGTCAACGAGCGACGACTCATGGCTCCATCACAGAAAGCCACAAAATCACTTTCCAGAACATTCTCATTCACAGTTCCATGCTGGTGGAACGCTCTCCCCACCCTCATCCGGAATGCAGAATCCCTGACAACTTTCAAAAGACAGCTGAAAACCCATCTCTTCCGTGAGCACTTAACCTCATTAAAAAAAAAAAAAAAGTCTCTCCTTTTTCCTTTAAATCCTCGCTTATCGGGCTTATGCTACTCTGAACAATGCCTGAACTTCGTATTTTGAGCACTTCTTGCGTTGTTTCTTGCCTCTTCACGATGACTCGCTTAATTTAGTCCTAATTTATAAGTCGCTTTGGACAAAAGCGTCTGCTAAATCAGTGGTTCCCAATTCCAGTCCTCGTGACCCACTGCTCTGCACATTTTGTATGTCTCTCTTATCTGACACACTCAGTTCAGTTCATGGAGTCTCTCCTAATGAGCTGATGATCTGGTTCAGGTGTGTTAAATAAGGGAGACATACAAAATGTGCAGAGCCGTGGGTCACGAGGACTGGAATTGGGAACCACTGTGCTAAATGACTAAAAGTAAATGTAAATAAATAAAATTGTCTATAAAGTCATATGTAAAAAAGCTGCACATATATACATTGATAATGAACATAAGCCTATCTATCCGAATGTTTAAGCTTCAATCAACTTAAACATTTGCAGCTGTGTGTTGCAGCTTTTTTAAATCTAAGATCAAGGTCTGATCTTAAAACATACGTGCCGACAGCTAGCGGATTGAGCTCTGGATAACCAGGAGAGCCTGGAGAAGCTTCCTTTCACACTTCTCTAAATCCCTGAAACTCAAACGCATGCTGGCTAATGCCCGGGAATAGTACTGGCTTTATGAAGCTCATTACAACACATTGAACAAAACCACAAACCAGTTCGTGACAGCCTCCAACCTCCATGTGTGCACTGTGCACCATAAGTGAAGAGAAAAAAAAGACTCTTTTAATGACCTGTTTGCATTTATAATACATCGAAACATCCACCTTGTAGCTCAGGAGCATCTGTGCTATTCTTCGAGTGTCTCCACAGGTTTGATATCTATTATTCAGAGCTTTCAAGTCTCTCTCAGACCAATTAAACTCTCACTCACGTCTCGACACGGTTCCTGCAGCACTTCGGATGAACTTCACAGAGCTCAGGGATTCCAAGCGTAGGTCATGAGGGACAGATATGTAACCTCTTCTGCTTACCATGTCAGTTTTAAAATTCAGAAGAAACATGTCTATTCAACACGGGCCTACTATACTATGATACATGACTTAATTATTGATGCTTTTGGAATCTAGGTTTGAGAAGAATCAAAATCCATTTGACTCCATTGTTCAGTTCGTTTGGTTGGTGTAAAAGTTCTGGATGTTGATTGAATCTTTTCTGGGGGTCAAAATCAAACCTAATTTCAAGAATAAATCAGCTATTAATGACACAAATTCGCCTTTGAAAATTTGCTGTTATTGATGTTAAACTATGAATCTTTTTTTTCTTTAAAATGATTCTCTTTTTTTGTCCACCAACACTAAAGATGCGATCGCATTTACTGTTGCTCTGTGAAATTCCGCGGACAAAACTTTACCTAGTGAATCTTTGGTTGTTTTTCAGCCTTCTTTTTTCTTTTCTTTTTTTTTTTTTGGCCAACCAATGCTAAAGGTGCAATCACATTTACCATTGCTCTGCGAAATATCGCGATTGGGAATTTCCTGTGTGGGCGAAAGATTTCCAAACACAGATTTCGCAATTGGTTCAAGTTGAACATAAATTAGTTGCATTCGCTAACATAAATAATGGTTGATTTCAGTGACTTCTGTGTGAGCTGACAAATGAAGATGTGAGTCTGTACATCAAGTGATTATCAACACAATTGACAATAGACAATGAACCTTTTTTTTTTTTGCCTGCAAAATTTAAACCATATACTGTAGTAAATATTTGGTTGTTTTTAAGCCTTATTGTCATCTTTGGCCAACCAACGCTAAAGGTGAAGTCACATTTATTGTTGCTCCGTAAAATTTTGTAAGTGAAATCCAGTCATTTCGATAGGAAACCACATGATTGGGAATTTTGCGCGAGGATGAAAGATTTCACAATGGGTTCAAGTTGGTTACTCAAATTAGCACGTTCACCAGCAGCAAGCTGTTTTTTTATTTCCATATGTTTTATGTGACTACATCAATTAAAAACGGACAAATTAGCGAGAAAACTTCAAAGACGACTTAAATTAAGATGGGAGTCTGTGCGTCAAGAGATTATCAACACAATTAACTATTACAATATACAACGCTATTAATAACATTTAACTATATTCATTTCTTTTTTGTCAACCAATGCTAAATGTGCGATCACATTTACCGTTTCTCTGTGAAATTCACAGGCGGAGTCCATGTTTGGTGTGAAAAGATTTTGGCGAAAGATTTCCCCACACGGATTTCGCACAAACTGTTTATGCAAATTATGCCGTGTCTGCCAACAGAAAGCTGCTGTGTGAGCTGTGCTTCAAACATCGCTAGACTATTGACGATGGAAAATCTTGACCGCACCTTAAGACTACAGGTTTTGGCTCAACCTTTTCTTACCATTCAAAGACGCCACCAACCACATCATGAGCTTGGGGGAGAAACAGAGAGAAAAAGGAAAGAAAGAGAGAGGGTTTCTGAGCAGACAGCTGGAGGATTAGCCTATTAGCACAGCACATTTGCCATTTACTAAGCTGCTTACAGAAACATTACCGCACAAATGTAGGGAGAATGTCAATATCTAATTTATTTCCGGACTTAATTACCTTGCATCTCTCAGCTTACATCTTACTCAGGCTTGACAGCCGAAGTAGAACAGCATGGGAGAGAATTAATTGCGCTTTATTTAAACTGACCTGTATGATGGTAAGTTCTGTTGGCAGAAACTTTGCTAATACCTGAATAGCTTGTGTACTATCTTTGATCTGTCAGGGAAATGGGACAAATATGATTGTTTTATTTGTTATTCTCTCACCGGGTGGTTGGGAAACCAGGCCACATTTACTGGCTCGCTCTTTTTGGAAGCACAGATTCAATGTGTTCATTACTGTTGTTTGTCCGTCTTTGCTTGAGTTGTAGCTGTTATCTTCTTGTTCCCAGGAGTGTATGATAATTTCGGGTGTCTTGTGTGGAATATATTGGTTTAATTTGCAAGTCCAACATTGCACAACTTCCGGGAGTCTGTGGTGCACCAGTGCAAAGTTGTGAGACTCGGTTGATTGCGCTTCTGAGGAGAAACTAATCTCTGGATTTTGTGAGGTTAGAGGCAAAAAATCTTTGAAAATGACTCTTCAGTTGTGCCTGTGAAATAATCAGTACTTATTACTTTTCGATGGACAGAAATTTAGATCAAATGGTAATAAACTGAGAAAGCCTGCAGTAACTAGAGCTGAAATTAACTTAAGTAGTTTTTCCAGTACAACATAACCGTTGAAAAAAGTGCTGTTTTTATGTCTGGTTGTATTGCGAACACAACTTGATCCAATTAAAATGCATTCTATTGTGAATAGAACACAAATATGTGTCATGGGTAGCTTTTGAAAAGTTCATTTTAGTAAATAGATTTGGGTGATTCGTTGTAGTAAATCAGTTGGATGGTTCATTTAGTGAGCTAGTTCGGAAGAATGATTTCAAGTGAAGCGGTTCATTTACTTGAATCTGTTTGGCCAGTTCATTTTTGAAAAAGGGTTTGGATAATTCCTTTTAGTGAATCGGTTTAGACAGTTATTTTATTGGATTGTTCGAGCAATTCGTTTTAGTGAATCGGTTCAATTTGTTTGAACAGTTCATTTTAGGGAATGGGTTTGGACAGTTAATTTTATTGAATTGGTTTGGTTGATTCGTTAAAGTGAATTGGTTCAGGCGGTTGATTTTAATTAATCTGTTTGGACAGTTAATTTTAGTGATTTGGTTTGAACAATTTGTTTTAGTGAATTAGTTTGGACAGTAAATTTCAGTTAATTGGTTTGGACTAAGCGTGCCGCACAAGTGCTGAAAAGTGAAGCCAAAGCGTCTCGATCGCCCCCCGGTGGCTGGTCCCAGTGTAGGTTATAAACCCCGCGTCCCCATGAAGTCTAATGGATGTGATGGAAACTAAACAATCAAATTACACTTCAAATAAATTTTTTTCAAAGATGTTTTCTGTCATTTTAGGTAGTTTTTATCACGCTGATTTAAGTTTAAGTGTTCGCCAGGAGCGTTCACAGCCGAGGAGACCGACGTTCTCGTCAGGGCCGTAAAACACAGAGAAGTGACGTTGGGGATGGAGAAACACACCCAAATTAACTTCGGTTAAACAGGCGTATGATAATTTGGGTAAATGTGTAAGCTAGATGTATGCTTTTATAATAAACTGTCTATCTATCTATCTATCTATCTATCTATCTATCTATCTATCTATCTATCTATCTATCTATCTATCTATCTATCTATCTATCTATCTATCTATCTATCGTAATAATGTATGATTTGCAAAAATGAAAACTGCTGCTTCTGTGTAGATGAGAGAATCAAAGTGTATGCGCGTTGTGCACACGCTACATTGATTATGGCCAAGCATGCGCCCTTAAAAAATTTTTTCGGTCAGTGGCGGAATTGTTTTCTAAACCTGTAAAATAGCATGAGGGAACGTTTGCGCCGGAACACGCCTCCTCTTTGCGCTGAACCGCCCCGGGGAGCGCAAGTGTATTTCTTAGTTAACCGACGTGCGTCTGTGGAGGGAAAAGTCAGCTGTGCGTGGGTGCAAAATAGGAATGATACATGCGTCGGTGTACAAAGTCAATTGCGCTGGGTGTAAGATAGGGCCCTAGGCATTTATTCTAAAAGAGAAATGTTTAATAATTATTGTTTCCTAATTAATTAGATGTTTAAATAGTGTTTTATCTACAACAGGGAGACCATCTGAAGGGTTTTGATAGATGAATCCTCGACAGACTGTGCGCCTATTCGCTCACATTTAGCTAAATGATCTCATTTGTTGCTGCTGTTGTTGTTTTACACAGGCCTATTGTTATTTAGCTGTCATTCATCAGGTGCTTTCCTGCAAATGTACAGTACACTAATTGGTCCCCTAAAGCAACTGGCAGCAGGTATGAACTGGGACTGAAAAACAGCTCACAACCCACATTGTGATCATCCATATACATATAACACAAACTATTTCCTGCTGTTTTATTTTATTCATTATTACATGTTGATTTTCACTTAACTTTAATGTCTTAAATAGCTGTTTTTTTTACATTGAAAGAGAAGAAATGTTCAGATTTGACTAATGCACCAGTTTATAAAAACAGGAAAAAGTCTATGGGACAAGACAAAAAATCTTATTAAAGGGGTGGTATAATTTTTCACAAGATGTAAAATCAGTCTCTGATGTCCCCAGAGTGTGTATGTGAAGACTTAGCTCAAAATGCCCCACAGATATTTTTTATATAGCATGTTAAAATTGTCACTTTTTGAGGGTGAGCAAAAACGCACCGTTTTTGTGTATGTCCCTTTAAATGCAAATGAGCCGCTGCTCCCAGCACAGGGGGTGGAGCTACAACAGCTTGTGTCCTGAAAATTTCAAAAACTTTTAGCCTTTTATGTTCAAACCGGAGTCAGACGATGGAGAGACTCAAGAAGAAGTGACAACATGTAGACAACATTTCTGAATGGTTAGTTGATGAATTTATGTAGCTTATGTGTAGATATCTTCTAGTCATTGATTAGCATATTCTGTCTTGATAATCTATAAATCGTGTTCAGGGGGCAGGGTTTATGTAAAAGTTAGGGTTTGTGATGTCACTAACCCGGGACAAATTTAGTCCCTACCAGCCATTTGTTGTAGTCCTTAAAAAACTTTGAGCGTGGTGACTTTGCAGATGTTGTTTATGCTCAAAAAAAGTAATTTTAGCTACAGGAATGCTGTTAATTAAATTAAATTCTAATGATACATGTATGTTCACATGATCTTAATAACAAATAAAATGACTATGTAAAGCCAATAAACCTGTAAACAATGTGAATTTCCATATAATTTACAGTGAAATTTATTTTACATTAACATGTAATCATTTAGCAGACGTTTTCATCCAAACTTACATATAAGGAGAACAATAAAAGCAGTTAAACCAACAGAAGGGCAACACTATGTAAGTGCTGTGACAAGTCCCAGATAGTCTAGCACAGCACACATAGCACCATTTATATATATTTTTTTATATAAATAGAAAAAGAATAGAGAGTGTTAGCATTAATGGAACAAGTGTTAACACAAAAAAGATGTATATTCAGCCGTTTCTTGAAAATGGCTAAAGACTCAGTTGTTCGGGTTGAGTTAGGCAGGGAACAGTCAGGGTAAAGGTCCGTTAAAATGCTTTTGTGCCTCACTTGCAGAACGAAAGCTTCTGGATGGCACATAAGTCACTCTGAAGTAGTGATTTGGGGTGCAGAGCCAGTGGTTGTCCCTCAGGCAAACATCTGTGAAACCACAAACAGTTCTGTCTTGGCAAGGTTGAGTTGATGGTGATGATCCTTCATCCAGCAATAAATTTATGTCAGGCAAGGTGAGATGCGAGCAACCATCGAATCATTCGGCTGGAATGAGAGGTAGAGTTGTGTGTCATCAGCATAGCAGTGATAGGAAAAGCCATGTTTCTGATTGACATATAGTGATGTCAAGTAGATGTACTGTAGATGGAGAAGAGAAGTGGTCCAAGCACTAAGCCCTGAGGCACCCCAGTAGCTAGATGTTACGACACCCTTTTTGAGACACCCTGAAGGACCTACCTGTTATTTTAATATTATAATATTCATGTTTTATTATATTATATTATATTATATTATATATAACATTGTGCAATGATTGTTGTGGATGTTTTTCCGGGATGTATCTTGTGTGAGGGGATGGTGTGTTCCCTGTTTGCAAATATAGCCACTTGATAAGAAGTGTTTGCTGATCCTCCGGCAGTGATGGTGAGTTATTGCCACCAGCAAAGACTCTCCACAGTCAAGCAGGCTGTTTATATAATTATAATTCCTTACCAGGGGGAAGAAATGCAGGGAAGGAGGGAGGGAGGGATGGCATGATAAAGAAATGATTGATAGCGGGTAGAAGAGGGGCAGTAGAAAGGCTGACATAATTCAGGTGAAGAGGTTACAAACGTTCATATGGCATTTTGTGTGTGTGTGTGTGTGTGTGCGTGCGCGCTCGTGCTGCTGAATTGATTGTGTTTACACTCTGACATCTGTGCATGAAGCACGGCTAATGTTGCTGAGTATAATAGGTTGATTATGGATGTGAATTTGAATTATTTAACAGGTGCTTAAAGAAACATTAACGGTGAATCTTGTTTTCTTAAGTTTGCAGATTGACCCTCTCCAACCACACTGTAAAATGAGAAATGAGTAATTTTAAGGGGAAAATGCTTAAACTGGTTGGTTATTTTGGTTATTTCACCATATACAATGAAAAATAGCATTCGACTGGATAGGACAAGTCTATCTTTACCATAAAATAATGTAAACTTTGTTTATTAGATGTTAAAACACATATTATACTATTACCTTGTTATTTGTCAAATGTATTATAGTGTATATATTATTAAAAATTATATTATTATATATATATATTCAGCACGTAGAGCTTTGGGAAGAATTAAAAGCAAGAATCTGAAAGACATTAGTTTTCAAACTTATTCTAAACTGTCTCAAGCTTGTGTGTGCCCCATACTTGATTATATTGTGGGGGTTATAGGACTTAGAAACATATCTAATTGTGAATTAGTGCAAAATAGTGCAATAAGATATTTTCTGGGTGTACACAAATATGCTCCAACATTGGCGATAGTGGGAGACATTGGATGGGAATCATGTGAGGTTCGTTGGAAGACATGGAATCATTTATTAGATATGGACGCAAATAGGTTGACAAGGAAAATATTTCTCTGGGATAAACATATTCTTGGTCCTTGGTCTAAAGATATATGGAAACTGTTTTGTAAATATGGGTTTGGTGAGTTGTTTTGTAATAATGAAAAGCTGAATGTTGGTTTGTTTAAAGAATCTGTGTTTGTTAAAGACAAAGAGTGGGCCGAAGATATGTGGGCTAAGCCAAAATTGTGTATTTTTGTGATGATGAAACCGGAATATGGCACAGAGAATTATGTTGTATATAATTTGTCAAAAAGGTAAGGATCTCTGTGTGCTCAATTGAGATCTGGTGTTTTACCTTTGACTGTTGAAACAGGACGATATATGTTAATTTAGAAGAGGAAAAACGGATCTGTCCCATGGGTTGTTTGAATGATATAGAAAATGAGTTCCATTTTGTTTTCTATTGTCCTTATTGTGAACAGCGTGATTTTTTGTTTTGTAAGATAAAATCAGAGATTGATTTGGTAAATATGGATGATGCTCAAAGACTGAGATGGCTGTTCACACGTGAAACATAAATTAGCCAATTATCTTGAGAAGGCATGGGAGAAGAGGAAAAAAGCTCTTTATCGAGATGATCTGTAGATGAGGATTTGTTTGTATATGGTGTGTGTGTATGTATGTATGTGTGTGTATATGTGTATGTATATTTTGTATTTATGTATTTCCCCGAACTATTTGTATATGCGACTGGAAGATGTTTGCTAAATAAGTTTGTGGTGTCTTGTAATTCCATGTGGGATGGGCCAAATGACACAGAAATAAAATGTAACTAACTTAACTAACTAACTATACATATATAAGAGATTTTAAGACTCCTATTCAATGTGTGTGTGTGTCATCCATATTTTTGACTGACATTTGTGTTTGTATACAGAAGTTGAATGTACTGAACCGTGAATACGGCTGATTTCCCAGATCATCAGGTACAGAGGTGGGACAATGTTCCCATGATGATGTGTTTCATTTGAGATGAAATCTCCATTGATTTTTCCTCATTCCTGATGAAAGCACTGACATTCACACCGATGCAAAACATGATGCACAAACATTCACACCACAATTTCCTCAAGGCTGTTGCATGGAAAAACACAATTGCCTATAAAGATTATTTGACACACTACTGTGAGCTTTTGTTTTAACTCACTCTGTTCAGTAATTTAAAATCAATCTGTCATTTACAAATTCGGTAATGTTGTTTGCATTGTTTATAGCAAAACAAACTTGTATCAAATTGTTTAAAAATAGATTTTATTTGATGGGGCCAAACCAGGGCACCTGGAAGAACAAACATAATACAGTTTGAGCTTTAAAAGATGATTGAATGAGCCACATCCATGAAATATACAATAAATGAATAGCAAACAAATCATTCAATATGATTTATGAACCGAATCAACCAGGGCTGCGTTTCCCAAAAGCATCGTAAGCCTATAGATCGTAGATACGATCGTACAACTGATCTTAATATTACGGTCTGTTTCCCCAAAACATCGTAACTTAAGTAGCACTTGAAAATCATCGTAGATCTACGAGTGCTCTGGAGTAATCGTAAATCCCCAAGTGCGTCGTAAGAAGACAGAGTTATGAGGTCACCTGCAGGACAACCGGCAGATTACACCTTTAACTTTATTCAAATGCAATGTGATTATAATAAGGTTTTAATTGTACTTTATTGTAAACTTTATTATTATTATTTTTGGTTAAATGAATGTATAAATAAAATAATTAAAAAGGTCAGAAAACAAAACAATAATAGAAATAATTTAATCTAATAATTTTAATCAAAATTAAATGAATGAACAAAAAAATAAATAAAAGATGTGATATGCTTCAAAGACTGGGAAAAAATAGGAAAAAAATCTGACAATGACTTGCTGATATGCACGAAAACCAGCCATGTATTGGGCATTTCTTGGTTGGCCTTCATGTGGTCCCATGCCATCTTTGTCCTCCTAGTCCTCCACCACCACTTCATCTTATTCCTCCCTGTTAAGTAAGGACACTCTCATATGCCCTGACAACAACTACAAACATTCTCAAACTGCTGAGGTGTTGTGGCTGCAGTCTGGACAACTGAAGATGGAGGCTGAGGCCTGGGAGGGTTGTTTGGAGGACTAGGAGATGGTAGGTTCTGGGAGATGGCAGATGATACTGATGAAGGACCTGACTCAGGCTCAGGTTGAGTTACCTCTACTCCTCCATGGATGTCAGTACCACCACAAATGCCATCTGAAGCACTTGTGCCAAGTATTGACAAGGCCTTTTCTTCCTCTTGCTATGAGAAGGGGGGACTCATTGGTCCCACCACCTTTTTTATTAAATGTTGTCCTCTGCAGTGCCCTTTTCCTTTTAGCAAGGCTGGCAAAGTCCTGCCACTTCTTCCTGACCTCCTTCCCTGATCTTTTAATGCCACTAGTTGCAGTCAGTTTTCTAGCAAAATCCCAGATTTTTAGTTTTTTTGTATGACTTCCCTTAAACCTGCTGAAAATAATGTTTGTATAGCTCCAACCTCCTCTAAAATGACATTAATCTTCTTTTCTTTTTTTTTCTTTTGTCTTTTTTTTAAGTATTTTTTTGTTTCAGCCATTTTGCTGGTGTAGGTTTGCTGGTAAACACTTGTAGGTTTGTGCTTTTATAGATTATTGGCCTCGTAGAAAATGCACATCAGTTGAAAACAATTAGGTTAAACATTTCAAAATACAAGCGTGTGCTACAATTACGAGCCATTCTGCAGCGTGACATTTCAGCACTTGACCAACGGATAGCGACTCCTAAGTAGCACTTAAAGCACAGCTACGTGCGACTTTGTTAAGTGCATTTTTGGGAAATGCACGTGGAACAATAACGAACGTTCGTAAAATGACTCGTAGAAAACGCTCTTAAGCGCTAAGATCAATCGTTATCGGGAAACGCAGCCCAGGCTGCGTTTCCAGATAACGATGGATCTTAGCACTTACGAGGATTTTCTACGAGCGACTTTACGAACGTTCGTGTTCATTTCACGTGCGTTTCACAAAAATGCACTTAGCACGATCGCACGCAGCTGTGCTTAAAGTGCTACTTAAGAGTCGCTGTTCGTTTGTCAAGTGCTGATGTCACCTTGTAGAATGGCTCGTAACTGTAGCACACGCTTGTATTTTGAAATCTATAAAAAGCACAAACCTTCGGGTGGAGACACCAGCAAAATGGCTGAACCAAAAAACAACAAAAAAAAAAAAATTCGAAAAGATGAGATTAATGTCATTTTATATGAGGTGGAGCTATCCAAACGTATTATTTTCAGCAGGTTTAAGGGCAGTCAAACAAATAAATAAAAACAAAATATTTAGGAGCATATTGCTAGAAAACTGACTGCAACTAGGGGCATAAAAAGATCAGGGAAGGAGGTCAGGAAGAAGTGGCAAGCCTTGCTAAAAGGAAATGGGCACTGCAGAGGACAACATTTAATAAAACAGGTGGTGGGCCCAATGAGTCCTCCCTTTTCACAGCAGAGGAAGAAAAGGCCTTGCCATTTGGCACAAGTGCTTCAGATGGCATTTGTGGTGGTATTGACATCCATGGAGGAGTAGGGGTAACTCAACCTGAGCCTGAGTCAGGTCCTTCATGCTCTATCAGTTTCATCTGCCATCTCCCAGCACATCTCCTAGTCCTCCAAACAACCCTCCCAGGCCTCAGCCTCCATCTTCTGTTGTCCAGACTGCAGCCACACACCTCAGCAGTTTGAGAATCTTTGTAGTTGTAGTCAGGACATATTGTCCTTATAGGGAGGATTGGAATAAGATGAAGAGGTGGTGGAGGAGGAGGAGGAGGAGGAGGAGGTCAAAGATGGCATGATGGCCAACCAAGAAATGCCCAATACATGGTATTGATCACAGTGATATTTAGATTATATATATTATATAGTTAGATATATAAGTCATTGACAGATTTTTTTAGTTCATCCCTATTTTTCCCAGTCTTTGAAGCATATGTCATCTTTTATAAAAAAAATGTGTTCATTCATTTAATTGAGATTAAAATTATTGGGTTAAAATATTTCTATTTTTTTGTTTTTGTTTTCTGCCCTTTTTAATTATTTAATTTAGAAATTCATTTAAACAAAAAAACTAGTAATAAAGTGTACAATAAACGTAAAGTACAATCAAAACCTTATAATTACGTGTAAAGGTGTAATCTGCCGGTTGTCCTGCAGGTGACCTCATAACTCCGTCTTCTTACGATGCACTTGGGGATTTACGATTACTCCAGAGCACTCGTAGATCTACGATGATTTTCAAGTGCTACTTAAGTTACGATGCTTTTGGGAAACAGACCGTAATATTAAGATCAGTCGTACGATGCTTTTGGGAAACGCAGCGCAGTTCATTGAAAAAAAACAGCTCAAATACTTAATTTGTTCACTGATCAGGTTCTCAAGTTCAAGTCATCCATGCACAGTGGTTTGTGAGTTAAAAGTTCACTGGAATTCAAGATAAAAGATTTAAAGTAAATAACTACTTTAAAAAAGTATATTTGTAACAAAAAACGATCATATGACTTGACATATGACATATGATAATTTAGCATACGAGGTGGAAAAAACGTTATGGTGCTTTTTAATTTTTACAATTTTTTTATTTATATTTAATTGGCTTTGTGCTGTTCTAGTGAAAAAAACTTGCTTACAATTCATGTAAAGTCAAGAATTTGGACATAAGGGTAAGTAAATAATGACTTTTAATATAAAATAATATGATATAATGTAATATTTATATGATATGTCATAATTTATGTATTATTATATTCAATGTACAATAAATAAACATAACAGCCATAACCATTCTTCTGACATGTATAGTTCATTATTACATGTAGGTCATTTTGTAATTATTCTATGTAGAATGTATGTATTGAAGCATTCAATATTTCATAACAGCTACAAATGTTACTCATCCAGTTAGATTTTAGATTCATGTAATAATGCAGTAAGGCTCTTACAGTGATTTTACTGTAGCTAAGAGGGCTCATTTCATTTTTTGCCACTTAAATAATATGGTAAATGCACTATAATATGTGGCATCTCATGGCTCATTTTTTTATCTTAGTGTGCAGCATTTACATTTATTTATTTGTTTGTTTGCAAAGATGTGTGCGGTTGTTTTTTTTATGGATGCCTCACATTTTGATTTAGGTATGAACTCAGAATTGTTGAGATAAAAAGGCGCAATTGCCTTTTTCATTTTTTATTCCATGGCGGAAACAAGCTTCCATAGGTTTTTGCTTTGTGCTTTTGTCCTCACTAAATTTAGTGTGTGTGTGAAGTGTCGTCCCTCCACACACGTCTAGTGTGTGTCCTTTATAGTGCCTTTATCCAATCAAAGCGGTCTGTGAACAGACTTTAATTATACATCTTTGTGTCTATTTCCCTCTCTACCGTCTGTCTTTTTTTTTTGCAGCATCTTTTGAAGTTGCTCTTCACCCTCTTAAAGTAACTTGTTGGTTGACAGACAATTTGCTGCTTGGCTGCCCATCACAAATGGACGGATCCAGAGATAAAGGAGCAGAGAGAACGATAACGCCGAAGCCTCTTATTATTTCAATCGAATCGCAAAATCCAGTGGCAGTTTGGTGCCATGACTAAAATTAGATCTAGAAAAAAAGTGTCGATGGACAGTGTTTGATACTTGTATAGGTATTATTTAGTAAGACCCTGAGGGATTTGTGATGGAAACGTGAAAGAAACATCTAGTCATTCCAAACTCAAACTTATAAAAAAATAAATCTCTTGATGGAGAAGTATAACTGAGGTCAAGAGGAAAACAGACATTTGCTGCGGCTCAATTCGCCTACTTATACTATGCCCTAAATGTATACTCTTTTTGTGAAGAAAAAGTACATACTTGTGAGTGTGTAGCAGAAGAGTAGACAAGCTCATAAAATTGCGTCTTTAACGGTTGCTCTCTGTCGCATCCTGTCACCGCAAACTGGCCTGTCAATCATCTTGTCAAAGATAAAATCCTCCACATTTCATTTCCTACCGTATCGGAGAGAAATGCAGAAGCACTTTGATCTGCAGTCGCGGGTCTTTCATGCAGATACTCTCCTCATATTCATGTATAATGATGCATTTAAAAGTTAATGGCCAAAAGGATCTTTATAAAAATCCACATTGTTATTGCAGATTAAATAAAACACGGATATCATTAAATCAATATTTTTTTATAAAGTTAAACTTTGATTAGTCACTCAAACCTTTAACTAAACCTTTCACTGTCGGTCGCGCATATCCGCCATGTTTTGTAGTTTTTTAACACTTTTTTTTCGTGTTTGTAGTTCCTCCTCCAAAGCGCAGTGGGTTGTGGGGAATATTAGCCTTTACAGTGAGCACGGATCCACACTTCGAAAATCCACCGGAAATATTAGACCATCCGGGGACTTCTGGCATACTCTTTTCAACATATGCTATGGGACACACTTATTTTAATCTCACATATCACTGTAAAAAGTGAACAGTTGGATCAACTTAAAAAAATTACTTAAATTGGTAACACCTAAAGAAATTAAGTTTTCTCAACTTAAATTATCACGTTTTTCACGATAAAACGTGATCATTTAAGTTGAGAAAACTTAATTTCTTTAGGTGTTACCAATTGAAGTAATTTTTTTAAGTTGATCCAACTGTTCACTTTTTACTGTTTAGGATGGATAGTATGGACACTGAGACGCAGGGATTATTTTTATTTTGACCTTATCACAGTGTTTAAAATGAAACGTCACTGCGTTGTTGTTGTTGTTTTCGGGGTAACACCAACCAAGTGATCACACTGTAAAATAATTATTGTTACCTGGTTGCCTTAAAATTTTGAGTTCATTGAAATAATTTTTTTTTAGTTAATACAATTAACAATTTTTTTTAGATTGGTTTAATAAATAGAAGTTCGAAAAATGTGTCTGAATGTCATTGATTATCTAAGTTAGAGAAAAAGTTGTGACAACAAACGTATATATGTATCATTTCAAAAACAATTTACTGCACTGTAAAAAGTGATTTTTCAAAGTTGTAATAAAACAAAGATTATTGGATTATTTTACAATTTACAACAAAATACTGACAATTTCTGAGTGAGAATTGTTTTAAAGTAAATCTTACACCATTTTATGGTTATCCATATTTTACTTCCAGAAACATAAAAAAAAAAAAAAAAAAAAAAAAAAAAAACGGAAATAGCTCCTTAAGGTAAAAACCGCAGTCTTTTAAGTGATAATATATTTTATTCAAAAAGTCATTTCTATCGAAATTTAACTGAATGTATATTGTAGTTATTGTACGGAAGCGTATTGCATTCACTTGAGGAAAAATAATCTACTCTGTTTTTATGAATTAACGAGTTAATTATCTCAGAATTACGAGATAATTTTTCATGAATAAAAAGTTTTTGCTCTGTGTTTCTGAATTAATGACTTAATTATCTCAGAATTATGAGAATTTTTCTTGAAATAAAATGTATTTGCTCTGTTTTTCTGAATTATTGAGTTAATTATCTCAGAATTATGAGATAATTAAGTCATTAATTCAGAAAAACAGAGCAAATATTTTTTATGAAAAATGATCTCATAATTCTGAGATAATTAACTCAATAATTCAGAAAAACAGAGCAAAAACTTTTTATTCATGAAAAATTATCTCGTAATTCTGAGATAATTAACTCGTTAATTCATAAAAACAGAGTAGATTATTTTTCCTCAAGTGAATGCAATACGCTTCCGTATTATTGCAATGTTGTAAGAAGTTTAATTATTGATTTTATCATGAACATAGCCTTTGATTTAATTATAATTATTTATTTACAATAAAATAAAAATAACAATGTAGCAAAAGTTAGTAAAGATAAATTGACAAACAAAATTCCCCTTAATTCAACTTAAAAACTCAAGTTCAGTCGCTGCCTTAAATTTTATAGTATAATCAAGTCACTTCTACTCAATTGTTCTAGTTAAATCTTGTAAGCTTCAAAATGACTGAAATTACGGTGAAAACTGTACAGACTTTTAAATATTCAAAAGAAACTAAATAAAAAGAGTATCTGACTTACTCACATAAGATATTTTGTTGTTTCTTTATAGGAAGCATCCAAAAGCACAGGAAGTTCTTTAATAGACTCATTGGACTACGATGTCATGATCACCGACATTTAAGCTCCTCAGTGGCTCTCTTCGGTGCAGTGGCTCCACAGGTAAGAATTTAATTACTGCAGTCCCTTGAGAAGCCCCATATAACCAGGTCTCTGCACACCCAACAACCACAGCAATCTGAGAGAGAGAGAGAGAGAGAGAGACACAGCTGTGGGTTCACGTTGACTGCAGGTTAATCAGAGTCATTTATCACTTGTGCTGTAATCGCTAACATTAGTCACCTAAACGGCCAGAACTGTACGTGACATTTCTTCAACCGTTTTCTTCAGTATCACCGTGCACTCGCTCTATCCACACTGTCTTACTCTCGTTCCCTCATTCATTTTATCTCTATATCTATTTCTGTCGCATACTGTGGAGAATGAATTAGTAATGCTGTCCATGCAGTGTAAAAAATGAGGTGTTTGTAGAATTTTAAATGATGAAGGGATGTTGCATGTCTTGACTTAACAGCCTAAAATATCAAACTGCAATGACGTAACTACAGAAAAATAACTAGATGAGTAAGTTTGATGCTGGCTTAAAGAGGTGGTTGATTATGATTAATGTTGCTGTTTGAGCATAAACAACATCTGCAAAGTCACGACGCTCAAAGCAAAGGGAGATATTTTCTTAAAAAGAAATTGCTTTTTAAGGACTACAACAAACGGCTGGTATAGGGACTACATGAAATTCCTCCCAGGTTAGTGATATCACAAACCCTAAAATGTACATAAACCCCGGAACACGATTTATAGATCATCATGACAGAATATGCTAATCAATGACTAGAAGATATATACTCATAAGCTACATAAATTCATCAACTAACCATTCAGAAATGTTGCCAACATGTTGTCACTTCTTCTAGAGTCTCTCCATCTTTGTCTGACTCCGGTTTGAACATAAAAGGCTAAAAGTTTTTGAAATGTTCAGGACACAAGCTGTTGAAGCTCCGCCCCCTGTGCTGGGAGCAGCAGCTCATTTGCATTTTAAGGGACAGACACAACAACTGTGCGTTTTTGCTCACCCTCAAAAAGTGACAATTTTAACATGCTATATAAAACTATTTATTTGTGCTAAAACTTCGCATACACACCCTGGGGACATCAGAGACTTATTTTACATCTTGTGAAAAGAACATTATACCACCCCTTTAACAAAGTTTTAAAGCTTAAAATAACTTAAAAGCTTGAAGTTTAAAGATGTTACTCAGAGAAGTCAGAAAAAGTCAGACAGTCTGATAAAAACTACTGACCATTAGACCTCATCAAACTGTTAAGAAACCACACAAAAACCATTAGACCTTTTAAAAAACACTGTTGGTTTCTGCTAGGCATTGATGACGTTGCTGGGAGTTGCTAGCATGTTCTTAAGGTGATGATACACAGGGCAACTTTTTGAGCAATGTTGCTGGGCAATCTTGCCGAGCGATTGTTGCTTGGGAACTTTCCCATTGAAAATGGGCAATACATTTCTATCTGGATAATTTAGATTGGTCGTGGGCCCTGTGTCTCATCTGGTTGCCCGTTGATGGCAACATTGCCCAGCAACATTGCTCAAAAAGTTGCCCTGTGTATCATCACCTTTAGGTTGGCACTTTGCTAACCTGATTTAGTAACCATGTTGCTAGCATGATTTAGCATGTTGCTAGCATGTTTCTAACTTGTTTTAACACATTCAGTGCGTCCAAAATCGCATACTGTCTGAGTAGGTACTACATTTGAATTTGAACGAACTTCATGACTGCAAAAAAGTATGTTCTATATAGTGTGAATACATGTAGTTTGAATGAAATTCAGACGTAGTACTACATCCGCCATGTTGTTACTGTTACGTGACCTACAGCGTCAGTTGTGTCATTTCACTTCCATTCATAAATCCTCTCCCGTGGCCTCATGTGATAGTAAAGTGCCAATTGAATCTCGCCAGGAGTAGTAGGTCATCTGGGGACTTTTCGCTTACTGTTTTTGAATACTATTCGGACATAAATTCAGGTTGATTGTGACACTTTTTGCCATTGAGATGACTGGGAAAAAGTGTCCCAATCAAACTGAATTCACCCCTACAACTCTGTTGGTGTACTGTTATCATACTATAGGGAAGTATTCAAATTCGGACGCAGCGATTGTTAGCATGTCCTAGCATATTGCTGCCATGTTTATAGCATCATTTTGTTCTAGCCTGTTTTAACATGTTACTAGCATGATGTTGCACATTGCTAGCATGTTTCTAACTTGTTTTAACACATTGTTAGCATGTCTTTGCACATTGCTAGCATGTTTATAGCATGATTTTGCATATTGCTAACATGTTTCTATCTTGTTTTAACATACTACTAGCATGATGTAGCAAATTGCTAGCATGTTGCTAACTTGTTTTACCACATTGCTAGCATGTTTTTAGCATGTTTTAATACATTATAAGTTTTGTTTGTCAAGCAAACATATGTTCAATAATATAATTTACTTTAAATATTTAATTTTTTTTTATAAATTGCATTTACCATTATAAAATATGAATGGAATATGAGTGAAAAAAAATAGAGTTATGCTCATTGATTAATCACAACAAATCTTGTTTAGCCTATTTATAATCCACTCTACTGACGTCTCTCTACTAGAACCATCTGTTACTTATTTGGTGACTTTCAAGCTTTTGGAGCTTTTCAAAATCAAAATAATGTTTCAGAAAATAATTATGCTATGTTCAGACTAGCCTGCTGGGTAAAAAACTATACTGAAAGTAATAAAAGACCCACTATTGTCAAGCAGACTGCAGCTGTTATGGCTACCTGAATTCATTTTAGTGTTCCACCTGGATTTTAAAGCTCTCTGTGGAGATTCACACATCTGAATATCTGACAAACAGTTTTCAAAATGTAGAATGTTTTTCAAAGTACTTCTTTTAAACTTTTTATTAGGATTTGACTACCCTTTTTTATGGTTTGATTCAGGAGTGAAGCAGCCATTATAACTAAGTTTGCTAACTTCAAGGTTGTAGGTCATATAGGTCAACATATATACTTTTATGTCTTATCTCGTATAGGGTACCAAATGAGCCAGGACTGCCACTGGTTCCTGTTCAAAACATATATAGGCTATATTCTTGCCATTTCAGATTGTTAATGTAATCCTACAGCCCAGATCTGATTTATCTTCTTCTAACACCATGTTAAATAAATATATAATAATTCTTTTTAAAGTACTTATAGTATTAATATAAATATTTGCATTAGCTTTACTAAAGCAGTGGGGATGCAGAAAGATCTTGTGTTGCTTATGGAACAGTTTTCTTTTTTTTTCTTTTTTTGCCACAGGCTGTTAAGAGTCAACATTGTGCAAACCTTAATTACCCTGCCGAGGGAAAACACTTGCTTATTTCATTCTCTCAGGGTTTGTGCTGCGTATCCGTCCTCACCATGGCTGTCACATGACTTCCACATTCATATATTACCCTTCTTCCTCCCTTTGCTTTTGTCTCCAGTAAGTGCTGTTTAATTAGGGACTAAGCAGCGAAGGTGTGTAGCCATCCATTGTTTCATTTGTTTTTTTTAACATTCGTCAACTTCTGGCTGGGAGTCTGTGGAAGCCTCCTGCTAAAAAATTTGGAAATTTGGCACACTGATTCATTTGTGTCTCAATTTTGCTAGTACCAACTTGGGGACCTATAGTTCTAACTCTTTAGCGCCATCTAGTGTGCAAATGTTCATGTATGTTTAAGCTTGTAACTTATCAACCCAATGGTGTAGAAATATAATTCTCGTCTTTTTTTATTTCTTAGGTCACGCTGAGTCTAGAGCACCCAACACAGAATGTTGCACGACTTATATTATATGAACATTTTTATAGGTTTTTTCCTGTTACATTCATGGTTAGTTTTAGGCATTGGGTAAGCCATTTGGATTTAGGATTAGGTTTAGGTTTGGATTGTACATATTTGAATTTAGAATTTCCCAGAAAATGTGCTTTTTCGAACTCGTAATCAGATCTTCACAAAATTTAGGTTAGATCATTTTGAGAACATGGTGGTCAAGGTGCAATAAAGCTTCTCAATAAAAATAAAACCATTCGCGTGCAACGTGTGAACATTGATTGCGACCGTGCTAATCAGGAAGTGAGGCTGTATCTTCACAATGATTCAACATATTGATATGAAACTACCTACATATAATGTCCACGATGCTCTGAGCATAGAGGAGCAGTTTGGCATAGCGCCATGATGCGCCATCTGCTAGAAAATTAAAAAGGCATTGTTAAAAAGTTTTTGTTTGATATGTTTACACTATTTTTTCAATAGTCTTCACCATTGTTGATTTGTAAAGCTGTTTGATGGTGTCAAATTTGAATTATGCAAAGTTAAAGCCAAAACCACTTACTGGTCAAAAGTTATATACAATAATATGTCTAATTCTAGCCTTTATGCTTAAAAAAGGCATTAAGTAATATTCCACTGATGTGCTTGTCCTGTAATGTCTTGCAGCTATAATTATATTTTCTCTCTCTCCTAGTCTCTCCTCGCGCACTGTCATTTTCTGATCTATCATTGTTCATTCTCTTTTAAAGCACCGTCATTGCCGTCTTCCGCTCATCGGTTTTGTTGAGCTTATTTCAAGGTATCTTCTGGCACGACCATATAATTTCCCCAAAGCTAAGTGCTGACTGTGGGAAATTGCTAATGTACCGAATCCAAAGAGAATCAAAATGAATAGCTATTGCGAATAACACGTGGTCTTTGTAAACAAAACACACTCGGCTAACTGATTTAGAAGTGATGGACTTTCACAGAGTGCCTTTTGAAAGCTAGCAAGTGCGGCGAGAGCTGTTAGATTTAATGATGAGACGAGAAAAACCGTCACATTGGAATCTCTCTCCTCTCTCCACCATTAAACGGCTTTATAGGGGGATGGAAAGAGAGACCATGCTGCATCGGTGGTCATTAAACTCAAAGTGAAATCATATTGCGGTAAATAAAGCATTCATGAGTGTCGTCGAGAGATGCAGACTTCGCACTTCTTCAGACACACACAGATGTTTACACCTCCTTCATTCTCCTGTTGCGCTACCAGTGCCTGGCAGCCAGCTACCCATGTTAAATTCAACCACTGTGACAATGCGTTTGGCCTGCAAAGGTTAGTAACTTGACTGTGTTCCTGAATAAGAAATAAGTCCTAAAGTAAAATGGGTTCCTTATGCCATGTTATGTTTATTTTAGGTTAACAACACTAGTGAATGTTTTTGACCTCAACAAGTAATGAAAAAAAGAGTGGGAATGGGATTGAAAACTGGCACAAACTAGACTTGAACTTGCATGTTGCATGCACTAAAGCAGTTTGATCTTACTTCTGTACTGCGTCACCAATAAGTTTAGGGGTACGTTTACATGACAATGAAGCACTAAAAATGGAAACGTTTTTCCTTTGCGTTTTTCGCGTATAGACGACAAAGTCATCAAAACGATCCCCTTTCACATGGATAAGCAAAACGACTAAAAACGCTGTATTATTCATGCCAGGCCAGTAGTTGGCGATGTCACATTGTAAAGAAGAACTATGCACACTAAACACGTAATATGCACATGACTTCACCGTTTTTTTACAAATTCAAGTTTTTGCAGTTTATACAGAGACAATAACAGTATCAATTTAAAAAACGTGCACTTTGAAACGTCCAATGCACTCGTAATAATGTGTACAAGATGGCAAATTCACACAATGTCCTACAACTTAGAATGTATGGAAACGTATAGTTTTTTTTAAGCACCTTTGGATTGGAGCACCCATTGATTTAGACTTCTATCCGCTAGTTCATAGCTTTGACTTATGTTTACCTTTTGTTAATAGGCACTAAAGAAGTTTGATCCACAATTATTTACTTGGTCGTCAGTAAGTTTTAGATTAGACATCCATAAAATTATGATTTTATCAGTTTTGGAAAGTACTAGTATATCTTTTAATGGACAATTGCTCTGATGTCTGAGGACATTGATGTGTAGCTTCACAAATTAATTAAATTTCTGCTGTTTTCAGAGCCAAAACAAGTCCAAAATTGAGCATAGTGATTGATTCGGGTCTCAATATTTTTAGTGCCAATTTAGGGGTCTGTATCGCTAACTCTCTAGTGCCACCTTAAAACTTAATTCTTGTCTTTTTTGATTCCTTAGGTCATGCTGAGTCATTCTTTAGGTTAACATTTCTAGGTGTCTGAATTTTTTTTTTTTTTTTTTTTTTTTTGCAGAACCGGATTTAGCCAAGTACAACATGTTCCTGGATCAACATTCCATTCAACCAATCAGATTTGAGGGACAAATTTAGAGTTTATGTCAAGTTTAGGCTTTAGGTTTAGGTTTACACACACAGCTCTTACTGGCTTACGTTACACCCATCCCCCATTAATGAATAAAAACATGATTGAAAATTGCACAATCTAGACTTGAACTTGCATCCCATGTGCTAATTGCTAGTTCATAACTTTGATTAATGTTTACCTTTTGTGAATGTGCACTAAAGAAGTTTGATCCAAATTTGATCCATAAAGTTATAATTTTGTCAGTGTCAGAGTGTAGTCCATCTTTTCAAAGGACTACTGCTTTAATGTCTGTGGACACTGATGTGTAGCTTCACAAATTAATTCAATTTCTGCTGTTTTCAGAGCCAAAACGAGTCCAATTTCAAGATGGTGGGCAGCTCTCCAGGCCAGACTACTTTTGGAAAACAATTTCTAATGAAGACAAATTGGATAAGTAATTCTGAAAGGTGCAACCGCATTTTTTTCAGGGAAACAGTGATAGTTGTTTGGTGGCGAAGAGAGAAGATTGTTTGCTTGGCACACAAAGGTCATTAAGAATGTGTTGGTACAGCTATTATTTGTTAGTTTAGTATCTCTGAACCTTAAGCCACTCATCACAGTAACCGTTTCAATCTGTAAAATGAGAGGAAAAGAAAGACCCATTCACTAACTGCGGTAAAATAGCATACCTGCCTATGTGCATAGGAAAGTTTCTAAATGGCAGAATTTTGCAAGACTTGCGCAAAAACCAGCAGCACATGTGGTTGTGCTAGTTGGGAAAATGCTAATGCAGGTGTTTCCGTAGAGACGTTTTCTCAAATTAAAAACACCCGTGGTTATCTTAAATTCAACATTGGCTTCCATTGTCTCCTACATGTGCTAGAAGCAGCACAAATGTTTGTGGCTTTGCACATATATTGTGCTGAGCACTGACTACAAATGGAAATCTGCATTCACATATTCCCTGTGATGTGTGTATCACCTCGAGTCGTGCGTCCTTACCTGTCTGTCCGGCATCCGCTCAACCTTTAGCTTGCCATGGAGACAGCCGGCTATTTTTAGCCCTGCATAACTGCAGTTTCTCAACAGATGGGCCCATTTAGGAGTTTTGGGTAGAAAGTGAACGCACCTGCAGTACGTTCACCTTTTTAATCCACCATCAGCTGTTATGGAATGGATTTTTTTCTGCGGTACATTGAGCCATTTCCTCATGCGAATGGAATTACACACATCACATTTGGTGTGGTTTTTAAAAATGTTTTACTGCAACCAAAATGCCAAACCGCTTCTCTTTCTGCTTTATTATTCTAACTAGCCGTGTTGCTAATTCTGACTCGCTCTTTTTACAATGTCTTCCTTGTCATTGGTCTCATTTCCTCGACTTCTCTCTCTCTCCGACATGCATTGGCCCTTGGACTCTGTGTTCGGGGTTAATCTAATGCTGTCAGCGCTGAGAGATGAACATGATTTTGTGCTCTCCATTTGGATATCCACTTCCTGTCCTTCTCTGAAATGTCTGTCATACATTTCACTATCTTTTTCTTGTCTTGCATTCATCACTCACAGGCTCCAGAGCACTAGACGTGTTTCAGCATTTGTGATTCCATCTCAGCGCTCAAATTTATGCATTAGACCTTCAACGGTGCAATACTCTACTACAGTGATTCTCAAACATTGTCCAAGACGATTTTCAAAGGTTAAGATACATCTACTGTAATGACAAATTTGCTTGTTTTCTCACTTTTTTTAGTAGTGGCAATATATCAAAATCAAAATGGACAATTCTTTTTTTTTTTTTTTTTATGGAATATTGCAGTGTTTTTATTTATTAATTATTATTCATGTGTAATCTTTAATCAAAATAATATCCACTCCCTCTTGCAGTGACATCTCTTCTCTTCTCTGATGTTGTGTTTACTGGCGTGAGGGCGGGGCAACCTGTCACTCACATGGGATCGACGAATGGCAAACCACCACCATCCAACCTTCCAATCCAAAAATCAGGTCCCGTCCTACAATTTTTTTTCTTTCGAGAAGTTTTACTCGGATAGGGAATAAAGGAAGAAAAGACTATGACAACTTCAGTTTCATGCTGACTTATAATTATAAGTAATTAACTAAATAATTAAAATTAAAATAATTAAATTATGGGAAAGTCTGGGAATCACACCTTTAAAATGAATAATATACCCTCATATACAGTATACAGATTTTCCAAGAAAATGGTAACCATGGTTATAGAACTTAACAATAGCAATTATTCAGGGAATGGAAATATATATATATATATATAATGTCTTGATTTTTAGCTGTTTTGGCTTGTTTTATTTTAAGTCATACCCCTATACTTGCGAACCATTGCTCTACTAAGTAGTACACACAAATAATGGGGAAAAATATTATAAGTCTAAATAATACATAATTAAGAAGTGTACATTAAATTATAGATTATTTTTTATATAGTTTAAAACATTTTAACCAAAATAGAATATTTTGCAATGTTACTTTTCTGTCAGTTTGTTTTTTCCAGTTTTTATTTTATTTTATTTTTTTATTACCATACCATGAATTAATGTTTCTATGTTTTGGTTGTATAATACTAATATATATTTGTATCTACAATGTACATCTTATAGAAATATTTTCAGTGATGCATTTCAGATTTATTTGTGGAGTGTTGCTATTCAGGGGCCTTAAGGAATGTGTGTGCGTGTCCGTGCGTGTGAATATATGCCACATTATTATTGTTATTATATATCATATTTTAAATATAACTGTAGAATCCACATAATGAGGCATCTTATAAGGCACCTTATCTTCTGGAACAGTTTGAAGTGTGCCTATGATGTCTTGAAGTGCCGCCTACATAGGCAGCTCACTAAGTTTTGGAACTGAGCCATTGCCTTATGTTTTACAATATGCTCACTGCTTATTAATGAACGTCCTTCAGTGGAGGTTCTTTAAATATGGTTATCTCCCGTCTTCAATAGAAGTACCGCCTTTTCATTTTGCCTTTATCGCTCCCTCCTTTTTACTCCTTGAAGCCTTTATCATGGGGCTGTCCACATTTATCAGCACTGTTATAGTAGCGTGCTTGGCCATTTGACTGCATCTGACCTCCCGTCAGCGGAAGCCGTGCGGTGCTCGGCTCCTAGTTCGGCTGGAAGGAGCCGGTGGTGACAGACTGGCCCCGTCCAGAACACTCCAGATCCAACAGTAATTGGCTCGTGCCTCTGCTCTCCTTAAGGACCCCTGACAGCTGGTGGGTGGATTTTTTGTGCACCAATTAGGATGAGAAAAAAAAAGAAAAAAAAAAACATTCCCTTCAGAGAGCGAGAGAGAGAGCGCAGCCTTCTTCGCGATAGAAGAGTCTAAAGGCGTCAAAGGCTTTGAACGTTTCCCTTTTTAAAAAACAGGGAAGAGAAGATGCGTCTTCTACTTTAGCAGATGAAGAATAAATTGTATGGAAGTCAGACTGCAAGTAATCAACGGAGGCTCATGCTATCTTCAGAGCACTTGGAGGTTTGCAGCCAATTTGTTTTAAACATTAGCGTGTAAGAGTTCAAATAGAATCCGTTAATTGATTGTTGAACTGTGCAACCTTCTACTCACATCCACCAGGATTTGCTTTCATCAGCTGGATGGCCAGCAAGCTTGAACATTAAGAGCGTGGTTGTTGCGAGAACATCAGCTCGCTTGCATTGATTACGATACGGCTGGACGTGGGAGTGTGGAGAGTGGACGATATCCTTCAAATTGCAGCCCAGGGGAAAAGCACATAAACAGACTCTGTAATAGTATTGACTGCATTCTCAATAGTAGCCTGAAGGGGTAAGATGGGCTAATGCTTCCGAACCCAACCAGGTGTTTTTTTTTTTTTTTTTTTTTGAAAGACATGTGTCTTTGATCTTTAAAGGTTATTTAGTGTATCTGAGCCCATTTTCCTTTGGTAGATGACAGATTTGGGACTTTCAGTTCTTGTTGATTATATATATTTATAAACTCACCGGCCATTTTATTATTTACACCCTCCTAGTTCCAGTTTGGACCCCCTTTTGCATTCAGATTCTGCCTTAATTCTTTGTGGCATAGATTCAACAAGGTGCTGGAAGCATTCCTCAGATATTTTGGTCCATATTGACATGATAGCATTACGCAGTTCCTGCAGATTTGTCGGCTGCACATCCATGATGTGAATCTCCCGTTCCAACACATCCCAAAGGTGCTCTATTGGATTGAGATCTGGTGACTGTGGAGGCCATTTGAGTATAGTGAACCCATTGTCCTGTTCAAGAAACCAGTTTGAGATGATTTGAGCTTTGTGACAAGCCGTGTTATCCTGCTGGAAGTAGCCATCAGAAGATTGGTACTCTGTGGTCATTAAGGGATGGACATGGTCAGGCCCAAAGTGTGCAACGTATGTTAAAATGTAATATTAAAGAGTGACTCCCAGAGTCTATTCTCCTGCTCCCATAAACACTCACCGCAAGCAATGGAATGCAGCAAAAGTAAGCATTTATTTTGAACCAGAACTCATTTTGTTTGGGGAAAATAAAAATAATTTCTAGAGGGGGACAGACCAAAATAACAAACAGAAATCCTCTAGTTTGACACTTTTTTCCTAAATCAAAAACAGTAAGGGGAAAATAAATGACATTCTTTCCTCCCCACTATTCGAAAACAGGAGAAAAGTTGTAGCAAGGTTCGTTCATAAGAAAAGGAGTAGGGCGAGAACTGGCAAACGATCAACATAACTTTAATCATAAAATATACAAACAACAAAACGAAAGTAAAGCGGCAGCCCCTCATGGACGAATGCCGCATATAAACATAATAAAAACACAACATAAAGTCCAGGCCTCGTCCTCTCTCGTCTTGTACTGTCGTTACTCCTCCTTTTATCCTTCCGGAGCTCCTCCGTGAGACTCGAGGCCGCTCCGTTCCCACGGCTCTCGGCCCCACCCTGCTTTGCCACAATCGTATAGTAAAATAAATTGGTGCCCCACTCCCTTTAAAAGCAGTAACTTAATTCAATATACACGAGTTTACACCTTTTAACAAATTCAGCTCCCCACAAGAAGCGTGGCTAAATAAGTCTTAAGTATTGCACAAGGGCTGAAGGCACACACAGTACGAGATGTGGTTAGCACATTACACAAAAGCTAAGAGAGATACACAAAGATAAAAGTCTCTGAAGCAGGAGAGAGGAACTCAAAGATTGGACATCCTCAGTGCTTATATCCGCTGTAGTGCAGGCATCAAGCCACTCCAACCTGCCTGCATAATCAGCAACATGTAACACTCTGATGAGTGTGAAGAACGAGAGGAACAAAAACACTCTTGTACACACATAGATCCTCCCATACAACAGGGACATATGAGTAAAATGACCCACACCATTACACCACCAGCAGCCTGAACCTTTCATACAAGACAGGATGGATCCATGCTTTCATGCTACCATCTGAATGTCGTAGCAGAAATAGACTCATCAGACCCCAATCTTCTATTGTCCAATTTTGGTGAGCCCTTGCAAATTGTAGCCTCAGTGTCCTGCTCTTAGCTGACAAGATTGGCACCCGGTGTGATCTTCTGCTGCTGTATCCCATCTGCTTCAAAGTTCGACATGTGTGTCAGAGATGCTCTTCTGCAGACCTCGGTTGTAACGAGTGGTTATTTGAGTAACTGTTCCCTTTCTATCAGCTCAACCAGTCTGGTCATTCTTCTCTGACCTCAGGCATCAACAAGGCATTTTCACCCACAGAACTGCCGCTCACTGGATATTTTCTCTATTCTGAGAAATTCTATGTAAACCCTAAAGATGGTTGTGTGTGAAAATCCCAGTAGATGAAACACTCAGACCAGCCTGTCCGGCACCAACAACAATGCCTTGTTCAAAGTCACTTAAATTACAGTTTGAACTTCAGCGGATCGTCTTGACGATGTCTACATGCCTAAATGCATTGAGTTCCTGCCATGTGATTGGCTTATTCGATATTTGCATTAACAAGCAGTTTAACAGGTGTACCTAATAAAGTTGCCAGTGAGTGTGTATATACGTATATATACACAGTGCATATAGCATTAGAAATGTTTTTCAATACACATCTTTTTTTATTTCTCTTCTATACTTAAGCCAACGTCCAGTCTTACAGTAAAACATTGCTTTTGATCTGATTCCTCATTACGGAGAAGTTAGGAACAGCAGAAAACCTACTTGATAACAAAACTGGACACACTCAAACATTTCCAATTCATCCTATGATAATGTGGGCTGACTGTTCCAATGTCTGTAAATACATTGCTTTGTTTCCATAAGGTGTAGCTGACAGATCTTGAGCCTGACACAAACCATTAACTCTGAATGATGACAATGAAATATATTATCATTTCATAAATAATTCTGTCATTCGCTTGAAAATGCATATGGGGCCCCTCGGAACAGATTAACCTTAGAATGTGACTGGTTCAACCATCACAAGATATTTGTCATGACAACCAAAACATGAAATCTTATATCAGTTGGTATTTTTATTATTTTACGCTGTACCCACAGGGCAGAGTTGAGTGCGCATGAAATGTCCCTTTCATGCCATCCGTTTGAACAGCAGGTACACAGCATTAAATTCGATTAGACTCAGAGTCACTGCCCAGACTTTGGAGAAACCTTCTGACGATGATTTTAGTGAATGTTTTCCAGAAACACATACAGTTCACGTCAAGTTAAATCAATCCTAAAGTTAGCTGTAACATTATTTAAATAAATGGCAAGTTAGCATGCTAACATCAGACACGTTAATGGGTAGGCTAAGCTAAGCTATCTGCACTATCCACAATGCTAGTGTGTGGTTTCTAGCAAATTGTTATGCAGTTTTAATGGTTGTTTTAAGTGGCGTGCTAAATTTATGCTAGTGGCTAAACTATCTGTAGCTAGCATCAATTCTAACATGTTGTGGGTAGCTTCCAGGTTGTTTGCTTTGCAGTTAAAGTGTTCAGAGTGGATTTAGCAAATTGCTAAACAGTTTTGTTAGGTTGCTAGTGTTAACATTATACATGTAAATGACTAAGCTACCCGTAGTTAGCCTAAATTCTAGCATGTTTTGGTAGTTTCCAGGTTGCCCTTACTGAGCCTTTTGGGTCATTTTTTGGTTTATTTTTTCAGTGTTTGGGTAGTTTTTGTGTAGTGTTTTGTGTCTTCGGTAAAATACAGGTTTGTGTACATTTTATTTTATCTAAGAATTTATTATTGGGCTGAATATCGTTTAGTTTTATGCAAAGCAACATAAAGGGGCGCAATGTGAGTCGCCTAAAGTGTCATGTCGGTCTTTTCGCTTGATGGAAACGCCTGATGCTTGCATACAATTTTATGATTTTATTCAAAAATATACAGAATATAAATATTTAGGATGTTAAAATATGTCCTCAGAGCTGTTCACTGTTTGTTTATGGACAGGTTATGGAGCCAGTCACCGCATTTCGGCAACGAGTGAAACGCAGGGCGGCGGTCTGAAGTTCCCCGCTGAACATGATACAAGCTCCAGCATTAAATGTTTCAGTTTTACTTCTAATATTTGTTAAACGAGCTTAAAAGTAGGCAATATGTATTGATGCACAATACAATACACAATACACATGCACACCAGTGGTTGTGTGGAGTATTTTAGGATTTAAGTTAATCCGTAAACATTAATTAATGTATGAAGTAAAAAAAGAAGAAGCTAGTATTATAGCAAAAATGAATGCTAGTGCTAATGCTATCTGTAGCTAGCCACAATTGTAGCATGTTGAGGGTAGTTTCCAGAGTAGTTGTTATGCAATTAAGTGTTGGGTGGTTTTAGCAAATGCAATTGCAAGGGTGTTTTGTTTGGTTGCTAAAGCATGCTAACATTATGGGTAAGCTATAAGCTATCCTTGCTTTTTTTTGTTGTAAGTAGTTTCTAAAGCATTTCTATGTACGGTTCGAAGTGGATCTTGTGAGTTAATATGCAGTTTCAGGGGTGTTTTGTGTGGTTGCTAGAGAATGCCATCATGGGTAAGCTGTCTGTACAAAGACATGCTAGGATGTTGTTGGAAGTTTCTTCTGGTGGCCTCTAAGGAGTTCAGAGTGGATTTAGTGAGTTGCTATGCAGCTTCAAGGGTATTTTAATTGGTTGCTATGAGAGTGAGAACTCAAAGCATTGCATGTGTGTTGCATCAGTTTTAAGATGTATATGTATATGAAATGGTTGTATATTACGGTCTCAAGACAAAAGCATATATTATACTCATAAAAAGGATATTGATTTGAACTGAACTTTTTTTTATACAAAAAGTATAGATTAGTGTACAGTATAGATACACTTTGTGAAGCAGAAACTGACATTAATGAAGACTTGGCTTCCGGTTCAGGCTTTCTACACGTTTTTTTATGACTGATTTGTGTTGATGAAACGGTAGGTGAAACGATTTAGCTGAATGTGGCAGATATTAGTGGCTTGAACCTCAGAACATGGGACTTCAGAGGCTTGTTATCAACTCCAGCACAGCCTCGGGGTTCATGCATTTTTGAACATGTTGATGCTGAACATCAGGCTAAATGGTTATTTAATTCCAAACCTATAATGTATATCCCTATATATATCCTACTGTCCACTGACTTGGCCATATATTTTCACTGAACTCGTTGCAATGAATTTTGGATTCATAGTCTTTGTTCTTTCCTTCACATTTTTCTCTGTTGTAGTCCACTTTTAAAAGTTGTATTCAAGTTTTTTGCACATTTCAAACTGATTCAAACAAGAAACGTAATTACTTCTCAAACCTTCAAATTAAGCATTTACCGGAGCTTTCCATTGTCATTTCTTCACCATTGTGAAAGCTCCTTAGGAATTGGGATCCCTTTGAAAGTGCCGTTTTATTGCCTTTCAAACACTTCGCTAATTTAGTGTGTTCACCGGGTCTCGTAAACAGCCTTTAATGGTCTGTGCCTACCAACTGACTGCTGCGGCGGCATTATACCGCTGCTAAAACATGGACCAACCATCCACTGCTGTCTAATTTAATCACGAAAGGGATCCCACTGCACTTTTGAGACCAAATGAGACTTTAAGAGCAACTAAAGAGCTATGAGTCATTGCAATAATGTTGCAATTATGCAGTATTAGTTTATGATTTACGAGATACTCATGCAAAACCTCATCGACAAGCACCTCAGGTTGTATATGGTTGGATTTGGTGAGGATAAGGTTATTTTAATGAGTGCATTTTCATATTTTAGATGACACATGGGATGGCAAACGGCATTGGTTTTGAAATCACGGCACATAAAACATTAAAAAGGTTTTTTTGAAGATATGACAGAGTTGCTGAATCAAAGGGTCTAAGTTTTGACTCTCAGCTTTGAAACAGTTAGTACATGACAGGAACTCTCCCATGGATTAAAATGGGTCACAGTTTAAACGGGTCAGCTCTGATCTGGAGTCCAAGTATGGATGTTGGAAAATAACATGGCAAAGACCCGCTCTGGGCTTTTTAATTTTATATTGAAGTTGTTTAGCCTAGTGGCAGGCATAGTTCTCCCACAAATAATTAAAATTCTGTCATAATTTACTAACTCTCATGTTGTTTTAAACTAACTTTGTTGGTCTTTACAACCCGACATGTCAACATTTGGCTCAACCAATGCTGTGAGTTTGGCATTCATGTTAAAACCAGGAAATGCTCATGGCAATGTAAAGATGTGAATATGTCTTTGTTCATTAGGTTTTCCTCAAGGAGCTTGGATACCATACCTGAGCCTCACCATGGGAATCAAGGGAAAGACATTAAGCCATTCTCAGAGTTTTGGAACAGAAGCTCTTAGTGCGATTATCCTGAGGTCAATGGTGGGAATCATATGAGCCTGATGGACAGCCTCTAAATGCCTCACCTCCTCTCTGCGGAAAGCCGTGTGAGCTTTCCTAATTACCTAATCCGCTGGTTTTCTGTTGTGTCAACGACAACCGAATCCCTTTCCCAAATTCAAAATCTGGTTATGGATTACATGCAAATTAGGGCTTCTTCCAGGCTGCTTTTATAGGACGTTGTGCATATTTATGCAAAGCAGGACCGATCGTTTCTATTTTGGTTTTCTCTTTGCCTCTCCTCCAATAGGCGTATAATTTAATAAAAATTAAAAAAAGACTGGCAGATGCACAAGGCGAAACATGTTGCATCGGGGAACTGAGACAGTCAGTCCTCTTGATGTTCATGTACATCATCTCATCCATATTATACATATCTTATGCTAGAATACCAAACTGTATTGTTTGTTGTATTTCTATATTGTTCATTATAATAAAAAAATTTATCGGCTAACTACAATTCTAAATATATCTTAAATATGTATAATGTAGGTTATATTATACATTATACAAACTTATATACACGTAATTTTTGTATTACAACAACATATTTATATAAATGTAAAATATTGTGAAGTCCTTCAGTCAGCTTGTTGTTGACAAGACCCCCACATATGTGACCCTGGACCACAAAACCAGTCATAAGTCGCACGGGTATCTTTGGTATCTTATTATGGGTCAAAATTATCGATTTTTCTTTTATGCCAAAAATCATTAGGATATTAAGTAAAGATCATATGAAGACATTTAGTAAATTTCCTACCTTAAATATATAAAACATATACTTTTTGTGAGTGGATGCAGGAAAATCGCCAACAGAAATGGACAACTTTAAAGACGATTTTCTCAATATTTCGATTTTTTTGCACCCTCAGATTCAAGATCTTCAAATAGTTGTATCTCGGCCAAATATTGACCTACCCTAACAAACCATACATAAATGGAAAGCTTATTTATTCAGCTTTCAGTTTTTGTATAAATCTCAATTTAAAAAACAAATTACCCATAAGACTGGTTTTGTGGTCCAGGGTCGCATATGTACACTGTATGCATTTACCTGCACTCTCATATTATTTACAGAAAAAAATCTTAACACACACACAAACACATTCTCCTCCTCTCAGTCCTGATGTTTGCGGCTGCCTATGTATCTCTCTCTCCCCCCTTCTGTTACTTCACCTCCTTTTCATCTTGACTTTTCAATCAATAATTCAGCTTCCCCCTGCAGAGCAGGCCGACTGACGGACTGATTAAACACAGAGAAGGCATGAACTAAAGAAGAACGATGGAGTGAGAGAAAGAGGGGGACTAAAAGAGTGAAAGGACCAGATAGAGATAATGGGAAAAGAAGCAGATTACGGCAAAGGTAAGAAAGAAATGGACAGATTCAAAATGGAAAGGCCCTGAAATCAAGGCTGAGAGGACAGAGGCATGATGGGAATTGAGATGGTTTAGGGGAAGCCGAAATGAAAGAGTAATACAAGGAGTGAGAGAAATGCACAGGAAGAAAATAGAGGATTGATAGAGGGGAAAACGTGGCAAGGGAGTTCGAAGTCATGAAAAAGAGTAATAGTGATCTTTCCATTTTCACTATCAATAAAATGTCAAAATGCTAAAAGAAAATAAGGTAAAAGAAAGAAATGGTGAAAAGAATGAGGGAGAAAGATATAGTGAAGGAGTCATGTGGTAAAGAAGATTAAAAATGAACTAAAGGGTGAAGGACAGAGGAACGAAGAGTAGTGTATGGAGAAAAGAGTGTCAGGCTTGATTCACCTCTCTTCTCTAAAAGCTTTTTAAATAGTATTAATGTGAATATGACACACACTACGCCACAGACTGTCATAGTGGCCTGAGTGATCACTGCTTTTGGAAAGAGTGAGATTATGCGTACATGAGTAAATAAGACAGAGAGGAAGAGAAATGTTACTCAGAGATGCACTCAAAAGGAAACAGATCATGACTATCATGTTTGGCGTGACTGCATTACTAATGAAAGTTGCTGTGCTCCCATTTCATTGGCTCGTGTTCTCACTAAGCCCCGCCCACCACTGTGATCCGTCACTGCTGATGAGTGAACATCATCTACCATCTTCCATTACTCAGTAGAGAGAGCGAGAAAAGCAAGAGCATTGAGAGAGGGAGGGAAAGGGAATCCCGCTGGGAAAGAATAATGAAAGAAAGAGAGGGGAAGGAAAGGAGAAAGGAGGGGGAAATGAAGGAAGGATTGAAGAGATTATGGAAGAAAGGAAGGAAAAACAAAACAGAGGACCGAATAAAAGAAGGGAGGAAGGAAGCATGGATTAATTGAAGGATTGATGAAAGGAAAATGAAAGTTAAAAACTGAAAAGGAATTATGATGTAAGAAACGACCGAATAAAGGAATGCATGAAAAAATGAAAGGAAGGATGAAGGATGAAAAGAGAGTAACAAAAATGGAAGGATTCATGGACAGAAAAAGACAAAATGGGGTAGAAAACAGAAAGGGAGAAAGCATGGAAGAATGAATGAAAGGAGGTTAAGAAAAACTAATAGAAAAAATTGCAAGAAGAAATGAAGGTATGAACAAAAATTAAAAGGAAGGAAAAAGTGTTAGGCAGGTAGGTAGGAAGGAAAGAAAAAGTAGAGGGTGGATGAAGGATGAAAGGGATGGAAGGAAAGAAAAATGAGGACAGAAAACAAGAGGCTGACAGAAAGGAAGGAAAGTAATTGTAGAATTGGAGGACAGAAAGAAAAAGAAGCACAGGTCACAGGGTGGATAGGCAGAGTAAGAAAAAAAAGAAAAATGTAAGGAGAGAAAAAAAATGGAAAGAGGGATGATATAGAACAAGAAAAATAGAGGATGGATGAAGAATGAAAGTAAGGAAAGAAAAGGGAGGACGTAAAAACAAAAAAAATAAAATAATGAGAGGGTGGCAGGAAGGAAGAAAGGAAAGGGAAAAATTGAACGAACATAAAAATGGGGGATGGATGGATGGAGAGAAAGAAAGAAAGAAAAGAAAAATGAAAGGAAAGGACCAAAAACAGAGAAGCAGAGAGGAAGTATGGAAAAAGATAGACTCCCTCTATTTGATTTCCAAATATTAGGCTCTATTTTTCATAAATAATAGCTCCAGCTCAGAGATTTGTTTGAAATACATCCAAATAATGTTTCAGGTCACTTTACATTTTGCTCAGTGAAACAACTGATGAATATTTCAGCTCTCACATGTTGACTTTCAGTAACGAGAGAAGCCCATGAGGGAGCTGCAGAACTCTGAAGCTAAGTGAAATAAACAAGGTCCTGTGAGCCCTTCTCTACTTGAAGGCATGTGCTAGTTTCACACATGATGACATCAAACCTGCGTCAGGTGAGGTCAGTAGGGTTGAGCCGGTGTTGTGATGTGTGTTGCTTACAGTCAGTCAACTGGGTTTTTTTTCCTTATACTGTCTCCTGCTGGAGAGTAATAAACGTGCACAACCCTTTTCTGTACAAGTCTGTGAGAAAAAATGTGCAACAGTTGGGCTTTTCACAGTACCGTTAAAGGGTTAGTTCACCCAAAAATGAAAATTCTGTCATTAATTTCTCACCATCATGTCGTTCCAAACCTGTAAGACCTTCAATCATCTTCACAAATGAAGATCTTTTTGATGAAAGCTGAGAGCTTTCTGACCCTCCATTGACAGCTACGCAATTACAGTACCACTTTGACGCTTCAAAACGTTCATTAAGAGTTCATAAAACTAATCGACATGAATTGGATCAGTTTAATCCAAAAAAATGTGAAGAGAAACCATTTATATGATGAACAGATTATACTTAGGCTTTTATTCACATATTAACATTCATCAACTCTCACATCAAGTTGTGGTAAACGGAAGCTCAAACATGTTCACTTGACGTGCAAGAACCAATGAGGTTCATTCTCGTGTTACGCAGCACGTTTGAGCTTCCGCAAGAACCAATGAGATTCATTCTCGTGTTACGCGGCACGTTTGAGCTTCCGCAAGAACCAATGAGGTTCATTCTCGTGTTACGCAGCACGTTTGAGCTTCAGCAAGAACCAATGAGGTTCATTATCGTGTTACGCAGCACGTTTGAGCTTCCGCAAGAACCAATGAGGTTCATTCTTGTGTTACGCAGCACGTTTGAGCTTCAGCAAGAACCAATGAGGTTCATTCTCGTGTTACGCAGCACGTTTGAGCTTCTGCAAGAACCAATGAGGTTCATTCTCGTGTTACGCAGCACGTTTGAGCTTCAGCAAGAACCAATGAGGTTCATTCTCGTGTTACGCAGCACGTTTGAGCTTCTGCAAGAACCAATGAGGTTCATTCTCGTGTTACGCAGCACGTTTGAGCTTCTGCAAGAACCAATGAGGTTCATTCTCGTGTTACGCAGCACGTTTGAGCTTCAGCAAGAACCAATGAGGTTCATTCTCGTGTTACGCAGCACGTTTGAGCTTCTGCAAGAACCAATGAGATTCATTCTCGTGTTACGCGGCACGTTTGAGCTTCCGCAAGAACCAATGAGGTTCATTCTCGTGTTACGCAGCACGTTTGAGCTTCAGCAAGAACCAATGAGGTTCATTCTCGTGTTACGCAGCACGTTTGAGCTTCAGCAAGAACCAATGAGGTTCATTCTCGTGTTACGCAGCACGTTTGAGCTTCAGCAAGAACCAATGAGGTTCATTCTCGTGTTACGCAGCACGTTTGAGCTTCAGCAAGAACCAATGAGGTTCATTCTCGTGTTACGCAGCACGTTTGAGCTTCTGCAAGAACCAATGAGGTTCATTCTCGTGTTACGCAGCATGTTTGAGCTTCCGCAAGAACCAATGAGGTTCATTCTCGTGTTACGCAGCATGTTTGAGCTTCTGCAAGAACCAATGAGGTTCATTCTCGTGTTACGCAGCATGTTTGAGCTTCCGCAAGAACCAATGAGGTTCATTCTCGTGTTACGCAGCACGTTTGAGCTTCTGCAAGAACCAATGAGGTTCATTCTCGTGTTACGCAGCATGTTTGAGCTTCCGCAAGAACCAATGAGGTTCATTCTCGTGTTACGCGGCACGTTTGAGCTTCCGCAAGAACCAATGAGGTTCATTCTCGTGTTACGCAGCACGTTTGAGCTTCTGCAAGAACCAATGAGGTTCATTCTCGTGTTACGCAGCACGTTTGAGCTTCCGCAAGAACCAAGGAGGTTCATTCTCGTGTTACGCAGGAGGTTTTGTTCTCGCACGTCAAGCAGGTTCGGTTGAGCTTCTGTTTATGTATGCTGATCAATGTTTATATGTGAATAAAAGCCTAAATTCAATCTGTTCATCATATAAAGCGATCGAGTCTCTTCAGAAAATTTGGTCTAGACCGCTCAATTCATATGGATTAGTTTTATAATCTCTTTATGAACTTTTTGAAGCATCAAAGTGGTAGTTGCGTAGTTGTCAATGGAGGGACAGAAAGCTCTTAGATTTCATTAAAAAGATATTCAGTTTGTATCCGATGATGAATGAAAGTCTTGAAACGACATGAGGGTGAGTAATCAATAACAGAATTTTCATTTTTGGGTGAGCTAACCCTTTAAAAAGACAATTTTGTCTTTAGTACTTTAGAGTTTTAAGACATACCCTTACTACTTTGAACCTTTTAGGGGTCAATAAAGTACAAAGATGTCGAAAATGTTTTGAATCTTACTTAAGATGGCGGCGTACCCTGTGAAGTCCACTTTGCAGGACACTTATGGTTGAATAAAATGTACCCCAGGACCAGGGTCTAAACACCCCAAGAGTTTCCACAAAACTTGCCTTCATGCTTATGTCTTGGAATGTCACATCACGTTGGAATGACTGTAGATACAGGTTATTGTAAAGGCTCTTAAGTAGGTTGTTAGACAACTGCCTAGCTAGTGTTACATACAGTAGTGTGCTTTCAAAGGATTTTGCTGTCATCAACAAGACTTCCACACACAGTTCTGTGCTGTGAGCATTCAGAGGATGGAAATGAACAGATCGAGTAGAATTTGTCAATTCCGTCAATAAGTGAAAGCGATACAAGATCCAACAAGTGTACTAGAACTCTCAGAAACGGCTTGCCTGGAATCCGAGGTACTGATGTAAGGGTGTGTTGTTATGGTAACTGGGCATGCCGACAGGGAGCTAATAGGGTAATTGACCTGCGAGTAGCGGGTTCTTAATCCACCCCCAAAACTCTCACACACATCCAAACACTCCCCTCCCACTCAACCCGCAGGGGTCATCCTTTATCGGAAAACACTGCTGTGTTTCTGTAATGTACACGGGGCTGAGTCTCTTGTAGAGCAATGAGGATGTGACTCACGTTGCAAGTGCAAAAAGACGGTAAATAAGAAAGAGACTAAGACAAAGGTCTTTGCCATAAACAACCTATTATTTTACATATCTTTCACAGAACCCTGTTGGAAATTCTGGCTAGAACCATCTTCAGGTAATAGCTGGTTTTGCCTGTTGCTGATCCAAGCTGATCTAGATAGACCCCTTTACGTCCGGTATAACCAATTCTCTAACAATCATTCTCATTTGGGTGTAAACAGAAGGACTACCAGCTGATGGGGCTAAAGGTTGACTTGGTAGACCACCTTAGACTAGCAACAAACCAGCTAGCATGTATGAAAAAACAGTACGACCACTGTTTTGTCTTTCAGCTGGGAAACAGAAAATTACCAAAGCAGACGACCTGATAGAGAAGGAAGAACAAAGAAACGGAGGGAGAATACAATATGTGAGTTGTTCATACATTGAATTTTACCATGTACGGTCAGAGCTTAGGAATACACAACAGGGAACATGCCAATAATGCATTTGCAACAGCAGGGCCATAGTCTGCCTGCAGCAGGGTCCGCAAGGTCAAAACCCATTGATTAGGTCTGAGAGAACAAGAATGAATAGATTCTGCAAATATTATTCATCCAAGTGCGGGAGATTGATTGCGAAGTATAAAAACAAAAGATGCTTTTGGTTATTAAGAGTGTTTACAGGTCCATAATGAATAAATAGCTGAATAGACTGATAGTTATTCAGACAGAGAGGACAGCAGGCAGACAGATGTGAGATGAACATGAGAATAAAGCAGCGGCTTGAGTGCAGAAAACCACAAAGTGCATTAGAGAGGCCTGAGTCATCCAAAAGATCTTTAAAAAAATTAATCCATGTATTATTCGGTCACAAATGAACTCAATACTTCTCCAAACTGCATGGTGCAAATATTCAAAGGCTTGTCCACTCTGTTTTTAAGTTCCCTTTTACAAGAAAATGACCTCCGTGAGGTATTTCGCATGCTTAGACCTCTTTAGTTACAAAGAAATTGCGGATCAAAGGTCTCCGGCGAGAAGCGTCAAATCGTTTACCGTTTCTCCTGCTGTCAAGCCTCCGTTCTTGACAAAAGCATTCCCTGAGGGGTGCGAGGCGAATAACACTGAGGAACCCACTCGTTTTCATCTTCCGCAACTCCCCCATGTCTCCATTTCACAAGGTTCGTGTAGCTGTGATCTTCCGAATTTCTTTGCATGTTACAGATCTCGTCACAGTGATACGGAGTATTGTACAAAGGTTTAGTGCTTGGTGCTCTCGCAATGTGCGAGGAAATTGGCGGATTGACGGAGGTCTTTGTGGTTGGCTCTGCTTTAATAGCTGGCACGGGATTTTGATGTTTGTGTTATTGCACAGTTGGATAAAAAGCCACAGGAGCCAAGACCACCTTATAAAGGCTCCATGAAGTGGTTTGACAAGCATTTTTCTTTCCCGAGTTCACATTTAATTTCCTATTGAAACAGGACGTTTGTTATGAAATGCCCACACTAGAAAATAAGGACTAAAGGGTAGAGGTTTGGCTTGTTAGCATGGCCCAGTTAGTGGTAGATGCTGTAACTACAAAATCTGACTCAAAAAGTGAGCGTAAATGTAAAGTTCATTGTAAAAACAAGCAAAACCGAAGATGCACTGACAAACCGCAATCTACTTGCTATTGCTAATCAGAGGCAAGCAGTATATTAGCAAAAACTGATTAAAATGCAGGAACTTGGGAGCTGTTTTGATTTCCACAAGAAGCCAGGAAATGTGGAATCAAATAGATGAAGTGTTTAGTTATCTATCCCAGGTGAGAATCCTAAAATACTGTTTCACTTTTAACTACACTTTTTATTTAAAATCATTTTATTGCAGGTAATGTGTAAATAAGACCACTTTCCTGAAAGAGTTCTCTATTTCAGGAAATCTGTCTTATTCACATTTCCTGCAATAATTAAGAGGTAATGTATGACCCAAAAGGATGTCAAAAAAGATAGGGGTGGAAAAATATATGTAATCGGAAATAATTCTTTTATCTATTCTTTAAAATACTTCCCAGCTCATAATTTTCCTCCCAAAATAGAATAATTAATACATCAGATCTCAATGCTATTCCCTTGCACCTGGTTCTATAAAGTTTTTTATCCCAAGTAAGCTCTTGCTCTGTATCTCTCTACTTTTGTCCTTGGGCTTTAGTATTAGCCATCTTTTGCTGAGGTGTTTCTTTTCATTGGCATTATCATTTCACTTATCAGAACCTTTATATGCTGGTGGGAAAGACGCTAAACTTTTTGTGTGCATCAGCAGGAATGTGAGTTTTTGAAGCATTATTCAGATTTAGAGTCTACTATTGATGGGCCTGAAATCAGAGGTATACATACATATATGTATAGTATACAAATGTTTTTTTAAACCCATACACTTATTTTTTAACTCAAATGGACAATGAAAACAGGAATGTAATGGTGGGGATTAATTTCGAGAGGTTTTCAATCACCTCCAAATCTTTTCCTATTGGATAACCAATTGGTCAAACAACTTTGGAAGCTCAACCAGTCCTCCGCAACCAGCTGTAACCCAGTTGAATGAGATGGTTTACCTAGTTGAACTCAGCCCTACCAGGGCTCATCTTGACTAGATGGCAACCTTCATTCCATTTCATAGAATAAAGTTAGCAGTCTCAACATAACCAGTTTCCAACCAGCAAAACCAGCTAGAAAGTCATACAGGTTTGTAACGACATGAGGGTGACTAAACAATGGCAGCGTTTTCATTTTTAGGTGAACCGTCCCTTTAAGAACTGCTGGTACCAATTATAACTCAACCTTTTAACTCCTTGTTTTTTTTTTTCTTCCAGCATCTGTCTTCCAACCTTGTTTTTGTCTGATGATCTCTCTCCATGTTTGTCTCTCTCTTCTGACTATCTGCTGGAGTATTCTGGGTAATTTTCTTCATGTTCTCAGTATGGCTACATGGCTTCTCTCTTGCTGTCTCTGTCTGGTAATCACACTGCTCAGATTTGTTCCCCAGTGACTTGTGCCTCAGATCAGATCTGAGGCTTATATTTGATTCCGAGAGAATGTAATGGCCACCGAAAGTGAGAGAGAATCTTCCTGGTTATCTGCAGGCTGCGTGTGAAAAATAATAACTAGCAGACATAGGCTCATATACAGTGAAAGTTTTATGAAAAATACTAAATTTTATTCATCAAAAACATCTTTAAATAGTTACTAGAGATGAGAGCTTTTTGAGTCAACAAAATAAGCTTTTTTTCCCGTCTTTCTGAATAAATGACTTAAGTTGGTGTTCGACGCATATTAAAATGTCCATACAAAGTGACAAAATGGCTGCTTATTGTGTTTTTTTGCTGAGTAAATGTCTTGGTGATGTTAGTATCTCCTGCAATGGGGAAGAAATTCTTTATCTTGCTAGCATTTACAAGTTTTTTTTTTTTTTAACATTGCAACAACTAGAGATCATATGCAAACATATAGATGACTCAGCATAAATAGCAATTGATTCAGATCTAATATTGTTCAAACCCTAATGCTCTTCAATTAAATGCTTTTAATGGCTCACCCACACAAGAACATAAATCTGAAATAAAATCTGCACATATAAATCAGACTTAGATTTATAAAAGTTTACATAAATGTGAAATAGCATTAAAACACAACGTGAAAAGATATAACGTCTGTATAAGGAAAAAGATGTAAAAGGTTGGCATATTTAGGACAAAATTTGATTATAGCAAGCAATCGGTTTCAATGACTGGAATTGTCACCTAGCAAATCATTCTTGGTTGTCTTAAGCCTTCCGAAACATACTTGGACACATCCAAGTGGCGGGGTTTAAGTGGACTAAATTATTGGTGAAGTCCAGTATACATCACCAGAGAGTGCTGTTTCCCTATAAAGGTCAAGTTATGATATTTTGAAGAAAAATGATGAGCTCCAAATGTATGGATGAATCTTTCACAATTAGATAATGCACTTGTTTGTAAATTTATAAGAACCAAACATTGATTGGACAAGAAATGCCACCATTTAAAAGACTTTGAATGAAACATTACCGATTATCTGAAACATGAATATTTAATGAGGTTGTCTGTTACTAAAAAAAGTTTACATAACTTTCAAGTACTATTGTACTGAGCTTTGGTGCCACAAGGGTTGCATGCAGGGTCAAAAGTAGCATTAACTAATTAGAATTATAAGCATGATACATTACTTAACGCAGGGTTAAAAGTGGCCTTAACATAAGGTCAAATAAGGGGTTAACCAAGGGTTAAGTGTAGCTTTTCTCCAAAATTGTGTGGGGACAAACAGTGTCCGTAACATGACACAATATGTTGCTTTCCACATCTGGGAATATCTGCTTTTGCTGTTGTATTTGACACAGCTATGCAGCCTGAATAAACGGCGTTCACAGAGACGCATTAATCCACAGTCACACGGGGGAGCCTCACTGTAAATGAGAGGCCATATTTTAACATCTTTTTCCCCACACATCCCCAACCGCAGCGAATTTATCACGTTCACGTCAAGTAGGCCTACTTTCTCTGTCATCAAAGGGAATGTCTCCAGGGACGTCGTAGCGGGAAATACGGCTCTGACAGTGTTAGCATTCAATAGGCTCCCTATTGCTACACCATTTGATTTATAAACCCCAGCTAAAATCAGTAACCTATGGTGGACTTGAAAAGGGGTTTCATCAAGCTCCTTCCAATTTTCACCATAAACCTGTTTTCCCTCTTGGCCGGTCACCTCAGGAATCTAATGTGAGGCGATTTGAGGTGAATATTTCCTAGCAAAGAGGCGGAAGATCCCACAAACAAAATTGACTGAATGAGATCAAAGATTTATTTTTGCATAAAAGCGACGTAAAAAGAGTTTTGAAAGCATTTCAACATGCCACCATAACAAGTTAAGTCCACTAATGTAAATAATGGAACTTAAAAGGAATTAGACATAACAAAGTAAATATTTGATAAGCTTGATTGGGTTCTTTCAAGTTCTTGCTGCCAAAGTTTCTTTATTTTTTACTTTTATCAAAGCCACCAAAGCTAGTTCATCCAGAGTTCACTGCGTTCTGTCCATACTTGGTTTGATTTCTTGCCTTCGCAGGTCTCTAGTGTGGGTCTGTGGTACATGTCATCAACAAGAACATCACTGTGAGTACTTGCAGCGTAGGCTGGATTGCTATGGTTATTATAGTTTTTACTTTTTAATTTAGTTTTTATTTCTATTTTAGTTTCAGTTTAATTAAATAAAATTTCTCAGCGCAATCTAGTAGCATTTTCATGTTTCATATAGGCTGGTTATTGAATTGAAATTCTTTACACTTTTAGTTTTCATTCCATATATTGTGTATCAAATACTAAATCTAAAGATTTACAGTTACATTTAGAGATATGAAAATGTAGTTTAATTCCATGATACATATATATATATATTTGTAAGATCATCTGTTCTATTTTAACTGTTAATTTTACACTTTTTTAATATACAATTCATCCATCCATCCATCCATCTTCTACCGCTTATCCGGGGCCGGGTCGCGGGGGCAGCAGTCTAAGCAGGGATGCCCAGACTTCCCTCTCCCTCGACACTTCCTCCAGCTCTTCCGGGGGGACACCGAGGCGTTCCCAGGCCAGCCGGGAGACATAGTCTCTCCAGCGTGTCCTAGGTCTTCCCCGGGGTCTCCTCCCGGTGGGACATGCCCGGAACACCTTCCCAGGAAGGCGTCCAGAAGGCATCCGGAAAAGATGCCCGAGCCACCTCAACTGACCCCTCTCAATGTGGAGGAGCAGCGGCTCTACTCTGAGCTCCTCCCGAGTGACCGAGCTTCTCACCCTATCTCTAAGGGAGCGCCCAGCCACCCTGCGGAGAAAGCTCATTTCGGCCGCTTGTATCCGGGATCTTGTCCTTTCGGTCATGACCCAAAGCTCATGACCATAGGTGAGAGTAGGAACGTAGATTGACCGGTAAATCGAGAGCTTCGCCTTGCGGCTCAGCTCCTTCTTCACCACGACAGACCGGTACAGCGACCGCATTACTGCAGAAGCTGCACCGATCCGTCTGTCAATCTCCCGTTCCATCCTTCCCTCACTCGTGAACAAGACCCCGAGATACTTGAACTCCTCCACTTGAGGCAGGAACTCTCCACCAACCTGAAGCGGGCAAGCCACCCTTTTCCGACTGAGGACCATGGCCTCGGATTTGGAGGTGCTGATTCTCATCCCAGCCGCTTCACACTCGGCTGCAAACCGTCCCAGTGCATGCTGGAGGTCCTGGTTTGATGAGGCCAACACGACCACATCATCCGCAAAGAGCAGAGATGAAATCGTGTGGTCCCCAAACCTGACCCCCTCCGGCCCCTGGCTGCGCCTAGAAATTCTGTCCATAAAAATTATGAACAGAACCGGCGACAAAGGGCAGCCCTGCCGGAGTCCAACACGCACCGGGAACAAGTCTGACTTACTGCTGGCAATACGAACCAAGCTCCTACTCCGGTCGTACAGGGACCGGATAGCCCTTAGCAAAGGGCCCCGGACCCCATACTCCCAGAGCACCCTCCACAAGATGCCACGAGGGACACAGTCGAATGCCTTCTCCAAATCCACAAAACACATGTGGATTGGTTGGGCAAACTCCCATGAGCCCTCCAGCACCCTGTAGAGGGTATAGAGCTGGTCCAGTGTTCCACGACCGGGACGAAAACCACACTGTTCCTCCTGAATCCGAGGTTCTACTATCGGCCGGATTCTCCTCTCCAGTACCCTGGCATAGACTTTCCCAGGGAGGCTGAGAAGTGTGATCCCCCTATAGTTGGAGCACACCCTCCGGTCCCCCTTCTTGAAAAGAGGGACCACCACCCCGGTCTGCCAATCCAAGGGCACTGTCCCCGACCGCCACGCGATGCTGCAGAGGCGTGTCAGCCAAGACAGCCCCACAACATCCAGAGACTTGAGGTACTCAGGGCGGATCTCATCCACCCCCGGTGCCTTGCCACCGAGGAGTTTCTTGACTACCTCGGTGACTTCAGCTTGGGTGATGGACGGGTCCGCCTCCAAGCCCTCAGCCTCTGCTTCCTCAATGGAAGACGTGACGGCGGGATTGAGGAGATCCTCAAAGTATTCCTTCCACCGTCCGGTGATATCCCCAGTCGAGGTCAACAGCCGCCCTCCTCCACTGTAAACAGCGTTGGTAGGGCACTGCTTCCCTTTCCTGAGGCGCCGGACGGTTTGCCAGAATCTCTTCGAGGCCAGCCGATAGTCCTTCTCCATGGCCTCACCGAACTCCTCCCAGGCCCGAGTTTTTGCCTCCACAACCACCCGGGCTGCAGTCCGCTTGGCCCGTCGGTACCCATCAGCTGCCTCAGGAGTCCCACAAGCCAGCCAGGCCCGATAGGACTCCTTCTTCAGCTTGACGGCATCCCTTACTTCCGGTGTCCACCACCGGGTTCGGGGATTGCCGCCTCGACAGGCACCGGAGACCTTACGGCCACAGCTCCGAGTGGCCGCGTTGACAATGGAGGTGGAGAACATGGTCCACTCGGACTCAATATCTCCAGACTCCCTCGGGATCTGGTCGAAGCTCTGCCGGAGGTGGGAGTTGAAGATCTCTCTGACAGGAGATTCGGCCAAACGTTCCCAACAGACCCTCACAGTACGTTTGGGTCTGCCGAGTCTGTCCAGCTTCCTCCCCCGCCATCGGATCCAACTCACCACCAGGTGGTGATCAGTTGACAGCTCCGCCCCTCTCTTCACCCGAGTGTCCAAGACATACGGCCGGAGGTCAGATGAGACGACCACAAAGTCGATCATCGACCTCCGGCCTAGGGTGTCCTGGTGCCATGTGCACTGATGGACACCCTTATGCTTGAACATGGTGTTCGTTATGGACAAACTGTAACTAGCACAGAAGTCCAATAACAGAACACCACTCGGGTTCAGATCAGGGGGGCCGTTCCTCCCAATCACGCCCCTCCAGGTGTCACTGTCGCTGCCCACGTGGGCGTTGAAGTCCCCCAGTAGAACGACGGAGTCCCCAGTCGGAGCACTTTCCAGCACCCCTCCCAGAGACTCCAAGAAGGCCGGGTACTCTGCACTGCCGTTCGGCCCGTAGGCACAAACGACAGTGAGAGACCTATCCCCGACCCGAAGGCGCAGGGAAGCGACCCTCTCGTTCACCGGGGTGAACTCCAACACATGGCGGCTGAGCTGGGGGGCTATAAGCAAACCCACCCCAGCCCGCCGCCTCACACCATGGGCAACTCCAGAGTGGTGAAGAGTCCATCCTCTCTCGAGGAGTGTGGTTCCAGAGCCCAAGCCGTGCGTAGAGGTGATCCCAACTATCTCTAGTTGGAATCTCTCAACCTCACGCACAATCTCAGGCTCCTTCCCCGCCAGAGAGGTGACGTTCCATGTCCCTAGAGCTAGATTCCGCATCCAGGGATCGGGTTGTCTAGGCCCCCGCCTTCGACTGCCGCCCGATCCACTTTGCACCGGCCCCTTACGGTCCCTCCTGCAGGTGGTGGGTCCACGGGAGGGTATATATATACAATTCAATTTAATTTAATACAGAATTAGCACTGCGAGTTTTTCCTCTGTGACTGTCTGGTTTTTGACTTAAGTTTGTTCATAAATTACTGCCACGGCTCTTCTTATTGCACTTGTCATGTTTTGATGGACCAATACAGTAATCTGTCAGTTATAGATACACAATGTTTTCTGCTAGACAGCGGTGAATATTAGGGTTTGACTGCCAAATGTAGCGACTGACCAATCAGAATCAAGAATTCCAGGCGGTCATAAACAAATAATATATGACTGAATTCAGACCAACATCATAGTGTCCAATTTTATTAAGTGCTTTTGTAATTTTTATTATTTTTCATAAATATTTATATATACATTTAATTTTTCTTTCAGTTTTAGTAATTTTACTACTTTAACTTAAACTTATATCAGTTAGTTGCAAAGGCAATGTTTATTTCATATAATATAATATAATATAATATAATATAATATAATATAATATAATATAATATAATATAATATAATATAATAGTGTATATTTATACACACACACACATGATATATTTACAAACTTTTATGTTAGATGTGATTTATGAATTTGACAGCACTAAATATAATAATATAATATACGTTTTTATTTAATATTTAATTTTTTTTATTTAATATTTCTAACTTATTTTATTTCAGCTTCATTTCAATTTCCGAAAACATGTTTTAATAGTTTGATTAGTTAACTACAACACTGTGTTGAACGAATCAGTTGTATAAATGATTAATAAAGACAAGTCAGTTGTTGCATTCGAGAATGAATCAGCATTGTTGAACGAGTTGGTTGAGAACATAATTAATTTGTTACATTTCTATAGCTCTTTTTTTTGGCACTCAAAGCGCTTTACATGCAAGGGGGAAATCTCCTCAACCACCACCAATGTGCAGCATCCCACCTGGATGATGCGACGGCAGCCATAGTGCGCCAGAACGCCCACCACACACCAGCTTACTGGTGGAGAGGAGACACAATTGATGAAGCCAATCAGTATAAATGGGGATGATTAGGAGGCCATTTTGAAGTATAGAGGCCAATGGTCAAATTTGGCCAGGATGCCGGGGTTAAACCCCTACAATTTTTTCGAAGTACATCCTGGGATTTTTAATGACCACAGAGAGTCAGGACCTCGGTTTAACATCTCATCCAAAGGACGGTGCTCTTTGACTGTATAGTGTCCCTGTCACTATACTGGGGCGTTAGGACCCACACAGACCACAGGGTGAGCGCCCCCTACTGGCCTCACTAACACCTCTTCCAGCAGCAACCTGGTTTTCCCAGGAGTCTCCCATCAAGGTACTGACCAGGCTCAACCCTGCTTAGCTTCAGTGGGCAACCAGTCTTGGGCTACAGGGTGATATGGCTGCTGATGATTCACAAAGACAGTCACATGTCGCTACTGTCATAACATTGTAACAGCCATTAAAAATCTTCACCACTAATGCACAAATGAGATGAATTTTAGTTTTGTATGAGAAATAATTTTGGAGTACGTTGAGGAACCACTTGTCGGGATGTCCGGGACCCAAGATGCATCAGAGTGTGGACCAGCCTGGACATGGCATATCCATCAACGTCCACCAGCACTGGGCCCACTGAAACAGTGGCAATCAACAAAGGGCCATGTCACCCTCCAGACGTTGGCAATCACGAGTGCCCCCCCCCCCTCCGTGCAAAGCCAAATCGGCAACCAAAGCCGAGAACTGAGAGCTAAAGGCTTAGCCTTTCATCAAAGGCAAAATGCTTATCTCTCACCACAGAGTCTTGAGCTGCGTCATTTCCAAACATCTGCCACTGACCGACTAATGCTGAGAAAACTGATTTCTGATGAGCTAAAATAGCTACACAGAAATTGAATGTAAAAAGTAAAATCAAACTACTTTGGCCTCCGGGAATGTAAGTGGCACTATTTACTCCGAGATTAACGTCTCACTGGTTGAAGCACCAATCCCTTGGTGAAGTATTTAAAATGTTTGCCCTTTCAAATCATTCACATTCATCCGAGAAATGCAGCTTATCAAGGCATCTTCTGTCGTTGGGATTACGTTTTATTTTTGCATGCTTCTCAATCTGAACGACAGCTAAATTTGCTCTCCCTGAAAACCCGCTTGCAGAAAACTGTGACGAGATGGAAAGATAGACAGCGAGTGAGTCAGAGATACAGACAATGACTTAATGAGCACCAGAGAGCTGATCATTTATTTATAAATGGCTTACGACTGTGACTGCAGTGGATTGCTGGCATAATAAGAGGCCTTGTGGACGTACGTAAGAGACTTGCATATGTGTGGCACACCGGGGAGAGTGGGGTAAGCTGTGCAATTCTTTCTTTAAGTTGCCCTCTATGTACGGAGAAATGCGATAAAAGTAAAACTAATATGCCTATAATTATATTTTAGGATATGAACTGAAAGAGAGGAAAGTGACTCAAGTGGGGGGAAATGCAATTGTCATGTCAAGGGGTATCTTTAATCATTTGTGAATATTTGATATATGACAAAAAATATGTTAGATATATTTGGGTTCAATGGAAATGTATTCAATGAATTGAATAAATATAATATTTTTATTCTATTTTAGAGTAAAATAAACTTTCTCTTGTGTGTTTAAGTTTTACTGGTTTATACTTTGATAATAATGTCACAATAACATAGCATAATATAAATATAATAACAAACATTTGTGCTGACATATTGAGTAAGTGAAATTTCTCACAAGTAAGAGATCATTCAGGTTTTTTTAATTATTTTTTTAACAAAATTACTGATTTTAAAGTTTTTTTTTTACAAGTTGTAGCCATGTAAGGAGACCAGAATCTGGTTGAAGTATTTATAACCAGATACATAAACAGAACTGTAGTTGACGTTGGAAAGCCTGACAGCGAGACGGCTATCAAACTATGTTTGCAAATTGGTAACATAGGCTTGATTAAACAAAGAAAATACAAAGAAAATACAAAAAAAATGAAGTCTTTCATCTCGGAAAGGCAGACTAAACAACGTCAAAGAATGACATTGCTTTGAAAGAGGAAGCTTCAATCCTCTTTGCTTTGTCCAAACATGGTTTCTGTTAATTAGCCTGTGTTTATGCACTGCCAATACGTAAAATAATGCACAGAGGATTAACCAGTCATGCTTTAAATGAGGGGCAGAGCTCTAATTAATAAACACTAAGTGGCCTTAGATTCTGAAATATAATCAATACTTCTGAGGACAGCAAATTTGGCTAACTTTCCGGCTTCTGCACATGACCTTGAAAACGAGGGCTGATATTCTGTGGACAGAAAGAAGGGAACTACTTTCTCCACCAGTGTCACAACTCAAATTCATTGAATTCAAATTCAACTCAAATTCACTTTCTGTAAAGCTGCTTTGAAACAATGTGTATTGTGAAAAGCGCTATACAAATAAATTTGAATTGAATTGAATTGAATTGAGTTAACCAGATGCTAACATGGCCAGGCTGCATAGCTCGCCCTCATCTTCGTAAGCCATGAACAAAACTACACAAGGTAAGAGAAAATAAGACCCAGAATATTGGTGCGTTCTTGTCCTCCTGAGAAGTTTGTATTTACAAGTTGCGAAGTGATTATTCTGACGTCAGGTGCATGCAAATGACTTTGTTCGGAGAAAGACGGCGATGTACTTTTTGTACAAAAAAATACAGAGCGTTTTAACTCTACTTCTTTAGAGTGATGAATAAAGAATGTGCATCATGTGTGTTTTTGCTTTGTTTTTTTTTTTCAGTTTATGAAGGTTTGGCACAACACTTTTGTATTTTGTACATGCAACTTAACTAGTTTCATTGTAAATGAAAAAGTAATAATAGTTCTCGTATAGTAATCTCATACTTACGACAATGGGCCCTATTTTAACGATCTGAAACGCAAGTATCAAGCGCGAAACGCAAGTAACTTTGTGGGCAGGTCTTGGGCGCTGTTGCTATTATACTGGCGGGATAAATGACTCTTGTGCCCGACGCAAATCTAAAATGGGTTGGTCTGAAGTAGCTTCATTATTCATAGGTGTGGTTTGGGCGTAACGTGAAATAAACCAATCAGAGCGTCATCTCACATTCCCTTTAAGAGCAGGCGCGCTTGTTCTATAGCGGATTCCTATTATAACGGCGGATTTGCCAGAGCGGTTCACAGCCGAGGAGACCGACGTTCTCGTCAGGGCCGTAAAACACAGAGAAGTGACGTTGGGGATGGAGAAACCCATCCAAATTAACTTGGGCTAAACAGGCGTATGATAATTTGGGTTAATGTGTAAGCTATATTTATGCTTTTATAATAAACTATCTATCTATCTATCTATCTATCTATCTATCTATCTATCTATCTATCTATCTATCTATCTATCTATCGTAATAATGTATGATTTGCAAAAATGAAAACTGCTGCTTCTGTGTAGATGAGAGAATCAAAGTGTATGTGCGTTGTGCACACGCTACATTGATTATGGCCAAGCATGCGCCCTTAAAATAGCAAATGAATAACATGCGCAACGCGCCACTGACGGAATTGTGGCGGAATTGTTTTCTAAACCTGCAAAATAGCATGAGGGAACGTTTGCGCCGGAACACGCCTCCTCTTTGCGCTGAACCGCCCCCGGGAGCGCAAGTGTATTTCCTAGTTAACCGACGTGCGTCTGTGGAGGGAAAAGTCCGCTGTGCGCGGGTGCAAAATAGGAATGATACATGCATCAGTGTACAAAGTCAATTGCGATGGGTGCAAGATAGAGCCCAATGTGTTGGTGTTCATATTTAATTCATAATTATGATCTTTCTGATGTGGCTTAAATGCACCATATGTTAAAGTGATTTTAAGGAAATGTGTGCTTGCTTTTGAACAATTAAAAATTTTATACTGTGTTCAAATGTAAAAGTTGGCTTCTGCTAAGCCAGCTTAGAACCGCTGCTGAAGAGCTCACCTTAAACAAACTGTTAAACTAAGTCTAATATGAATTTTTGCCAAGTGTTAGCAGGTTTGCTAAGTGTTAGCAATGCCAATGCATGCCTTCAGCTCTTTTGGCCCTATATGAATTACCCTTCGGTGACTTCATGCTGCCTAGACTTCACATCAAGGGTAGGTGAGAGCTCAATAGTTGGATTCGGGATGTAAAAATCACACTAATTTTCTTCATAGAATTGATTTTTAACAATGAGGTTGTTAATCAATGGTATATGCTTTCGCCAATCCATCAGTCTGCATCATTTCAACTTATGTTTTAAATAATCCTGCTTTAAAATGGAATTCCTGTTGAAAAACTACATTACCCATGATTTTCCAAAGAAATCTACAGAGAATTGTGCCCGTCCATGCTCAGAAACGGCTTAAATATTTGTACATATATATGCATATTTTCAATTAATATAATATGCTATATTACTATACACACAATCAACATCTTTAAATCAAGTTTATATGCATCTGTCTTTTTAAATTTGATTGTCATTGACAATGTTTCCTAGGATTGTAGTCCTTTCCCTCATTAAATTCATTAAGTAAAACCTTTTTGTCCAATTTTCAAATACCTTTTTGCTTCAAATTAAAGTTTGTAATGTTGCGATTTAAAGTTGGTTGGTTTGGTTCATGGTTTATAATGCCTTTTCAAAAACCTCAATACAATTGAACACGCCAAGGCAACACATGGTGCAGACTGGAATTGGCTTTTTGAATAACACGTTTATTGGAATCTCAGCGACACAACTGGCATCCGACCCCTCTGGTGGAGAAGGGACATAATGGGCGCCACGGGACCCGGTTTGACCATATGGCTTGACGTTTGGCTGGCTTTTTAATGCCGCCACTTCAATGAGTTTTGACAAAATTACCTAAATGCCTGAGTTTTGTTGGCGAAGAGCGTTTCATATCTTTTTACACAGCAGTGGGGATGGGGACAGTAAGTAATCTGATTCTTTTATGGCGTATTTGTTCGGCGTGTTGGAGAGAAGAGCGAATAACAAATTAGAAATGAGTGTCTGAGGGAAACTAAACTAAATGTTTGCAAATAATTCAGTTCAATAGTTTCTCAGAGGAGTCGTCGTTTCACATTAGACAAACTAAAGACATAACAGTACAGATGAAAGACAATTAAGTAAAATCTTTAGTCAAAAAATACAGGGCAATGACTGATAACTGCATTTAAAAGAGTTTCTGTATAACTTCGTATTTTATTTCAAAGGATTTACAACAAAAATATTTATTTGTACATAATGTACATGGATATTTTTATGCAGAAAAACTAAATCATGCACTAAAAGGGGATTGAATCCAGGAGAAACCCACAATCAATGTTTTAAAACTTCAGACTATTTTTGTCTGAAAATCATTTCACATACCAGCCTTGAGGGGAGAAAAAAAGAACCACAAAAAAGAAATAAAATAAATAACAATAGTAATATTATCCATCAGGTTTGTGAAGAAAATCTATTTTGCATAACTTCAAGGCTTGCATGTGGTCTTCATGAGCCGTTCTCTTGAGTGAACTTGTAGAGATCGTGTAAAAAAAAAAAAAAAAAAAATCGACTTGGCTTGTAAGGTTCAAATCTACTTGGCTGCCTCGGATAAAACCAAAATCAATGTCTAAATATCTTCCTGATAGTACAGACCTTATGGTTCACCTTTATTGATTCAAAAGATAAGAACAGCAGATCAAACCAAAGACAGAGAACCAGAACTGCCTTGATCGATGCCTTCTATGAATGCTGCATTGGGCTCATGAAAACTATGTAAATGAAAGCTATTTATGTTCGGTTGTGTGGGCAATGTGTTTTTCTTTTGTCCATTAAAATGTTTCAAGTTTTCAGTGTTGAACTCTGTTGGCCTGGTATCTTATCATGCACTACTTTATATTAACACCATTTAAGGTTCATATTTAAAAGGTATAGTTCACCCAGAAGTGAAAATCTGGTCATTTACTCACCCTAAAGTCTTTCCAAACCTGTTTGACTTTGCACAATTAAACTGGGAACCATAGTTTTCAAGCTTCAAAATCACCATAAATGTGGTCCATATGACTTTTGTGGTTAGTCTTTTGAAGCCATTTTGTAGCTTAGTGCAAGAAATAGACCAAAATTGAAGTTCAAAAAATATTGACGTCCACCCTACATCTCTATGTAAAGTTCATGAGATATGTATTGTCAATTAATTTGTATACAAATCATTCTTTTGAGTCACAAAACCATCTGAATGATTCATTCGATTTGCTTACAAAGATTAAAAAGTAGGGGAAGTATATCAATAAATCACAACTTAAAGGAACACTCCACCGTTTTTTGAAATAGGGCTTATTCACCTTCTTTCCTACATTTAGATAGGTGGGCAAATGCATTTTTGTCTCAGTGCATGCATTGTTTTAGTTTGACAGGGTAGGCGCTAGCTTAGCTTAGCATAATGAATGGAATCCTTTGTTGCCAGCTAGCATGTCCTGAGTAAAAGTGATATAAAAAAAAAAAAAAAAATACCCACCTAATTACTTCTTGTGGCCTGCGTATTCACAACAAGTACAAATAGCAATGCAGATTAACACTAGGTGATTTCCTAGGCAGATATTGACTTGGGACTATATTAGGGGGAAGCACAGGCAAAGCACTGCTACTTGGGCGCAGAGATATCACGCCCAAGTAGCAGTGCTTCGCCTGTGCTTCCCCCTAATATAGTCCTTAATATATAAGTCAATATCTGCCTAGGAAATCGCCTAGTGTTAATCTGCATCGCTATTTGTACTTGTTGTGAATACGCAGGCCACAAGAAGTAATTAGGTGGGTTTAAAAAAAAAAATTATATCACTTTTACTCAGGACATGCTAGCTGGCAACAAAGGATTCCATTAATTGTGCTAAGCTAAGCTAGCGCCGACCCTGTCAAACTAAAACAATGCATGCACTGAGACAAAAATGCATTTGCCCACCTATCTAAATGTAGGAAAGAAGGTGAATAAGCCCTATTTCAAAAAACGGTGGAGTGTTCCTTTAAATAGTTTTGTTTCCCGCACAAAGCTATCATACGAATTGACAAGACTTGAAATATAGCGCTACTACTTTTATGGTACTTTTGTGACGCCAAACAACCCTGTTTATTTACTCACTGGTTCAATTTGCTTACAACGAATAACAGTAGGGGAAGAATATCAGTAAAAAAACTAATTAAATTTCGTTTTTTTTGTTGCACAAAGCTATCATATTTCTTTAGAAGACTTGAAATATAATGCACATGTATTATGGACCACTTTTATAGTACTTTTGTGATGCAAAAGAACCATCATTACTTACTCAATGGCTTGATTTGTTAATAATGATTAAAAGTAGGGAAGAATATCAATAAATAACGACTTAAAATTAGTTTTGTTTCCCGCAGAAAGCTATCACGCGAACTGAGAAGACTTGAAATATAGCTCACAAATATCATGGATCTCTTTTATGGTACTTTTTTGATGCAAAAGAAACGTCATTATTGACTTACTGACTCGATTTACTTACGATTAACAGTAGGGGAAGAATATAAATAAAAAACGTAAATTTAGCTTTGTTTCCCGCACAATCTCGTATGACTTGAAGACTTGAAATAATATAGCGCACAAGTATTACGGACCACTTTTATGGTACTTTTGTGATGTCAACAAAGTAAATTCTGTACATTTGATCCATCAAATTACAGAAAAAGTGACTGATAAAATAAAACCATTATTTGTAATTGCATGGAAAACAACAACTCTTCCACCGATAAAAGAAAGCCAAGCTGATTCGGAATGACATTGCGGTAAATGACCAAACTGTCGTTTGTGGGTGAATTAGTCACCGTTTGTTCAAGGTTTACTCTCGCTACTCAAAAGTGGCTCGCACAGGTAAATGAATTGGAAAAAGAGTCTAGAATAAATAAAGAGTAGAGAGAAAAATTGGTTTAATAAGAAAGTGAAATCCAAATGAAATGCCACATGTTGTCTCGGTTAGCTCCCTGTTCTTTGAGGAAAAAACGTTCTTCGTTGAAAGGGTGAGACCTTTTGAAAGTAATGCTAGGTCACGAAATGAAAAAGCAACATGGGAGAGCAGAAAGCCACCTAATTTGTGATGCTCCGAGAGGGACCGGTTTTATCTGCCGTGAATTTGTGCGTCTCGGCAGCTACAACGCTCATTAAAATCAGAAGAGGATGAGGGGGCATGAGAGATTGACAAGCAGAACAGATTTCTCCCTTTCATCTCCGTTAGCATTTGCCAAATTCAATTGAAGGAGGAAAATGACATGAAAAATAGCAAAATCGCTGAACACAAACAGGGATTCAGTCGTAGGCTCCTTAATTGGGTCCTCGGGGAAACATTCCGGCTACAAAATCCGGGATTTCGGGGTGTTTATTACAGGATGTTAAGACTCCAATGGCTGACAGAAAATTAAGTAAAAGGGTTTGATAAGGGTGAGAAGGAAAAAAAGAGCGGGTGGACGAGGAACACAACAGCTGCTTGTCAGTCAGGGTTTTGGCACGATTGTGTCAGTGGAGATGAACGTTTCTAATTAAGGAGGTTTAGTGAGAGCAAACAAAAAAAGGGGGGGCAAAAAAAAATCAAGGCTTTACTGCCCTCTGGTGTTCACTAAAAATGTTGATGTCAGATGACCAGTAGTAATGGTGGGAGAGGAGGAGGAACCTCAGTTGCCGCTCACTCCAGTAGCTGTAGTTGCCGGTCCAGTGCCGCCGCTCAGTGATGATTTGCCTCTGTGCCGATGTCCGCCACGCCGTCGACCACTTCCACCAGACTGAAAGACACGATGAAAACCAAATCATTCAGGGTGGTTACTAGAGTTAAAGGGAGTTTCTCACTGGTCAATAGTTGATTTTTTCGATGTTTTTTTAGTTAATCATTAAAGTTGAAAATTGAAATCTCACTTAATAATTACTAGGTTTTTCTAAAAGACTTTCTTCCCCCCTCCCCCCTCTCATTTGTTAACATTAGTTATTGTATTAACTAACATGAACTAACCATGAGAAATACATTTGTTACTGTATTTACTTATCTTTTGTTAATGTAAATAAAAATGCAGCTGTTCATTGTTTGTTCATGTTAGTTCACAGTGCATTAATTATTGTTAACAAATACAACTTGATTTTAAAAATGTATTAGTAAATGCAGAAATTAGCATTAACTAAGATTAATAAATGCTGTAGAAGTATTGTTCATTGTTAGTTCATGTTAACTAAAGTAGGTACCTAATGAAACCTTATTGAAAAGTGTTACCATATTTTTTTTATCAGTTTTTGTTTAAATCATGTCATTTCAATAAAAAAGAAAAATTGAATAATAGGTAAAATAAATAAATACTGATTTGTTTGTCATTTTTGTCTTTGTTTGTCATGGACTTACTGTGCATATTTTTTTATTTTGGATTTTAAAGCACATTAAAGTTTAAAAAAAATAAAATAAAATATTTTTATTGACAATAAAAGTCGCACTTTAAAAATACCATGTTGTTTAAAAACACTTTTTCCCATAACAATGTTGGGTTTTTATCAGTTTGTCAAAATCAAGTAATTTCTAAATTTAACTAAATTATCTTTCATTTTTTGACTTTTGTTCCATTTAAGTTAATGGCCATTCAATTTTGGATTGAATTTCAGCAAATCAACTGAATGAGTTTATAAAAGCCACAACATATTCGTATAATATTTAATATAATAATATATGTAATACAAAATATTTAGATCCTTTCATTGGTGGTTACTAGAGTTGTTGAGGGGAGTTTCTCACTGGTCAATAGTTTTTTTTTTTTTTATTAAAAGCACATTACATTATTATTTATTAAGTTTGTCATGTGTCATCAAATTAAATTAAAATCAAGAAATATTGAATTATTTTTTCTGTTGTAATTTTCTCCTTAGAAAAACAAACTAAATATACTACATTTTATTTATTTAAGTTTAACAGAATTTTTTTTCATTTTTTTTACATTCAATTGTGTATTAAAAGCACATTAAAAGTCTATTTTTTAAGTTTATCAAGTGTCATCAAATAAAATTAAATAAATCAATAAATACTGAATGATTTGTTTGTAACTGACAAATGAAAAAACAAAACAAAAACAAATTAAACTTATATTTTTATTTATTTTGACACAATTCTATGGAAGCTTGTTTCCGCCACAAAATAAAAAAAATTAAATGATAATTGCGACTTTTTATCTCACAATTGCGAGTTTACATCTCACATTCTACAAAGTCAGAATTGCGTGAAATAAAGTCACAATTGCGTGTTATAAAGTCACAATTGCGAGATATAAAGTCAGAATTGCGTGAAATAAAGTCACAATTGCGTGTTATAAAGTCACAATTGCGAGATATAAAGTCGCAATTGCGTGTTATAAAGTCAGAATTCAGACTTTTTTTCTCGCAATTGCAACTTTATATCACGCAATTCTGACTTTATAACACGCAATTGCGAGTTTATATCTCGCAATTCTGACATATTTTCTCAGAATTGTGAGATATAAACTCACAATTGTGAGATATAAAGTCCAATTCTAAGGAAAAAAAACTTTTTTTTTCTTTTCTTTTTTCTCAGAATAGTTTATCTCACAATTCTGACTTTATAACACGCACTTGCGACTTTATATCATGCAATTCTGACTTTATATCTCCCAATTGCGTATTATAAAGTCAGAATTGCGTGATATAAAGTCGCAATTGCGAGAAAAAAAGTCAGAATTCTGACTTTATAAGACGCAATTGCGACTTTATTTCACGCAATTCTGACTTTATATCTCGCAATTCTGACTTTATAACACGCAATTGCGACTTTATTTCACGCAATTCTGACTTTATATCTCGCAATTCTGACTTTATAACACGCAATTGCGACTTTATTTCACGCAATTCTGACTTTATAACACGCAATTGCGAGTTTATATCTCGCAATTCTGACATATTTTCTCAGAATTGTGAGATATAAACTCACAATTGTGAGATATAAAGTCCAATTCTAAGAAAAAAAAAAAAAGATGGACTTTTTTTTCCTCAGAATAGTTTATCTCACAATTCTGACTTTATAACACGCAATTGCGACTTTATATCATGCAATTCTGACTTTATATCTCCCAATTGCGTATTATAAAGTCAGAATTGCGTGATATAAAGTCGCAATTGCGAGAAAAAAAGTCCGAATTCTGACTTTATAACACGCAATTGCGACTTTATTTCACGCAATTCTGACTTTATATCTCAAAATTCTGAGAAATAAAGTCAGAATTGCGAGATGTAAACTCGCAATTGTGAGATAAAAAGTCGCAATTATCTCTTAAAATGTTTTATTCTGTGGCGGAAACAAGCTTCCATACAATTCTTTCTTTTTTTGACATTCAATGAATCTCAGACTTACATTTTTAAAGCTTATAGTTTCTGTAGATTTTTTAATTAATGGAAATTAAAGACTAAAAAGAATTGACTGAGAAATTTCAATCAATTATGTTCATAAACCTTTAATTTAAGATCTCAATAATGGTGAATAAAGACAACTTTATTATTTGAACACCATTTAAATAGAAACAAACTCAGAATTTGGTCTGCAGCGACCATTAATGGAAAAACCAATTAACCGTTAAGTCTAAATGAAAGAGTTAGGTGATTTTTTGCATTCAAATACTGTTCAGGAAATAAATCAGCCTATGTCCTTTCCAGTCATGAAAGTATTGCTCTTAATACCTCTGTGATTTACACTACTGAAAATTAAAATGTTAAGAAGCTTAAAGAGTTTGACCTTAAAGGGCTTAAAAAACGTTTTTTTTTTTTTTTTTTTACGGATTCTCTTTGTTTTCACCTTTATAAAGCGTCTCCTCATCCCCTGCTGGCCACAAAGGCAGGGGAGAAGAGAAAAAGAGAAAAGGGAGGTTTTGGTGTATTGGGGATGAAAAGGGTCGAGAAATTTCAAGGGATTTTAACGTTTGGAGATGAATATTACATACAGCCCGAAGGGAACTTTAAATCAAAAGAGATGTGAAGCCAGTGTATGCAATAAAGTTTCTCTCACCAGTTGTCCCATTTGAGGGCTCCCTTCCATCTGTGTAGCTTCCTCGCTGGCTGATGAAGACCCTTCCACCTGTGAAAATGTTTTCTTGGTAGACTGCATCTTGGCCAGAGGCTTGGTTTGAAGCAGCTGTCGTACACGCACAGACAACAGACAGGAGTTTCATAAGGAAATGCATCGCCAGTTTTTATGAATCATGCTGGACGGTAACGAATGCTTATTTACTGTAGAGACGTCAATCATGCATATTTCATAATGTCAGCCAAATACATTAAAACAGATTCAGATGGATAAATCTCAAAGAACCTGCCAAGAACGTCATATATTACACCAAAAGAAAAAGAAAAGAAAGAATTATCATTTTCACAAAGAATATGAAACCTATTTTTTTGGACCACTAAGATTTTTTTTTATTTTATGGTATTGCTACTGCCAATAAAAGTAATGCATTTTTTTAATAAATATAATTCAAAATAATTCAACAATATTTAAAAGTATAGAGTATTTATATATATTTTGTATATTGTCATTAATGTATGATGTTTTAACACAATGTGTTTTATTATATATGTACAATTTATTTGATTTTGGGGTGATATGTACACTGTAAAAAAATATTGTTGGCTTAACTTAAAAAAGTAAGTTACCTGGTTGCCTTAAAATTTTGAGTTCATTGAAATTAAAAAAAATTGTTAATACAATAAAGGAGATTAGTTTAATAAATAGAAACTCAAAATATTATGTTATCTGAGCCACATTAATTATCTAAGTTGATTTAACAAACGATTAAAAGTTGTGATAACAAATCATGAAAATATTTTTTCACAGTGTGCAGAAGCTTATTTCCGCCACGTAATCAAAAATAAAGTAATTGCGACTTTTTATCTCACAATTTTGACTTTTCATAATTTCTCAGAATTGCACGTTTATATCCCGCAATTCTAAAATAAAATAAAAAAAATGTGAGAAAAAAAGTCAGAATTGTAATATATAAACTCGCAATTGTCAGAAAAGTCAGAATTGTGGGATATAAATTTGCCATTGAGAAAAAAAAAAGGTCAGATATAAACTTACAATTGCGAGCTAAAACATTCGAATTGTCAGATTTAAACGCAATTCTGAAAAAAAAGTCTTCCATATAAAATGTGATCTTGACTTGAAATTCTTTGTTTTTAAACTCTTTTAATGAGCGTATGACCTCTGACCTTAGTGATAGTGCCCACGGCCTTGGTCCTGCCCTCCCTGAAGACGAGTCTCTGGTCCGTGTGAAGGTACTCAGGGGTTTTGATGAAACGGAAGTGTACGGTGGCTTTGTCCCCCGTCCGTAAACAGGTTTTGTTCATGCCGATTATGGTGGCGGTCTGTCTGATACTGCCACAGTGAACTATGACACAGAGAAACTCATGAAAAAAGTGATAAATATGAGGGTGAAAGTGTGATTGACAGAATTTCAATTGTCGAATTTTTGAATTCTAATTTTCATATAAATATTCATATATTTAAGTTATAACACAACATAAAAATGTAAAATCTTTTTCCCGCAAATTCAAATATTAAATTCACATATATTTAAAAAGTATTAAACAATTATCATTTTTATACCCAATTTCATAAAGATAAAATACAGTAGATTTATACTTATAATATTGGTCGAAATAAAACATGAAAACATGAAATAAAAATCAAATAAAATAAAAACGAGTAACCTCGGTATCTGACAAAATATATATTTTGAATGATTTATATATAAATAATATATAAACATTTATAAAAATATGCAAAAGGTGGATCATATTTCTTATTCAGTTCAAGAGTATTGATTAAAATTCTAAATCAATATTGAATAATTTGTTACCTTTTTCTGGTGTCTAAAGTATAAATAATGAGATCGTTGGATTTTTAAATAAATACAATTTTAAATAAATATTTACTGCTTTAAAAATATTTTATAATAATTATTTTAAATATAAAAGTATTTTATTTTGAATCATTTTTATTTATATTTTTATTTAAATCTTGTTTTAAATATTTTATTAAAATATTTAATATTTCAAGAAACAAAAAATATTTAATTTAGATTATATAAAAATAATGTTAATTAAATGTATAATATCAAAAGAAACTGTCTCTTCTACTCACCCATAGCTTGGTATCTCGGCGCTATCGTAGTCGGATGGTGGAGTACGAGAATCTCAGCCTCAAACTCCCAGCATGCCTGTGGGTTGAGGCGGGACGACACCATTACCATTCCCTTCCTGATAGACGAGCGCTTGATTTTCTTCAGGGCGAACGAGGCCGTCTGCCCACCGCGCACTTCTTTAACAGGCATGCGTTTGCGGTGGATGGATTTGACGACGATGGGGATGAAGACGCCCAGAGGATCTGGACCGAGGAGCAACGTGTCGTTCAGCCGTATTAATCCACGTAAAGTAGTCCCTGATACTACAGTGCCTACACCCTGTGGAACATACAGTACAAGTGGTTAAAACGACTGGGGAAGAGGCAGAGAGAAAGACAAGGACAGTATATGGCATACCGGAACTGAATACGTGTCATCAATCTGAAACTCCGGGGGCTCGTCATCTTTAAATGAGGTTCTGGGGGACAGCAGGTTCAGGAACATTTTCAACAAGTCCATGTTTTCACCCGTCACATTCGAGATCTGGAAAATCGGACACATCCTAGCCACAAAAAGAATGCTTTTATTTAGTACGCATTTATTATTTCAGATGACATTAATAACTCTCAAGCTGATGCTTACGAAGATTCTTTGGGTGAAAAAGAAAAAAAAGTGAAAAAAAGCTCAACTTTTCCGAAATCTTGCTTTTCAAAACGTAAACGGTTTTTTTCACGTAATCAATTTAAATATAGTCACAGGAGTTGTAACATTTTCGAAAAGTAATAAAAGCGAAATTTTTATTAATTTCGTTCTTGGTGGTTGATTACTAGTGGCCCAATGTCAAAAAAACACAAGATTCCCCCATTTTATTGGCTGACAGGAGAAAATTTGGTAAAATTACCTTTCTGAGCTGAAATTCGAGGCTGTTACGATGACATCATCCTTGTTTTGCACCAAAACTGGAATTTTTCTGCATCCTGGAGATTTGAGTAACCTCTGTAATAACTTTAGTGTCTCTACAGCACAAACAAACACAAATACGACTGTCAGGGTCGAATGGCAAGTTTGAAAGTTTACATCAACTTTTGACAGCACTTGTGGAATATTTTTGATTCTAATAAGATTTTTTATTTTGATTTAACTTCGTTATACTGTATTCTTACAACTTCATAAACATGATACGTTTTGTGTGAAATGTGCAAGGATACCAGAAAGGGGCTGCTTCTAGTTTTAACGAAAGCAAAAGAAAAACAATTCAGTCGAATATTAAATCTATATATATTCTACTCACCCATATCTTGGTGATATTGTCATTGGATGGTGCAGTAATAGATGAACTTATTGTCTACACTAATCAACATTATGCCACAAATGCTGTAGATAAAACTCCTGGAGTAAAATAAAAGATTTGAGTTACCTTGTAAGATGTTAGCGGGACACATGTCTATCTTCGTTACAACTACAAAAACAGGAACGTTGAGGGCCAGAGCGAGACCGAGGTGCTCTTTAGTCATGCCAATGATTCCAGCATTACTTCCCACCTTCATGACAAAGAAAAAGACAAAGTTCATAAAACTTTAACCAGCCCAGTACGTACCCTTGAGGCACACCTACCCCCTCTCACCATTAGCATGCAGAAGTCTGGCAGGTGGCCAGTCATTCCGAATACGGTGGTCTTCAGATACTTCTCATGCCCCGCCAGGTCGATGAATGTGATGACCTTTGACGACCTTTCGCAGATTTTGGTCCAGTCAAGGCTCCCCCCGTGATTGTCCGGTTTGTTGACCACCTGGCCTTCCTGGTCAAAACCCAGGATGTCATTGCCGACGCTGCTGGTCCGGCCGCTTTCCATCTCGTGTTTGTGGCGGAAGAGCTTCTGACGGGCGAATCCGCGACCGTTGTCGAGCTCGCCATGGGTTAGGACGCCCAGTAGTGTGCTTTTCCCAGCGTCTACATTACCTACGACCGCCACTCTGGGGCAAGAATGTGTACAAAGTTTGTTTAAGAAAAGGGTTAAAACATTTTTTTTTATAAAAGTTCTTTGCAAACCTCTTCTAACCTGACTTCCAAGAAGTCTGCCTCTCCCACACGGCGCCTGATGAGATAATCGTGGACGTGTCCCGCCGTCTCCGTCCTCTCTCTCAGCAGAATCAGGTCACCGTCAACCTGTTCGCAAAGAGACTGCACCGTAGCGACAGATGCTTCCATATCCCGCTCATCCAAACCATAATCACCACCGTCTGAGAGACAGAGACACAGAGGAGAATTTATCAGCATTCTAAATAGGCCATTTACATTTGGGAAAAAAACAACCTTACCTGTCCCCATGCCAACCACATAGATGGTTTCTCCGCATCCTTCCTCCATTCGTTCTCGCAGCTGCTTTTGTAAACAGTCATACTGCTCTCCTGTAGGGCTGACCAGTGCAAACTGACAACAAATAACATCATTGCATTGTTAAAGTAACTTACAGAAAAAAAGAGAGATTTGCTGAGAATGCATTTCTATATAACTTTATTTAAAATACCAAAATATTGGTTTGCATCTCAAATATTTAATATCTATATACAGTGACCCCAAAAGGAATTTGGAGAGTTATGTAAAACAAAAAAACTATGGAAGCTTGTTTCCGCCATGCAATAAAAAATGTAAAAGGTAATTGCTTTTTATCTCACAATTCAGACTTTATTTCTCAGAATTGTGAGATATAAAAAGTCAGAATTGCCAGCTGACTTTTCTCAGAATTGTGAGTTTATACAGTATCCCACAATTCTGAGTTCATAACTTGCAATTATCTTTTTTTATTTTTTATTCCATATTTCAAAATAATGATAGCACAAGCACACTTTTCAAACAAAACCATTCACAAAATTGATTTAAATTATTAAAACTAAAATCAATTTAATTTCATTGCTTTAGACAGCCGGTTACAACTGTCCCTTTTTCTGAGCCATTTTTGCCATTAAACCTAATTTTTTATTTATAGTTTTATTGAAATCCAATATAATTATTATTATTTTATTATTACAAACCTAAGAAACATCTTTATGTATAAATTGTGTATATTTAAAATAAACTTTGTTTGATATTTTTATAATTCTCAATCTAATGTAATGATATTTGTACATTTTTAAGCCTGACTAAGTGTCCAAATACATTTTCGGGGCACCTATAAACCCTTATTTGTAGCTAAAACTTTTTCATATTGCAGTTTTACGTCCATTAAAATGCAATAGCCCACACTAAAATGCACCCTATCACAACATTAACTAAGTTTAGGTAAGATCGCGTACACTCGCATAAGTTTGGGGTCTCAGCACTGTTGGCGTAATGCCAGCTGGCGTTCAAACGCACAGCCGACGTGTCACTCATGCAACGTTTGCACTGAATTCAAACTTGTTAACTATGTTTCAAAACCACGCACTGATCAAATAAACTCTTGTATTGATTCATGCACAGAGAGAAGCGTTCAGATCAGCTGTCAGGCCTGAAAGCCACCTTGCTGGTGAGGTCTAAATGATCCTCGGCTTCTCCGTTCTGGTTGTCCCCGGCGTCGCTGAGCTCAGCGCCGGGCGAATCCTCCGCGCAACCCGGGTCAGGTGCGAACATACAAGCCGGCACCACCGACTCCACCGCGGGGCTTAAACCGGACTCCGTCGCCGCCATGTGCTCCTCCAGCCTGGGCCTGGAAAAGAGATTGATCCAGTCAAGTTTTGCTTTTCGTTGATTCCGAATCTAGGGTAAGTTTTGTTTAATCTTACAACTTGGTCACTCTAACGCAGTCTACATGCAATTTTTGTATGAGGAACATGGGGCCTCTGGGGAGACATGCCTACTCATGAATAATTAAGTATTGACATAGTCTTGTGGAAACCTTTCTAAACTTAAAGTTTCTTTTATTAACTTACATTTTTTAATATACTGTCTGTAAAATTAGATTTATTTTAATACACGTTTTCACGGGGCATACTGTAAAAAAAGTTATTAAAAGTAAGACTTAACCGTACCCGTTTATCTGTAATGCACTTTTAAAACGAAAGCGACGCCTACTCATGAATAATTAACTAACCAAGTTTGAACAAGTAACCTACTTCTAAACATTTTTTTTTTATTATTATTATTTTTTTTTTTAATGAGACTTTTAATGAAAATAAAGTTGGGTTTAATGCGCTGTTCTTTTAAAAAGTCGACTTTAATGAACATACTCCCCCCCCCCCCCCCCACTTGGTAATAATAAATGACATTGAAGTGCCAGCAGGCAAGTCTAGACAAGTCTCTGTAGTAGCAATAAATTAACGTTTTTAAATGTAAATCTAATACATGATTGTGATTAGTTTTAATTGATATATAGTGAATCAAGGCAAGAGTTTGGAAAAAAAGGTAGCATATTATACCAAATTTATGTTATTGTTTACATTTGCATTAAAGGGATAGCTCACTCTAAAATGAAAATTCTGTTATTACTTACTCACCCTCAAGTTGTTCCAAACCTGTATGATTTTCTTTCTTCTGTTGAACACAAAAGAAGATATTTTAAAGGGTGTTGGTAACCAGACAGTTGACGGTAGCCATTGACTTCCATAGTAGGAAAAAAAAATACTATGGAAGACAATGGTTAGCGAATTTTCATTTTTGGGTGAACTATCCCTTTAAGAGTGTCCTGGATTGTGTGGAAGAGGTGTGAACACAAGGTGGCAGTGTTGTTTATATTATATTATATTATATTATATTATATTATATTATATTATATTATATTATATTATATTATATTATATTATATTATATTATATTATATTATAATTAATAATGATGTAGGCTATAAAAAATAAAACTGACATTTTACAGTAGATTTTTATTGCTCTCGTCAAGTATGGTGAGATGCCAAACTCATTCAATTAACTTCAAATTATAAAAAGAACAAACCTGTGACATCTCTGTTTGCTTTATCAAGGTGAAGATATATGTAATTACTGTGCAAATTTTTCCTTGGCAACTGATCCAGTTTTATTTCAGTGCCAATTCACTGTGTTTATTTGTCATGCAAACCACACCACTGTTGCCCTTCATTTTTTTTTTTTTTTTTTTTTTTTTTTTGAGGTGTTACAGATGCCTGGAAGTGTGTGTAACCCCCTCCTGGCAAACTCTGTGTTTCAGTCAGCAGAATGTGTGTAAATTGGTTTCATGAGTCTGGGTTTGCTGTATTCTGTACAGGATTGGTGGTTTGTTTCTGCAGGCAGCAATCAAGTGGAAGACAGTGAAACCTGAACAGCACCTCGGCAGCAACCCAAACAAATGATTATAATGATATTTTAAAAGAAAGAAAAAAGATATATAAATAAGGCATGTTTAAACAACACAAACAGTAAGACAAGTATTCTTTTCCAAACATAATTTAAATTGGTGTAAACATGTTGTCTTTTGGCAACCTTATCAAACAATGAATCAGATTATATATATATAATATTTTATATATATATAATACACACACATATATACAATTTTTATATATATACACTAGGGTGGTCCTTATTTTTAAAGTCTCCAATTGTCATGCTCTTAACCCTTCAAATTGTTCCTTTATATAAGAAAATACAGCATGCCAATTTTTATGGCAGTAACATAATAATTACTGGTAGCTCAATAGCTTTAAACTTTCTGAGATTTTGATGATTTTCATAAAAAACGATCATTTGAATTGGTATTGTACCTGGCTAGTAAAATTCCAAAAAAATCTCCACATATTCCATATGCTCCATATATTCCTAAATATGTATTTTAGATGCATATCTCAGTTTACTTATTGTAGAAACTAAATTCAAATGAATCCATCCATGACCCGGTTTAGCAGATTTACCTTTCCTGGTGGAATCAATACATATTTCTATTGATGATCACCTTGGTTATTGTTTGGGTTTAGAGCACATTTTTTGGTTTAAAAAATGACATTACGTTCCTTGAAATTGACCCGGAACTTTGGCCGAATCGAGCAGATTATCAGGAGGCACAGGCAATTATACATGCAATGAAAGTAGTCGAGAGAGGAGTGGCTCTGATTCAAGAATACAATGGCTATCTCACACACTCTGAAGAACAATTGCAGTTTCTCCTTCATGTGGTGGAAGATCACCGACGGATCTATCCAGACTGCAAAAAGTCAACACTGGCTGCTGAGCATCAGAAATGAGGGATTGTTGAAAACTTTAACAACAATCTTTTTTTGAGATTGTTGTCATGTCAGTGTTGCTCTGATTTCAATAAAATGTAGTTCATTTGCAGCAACTTTTAATATGACTTGCATATCACAATAACGCCGCACAGCTTAACATAGGCAATCTTCCACATGATTGAGCTACCTCTAAATATCATTTTTTTTTTGTCAACATTTTTGCATATTTCCAATTTTGAAGTTAAAAGGAACAGTTTAAGAGGTTAAGACACTAACATTTTGCACAAAAAAAAAATTGGACTTGATAAGGACCATCCTAATATACACACACATATAGGCCTATATATATATATATATATATATATATATATATATATATAAAAACATCATGTCCAGCACACAATACATACTGCAGAAATAAGGGTGACGGTGCTTGTGAATTCCTGTAGATAGCAGCATTTCACAGCAAATGAAAATGATCAACTCCATGAAAAAAAAAAAAAAAAGACTAAGTATGACCTTTTAGCATCACGTCATCCAATAATGGACAGAATGATGTTTGCAAATCTGTCTCTCTATATACACTTATGTATATGTAGGCTATGTGGGTGTATAAATAACTAAATCACTATTACTACTACAATTATATATATATATGTATGTGTATGTATGTATGCATGTATGTATGTATGTGCTTTATTATTGCTATATTAACATCTAACATAAAAGTTTTTGTTTACATAATGTGTGTGTGTGGGTGTATTGTATTATATTTATATATATTATATACATGTCTCTCTATGTGTGTATATGCTGTATATATACATACACAAACATATTTCTACACACACACATAAGCACTACTTCTCAATAGAAAAATCACACACACACACTCACTCTCTCTCTTCAGTTCACATTTACCAGATTATCTATCTATCGTTCTATATATATATATATATATATATATGTATATATATATATATATATATATATTTTTTTTTTATTTTTTATTAATACTTTAATTATTAATACAATTCATAAAGAAAATAATTATTAATACTTTTTAAAAATTATTAATGGTATATTATTTGGTAATGCCATAAATAATGGTTTAATCATCTGTAATTCAGCAGAGATATTAGTGGCTCCAGATCTTTTCAGCATTCAGTAACAAACCTTCGTCCTGTTTTAATTATTTACCGAGTGACAGCCAGATTTTAGCCCCATGCGAGAGGTGGAAGATGACTTTATGACCTTAGTACCTGTCCATCAATGTGAGGAAGACCGTAGAAGAATGAGAGAGAGACAGACAAACATGGGCTGAATGGATAGATGGGGAAGGACTCCGAGAAACACAGATGCCTTTGTGCAGCTTGATTGAAATTCTGGGGCTTTTGGAGTCACAGGCCATTCCAGAGCTGTGGCCAATTAGGAAGTTGGGAAACCAGGGGTCTGTGTCTGGTTGAGCTAAGGAAGAAGTGCGGTGGGGTTTTTTCGTACGGCTCAACAGGGAGAGAATGCCACGAGAGAGCACTCAGACACAGCTGTGACATCCTAAAGTCTCCTCGGGTTTTTAATGGGTCAGCGCCAGTCAGAATAAAAGATTCCCACCAACCGCGAGCTTCAAAAACGAAAAAAACGCTGACAAAAGTATGTAGGAGACAATGTTGTTTCCCATTTTGAGCTCTATATTAACCTCTCCGTGTTTGTGTGGACGTTCTGTAGGTGGCAGTAATACACTCTCACACCAGGATGGATGTGTATACGCTCACACTGTCTGTCACTCTCTCCCAGGCTTGTGTATAGATTTTATTTATGATAACTGGGTAATAAAGACACTCTGTTCTTCTCTCTTATATTGAAAAGCAAAGATTGTAAAGGATGTGGTTGCTTACGTGCTTCCTTATACAGTGATCTATGCTTTAAAATCGAGGGCATTATTATTGTCAACCAATGAATGTGTCTGGAAATTACTTTGTGCACAGGAAATATATGGCTTTGACAGTTGCCTTGGCAGTTAAGGACACGTTTGCAGAGAAAGTTGTTTGTAGCACTGCAGTAGAAAGTTTTTCCTTATTTTACCTTAAAAATAATAATAATAATGTAGTTATTTTATTATTCAAATAGTTGTTTATTATTATTATTATTATGGTTATTGCTATTTATTTATTTTCCTTATTTTTTTTAACTATTTTCCATAATAATAATAACAATTGTTGTTATTAGCTATTAATAATAATTATTAGCCATTAATAATAAAAGTTCAATAATAGACACAACAGTCAAGACTATTTAATAATAGTAATAATAACAACAATAATAATAATTATTACTTATTTATTTTTAAAATGTATTTATTTTATTCTTTATTATTATTAATACATTTGTTGTTTAATATTATTATGGTTATTAATATAAAACAATACAATTATTATTATTATATTATTAATTTAACTGGTTTTTTTGTTTTCATTAATAATAATAACATTTATTATTAGCTATTAATAATAATAATATTAATAATAATAAAAACTATTATAATTATTATGAACTACTTAATATTAACAATAGTAGTTATTTATTATTATTATTATTAATGTTTATTTTTAGCTGTTTTAAGAAATTAGTATTACTATTATTAAATTTATACTTATTATTATTATTAATTTAACTATTTTCTCTCTTTCTTATAATAAAAATGATTGATATTATTCATATTATTTAGTTTTATTGTTATATTTATTTTTAGCTATTGTTATTTTTACTACTACTACTACTACTAATAATATAGTAATGTTTTTACAATACAGTAATTAATTTCAAATACAAAAAAAAAGGGAATTGATTGGATTTTGAAGGTCATCTCCTTATAAATGGGAATTCGGAGGGAAGGGGCTAAAAAATAGAGTTCTTGATGATGTCAGCAAAACAGGAAAGTTGTTTAATATGTAGAGCCAGTTATTACGTTTTGATAAACAAAATTATTTACAGTTTTTGCAATAAGACTGACAAGAAGCTTGTGTTACTGATATAAGAATCTTTTACGCCAATATTTACACGTTCATATTTGGCAGCTCGCTCACATCTATATATGAATATATGCATTTTTGTTAACGCAATGTTCGTTCTTGTTGTTTTGCATAAGTTTAGAAGCTTCACACGTTGTCTTAACGAACCTAAAATGTCGTTCAAAGATTCCCAGACTGGTTAAATCTAGGAAAATTGTTGAACAAAATCGCCGCAGTGCATCATGGGAAATCCCAGGAAATGTTGTCAGATCAAGTCCCAAAAATCAAAACGAAGAGTTTTGCGCAGACACGGCCGCCCACTTCCTAAAAATCGCATTTTCAATACCTCATGCCAAATGTTTTTGAAACAGAAAACCAAAGTTCGCCGCGTTTCCACATCTGAAAGCTCATGAATTGCAGATGTTTTCGCGTTAACATAAAGCGCGAGAGCTGGATGTTTCACACGTTCTGTGGCGCCAAGGACACCTGCTTAGATCTGAGGACAAACATGGCGAAACTGCATTAAAACGCGAGTTTATTGAATCACTGTTTGTCTTTGTCCCTTTTGAGTGGAGGGAATGAATTCATCCACATGAAGAGGCAGAGGACTTGGCCTCTGTTTCTTTTGTAAGGATAATGGTGCAAGAAACCAATAATCGCAGGACTTTAGTGCCTGCACTTTTTGTTCCATCTAGTGAAACCCTGATAAAGGCATCAAAGAACCGCCGCCAGATCAGCTAGCTGCCAGAAACATGTTCCTGAATCAGACTGATGGAATCAGATTTCATCGAGTTACATTAGCTTTGGTTTCTCTGGTCCTCGCGTGGATATAAAGCAACAGGCTTCTCGCGCCGATGCTCATTGTTTTCTTGGTGTAGTATTTGATAGTTTGTTTGTTTTAACGCCTGGAGTTGAAATCGATACACCTAAACCTGTGGGCTCCACAGAGAACGACAGACTGACGGAGGTGCTCTCTTTGATCACAGTTGGAATAGTGGTTCTGTGTGGCTTGGATGTGTTGGGAGTTTCTTGTACATTGAGATGTTACCTCTAGTCTTAGTGGGCAATATCTAGATTTATGTTATGAGTTATATAAAACAATGATTTCAGAACTGCAGTGTCTTTCTCATTCACACACATTCTTGTACATCTATCTTTATGAGGACATTCATTGACACAATGCAATCTCTAGCCGTTTACCCAAACCTTACCCATCACAACTAAGTGCCTAACCCGAACCCTGACCCTAAACCTACCCTTAACCTCATTATAACCTTATCCCTAAAACCAAGTCTTGACCCTCAAACAGGCCTTTAAAGGGGTCTCAGAAAGTGAGGACCGGCCAAAATGTGTCCGGCCACAAAAAAAACGGCCACTTTGTCCTTACTCCAATGGTCTAAAACTCAAACTGGTCCTCACAAAGATATTGTACAAGTAAACACACACACACACACACACACACACACACACACACACACACACACACACACACACACACACACACACACACACACTCTCTTCAGTTCACTTTTACCAGATCGTCTGTCTGTCTGTCGAAATGTTATTGTTCTGTCTATCGTCCGTTTGTTCATTCTATCATTTTATATTGTTCTTTTTATGGTCTATTGTTTTGTTCTATATCATTCGCTCTGTCTGTCTCTATTCTCTTTGTAACCTGCCTTCCTTCTTTTTGTCCACTCTGCTTTCTTCTTTCCTTCATTCCATCATCAATCCATCCCTTCTCTTTCTTTCTTTTCTTTTTTTCATGTTGTCTTTGCATCCAATGTCCTTCCTTCCTGTGCTTCCTCCTTTCTGTACGGTTTCCTTCCTCATCCTTTAAATTCTGGATTCTCTCTCTCTCTCTCTCTCTCTCTCTCTCTCTCTCTCTCTCTCTCTCTCTCTCTCTCTCTCTCTCTCTCTCTCTATATATATATATATATATATATATATTAGAGAGACATACATATACAATTTATTCCCTATATAGATATATAGATATTATATCTATCTATCTATCTATCTATCTATCTATCTATCTATCTATCTATCTATCTATCTATCTATCTATCTATCTATCTATCTATCTATCTATCGCGTGTCCACCACATGCACAATCTCATTTCTCATTATTCAGTATTGTGATAGGTCTCTCTCTCTCTCTCTCTCTCTCTCTCTCTCTCTCTCTCTCTCTCTCTCTCTCTCTCTCTCTCTCTCTCTCTCTCTCTCTCTCTCTCTCTCTCTCTCTCTCACCCCTACCGTTGTCCTATCCCCGTCTTTCCCTCTCTCTCCCATCCTACCTCCCTCCCTCCCCCTCTCTCTCCCTCTCTCCCATCCTACCTCGTTATCCTCAAACGGAGGCGCAAGCAGTCCGTGTTGTCCGTACAGTCACACACACGCACACACACACGCGCGCGCGCGCGCACACCTGCGGGAGGAGCTGCGCTGCGGGGCGTCAGACCGGTTTCACTCAACTTGGGCATCATCATCATCATCATCGGCGCTGGCGGAGAACGGATCTGCTCGGGACTACATCCAGCCACGATGTCCGACTTTATTTTGGCATTTCTGAGCATGTCGGGATTAATTCTGCTGGTTAAAACGCTGACAGTGGCTGGAGCTGAGCAAGGTAAGGCATTTCAAACTCTACTTTATTAACGCATCTAGGCTATTGAAGAAATATGTATTATCTATTGATATAAAACTTTTGTACGTTAGGAAGTATCTATCTATCTATCTATCTATCTATCTATCTATCTATCTATCTATCTATCTATCTATCTATCGCTCTATATTTATTTTACCTATACTATAATTACATAACTTGACGTGTAACTGAGAAAGAGCAATAAACAGTCAGTTAAGTATACTTAGAAGTTGTAGTAGAAGAAAATGTTTTTTAACTAATTGTTTAAGTTGTAAAAGTACATCTTGTTTAGAGATCTTTTGAACTTAGACCCTCTTTTTTTAAGAACCATCTCTCAGGCTCTTGAGGACTTTGTTTCTTTGGAGAATATAAAAGTTATTGCAGTTCAGGTTTCTGGAGAACCCCAAAAATGCACCTTTTGGACGTCTGCCTTACTTAAAATACCTGATTTATTCAATCAGATCCTTAGTAGAAGTTTCAAGACCTGAACTGGGTGTGTCAGATAAAGGGAACATGCGGTGGGGATCATCCAGGACCAGAACTGCATCCACATTTGAATGAGCTGAGGGATATAAAGTAGTTTGTAGAGGATATCAAGTTGTTTATTTGCAATAGATTATGGTTTAACTCTGGTATGAGTGTCATTTTTTTAATAAAAGCATCTGGCTGAGATTGTCTGCTAAACTGTGACTCCCTGATGGCTTTTAAATGCAGTGCCATCTTTGTGTTTTATTAGGAATAATAATGCAGTGTTTTGTACTGATCCATCAGATGCGCACACAGAACTCGGTATGAATGGCAGGGTTGCATGTACAGCACAACAGTTTATTAGGTTAATAGCAAATGTAACTGAATGATTCATCACTAAAAGGCATCATCACCTCAAACTGGCAAGCAAACCCACAATTACCTCGACTTGATATTTGATTAACCATCATTCTCAGTTTGAAGATGTTCAAGGCTGTTCCAATAGATTGTAAAATGCTTTAACATTTAATATCAGATACTTCAAATGTCCTCCATGAAAAAATGATCATAATTTGTTTTCCATCTACAAAGTTTCTCTAATTGACAAAATGTTGCATATTTTGTAAAGGGTTAATGGTTCATTAATATCTGAATATTGCTTTTGGGACTGCACACAGATCTCACTTTTTAACATTAAATATCAGATTTATACCCTATTTTTGATCATGTCCTTTAAACGTCCCCTATGAAAAATACTAAACTGATTTCATTCTGCTAAGTTCTTCTAACTGACAAATGGCCACGTCTTTGACAAAGGTTTGCCTAATTTGTTATCCATCAAAGGGTTAATGCGTCATCAATATCTGAATATTGGTTTTGGACTGCATTTTTATACGTATCAATCTAACTTTTTAACATTAAATATTTACTTTATTCTTGATTATGTCATTCAAATGTCCAAATAAGTTTCTCCAATTGACAAATGGTTGGACACAATTTTACCGAATTCGTGATCCATTAAAGGGTTAATGCTTCAATAATATCTGAATTTTGCTTTTGGACTGCATTTTCACACACGGATCTCACTTTTTAAAATCAGATTTATACCGTATTCCTGATGATATCCTTCAAATGTCCTCCGTGAAAAATAATAAATTGATTTCCTTCTGAAGTTAATCGACAAATGGCTACATTCTTGACTAAATCTAGCCTAATTTATGATACAACAAAGGGTTAAAGCTTTAATAATATCTGAATAATGCTTTTTAACTGTATTTTTATACATAAAAATCTCAACAGAGCATTCGAGTTGACTTGTAAATGAAAATGGATTTACTGTCCATGTTGAAATAAACATTTCATGTGGGGTTTGGTACAAAGGGATGGTGTTACCAAGTTTATTGAGCAGACATTCAATAAACTGTTGACGAAATGTGGTTACCATAAACAAATCAACCAGCGCAACAAGTGCAGCTCCCTAAGGGCTCCATTACTGCGAACCCGAAAACACTAATGGCCTGTAGACTGAATACTTAGCGTGGTAAATGTGTCTCTGCCAGTGTAATGTTGGCTAGATATTTCCTTTTGGGTGATGTATCAATCTGTCTGATAGAAATATGTCATATTATTAACTACTGGACCAGAATTGTCCACTTGAAAGCAAAAACTGAACCGAGTTTGCGTTCCATTTGTGATTGTAGAATTATGTGACCTTCATATCATAGTGCTTGTTTTGTAAGAGTTTATGTTCAGCCAAACTGCTTCATTGTTTGGATGCAATTTTGCAACATGGCAGACATGAACTAGATTTATAATAAATGGAATCAGGTGGCGTTGTGGTTCAGGTGGCAATTTTGGCGCTCTGTGTGAATCTGGAAACAATCTCTGGTTAAAAAGGCTTAAATTTATGTAAAGAATGAGGGTTTTGGAATCATGCATGCGGATGATAGCAATCTGGAGTGCCGGGCTGGTTATTAATGCTGTTTTCCTGGGATAGGCCTTTGTTGAAAGTCAACGCTGCAATTTTCATATTGGTTTAAGACTTGACTTATGTGATTCAGTTGTGAAAGACGTATTGGCTTGAGAAATGTTTCCCTCTCGTGCTTGGTTTCTGTTTTGGCAGTGTGGATCTAGTTATTGCAGTTGGGTCTTGGTTTTATAATCCATTATTCAAGTGAAATTATCTTTTTTTTTGTATTTGCCCATTAGATTTTGGATGTTAAACTTCATTAAACAGATCTTAAAATGACCGCCATTTCGTGTGAACTTGTTTTAGAGAACACATTGTTCGCACATGTGCCTCAGGGTCAGGACTGAGTATTTATCATTAGGATATGGTGTTCTGTGTTTTTCACAATAGATGGTTCATAGCTCAAATAGCTGCAACATTAGACCGCATGGACTGTTGTACCGAAATATGTGTTTGGAGTAATAAAGTGTAAAAACCTTTTTATAATAAAGCATCTGGCAGATCCAACTGCATGCAATGTTACATGTATGCAAATATATGTATTCATGCATGCATGCATGCATACATGCATACATGCATTCATGCATACATACATACAAACATGCATCCATACATGCATTCATACATACATGCATACATACATGCATTCATACATACATACATACATACATACATACATACATACATACAGACTGCATGCAATGTTACCTTGCAGTGTGATATTGATGTATGTGGGAAAAAAATACATGTATGTATGTGTGTATACACTGTCAGTCGATTCAGCTGCCAACTCTTGAAGGGTGTTTTTCAGCCCGTTCATGAATCTGCTGAAGGCTATGCCTGATGCTTACGGCTTGAGTACTCCCTCTTCATGGTTTCTATCTAGCTTATCACTGTGTTTCTTTTAGAATAAGATTTAAAACAGGTACGCAGCAATATATCTGTAGTTTCCCGTTCCTCAAACGGCCATGCATAATTTAACATTATCGTTTTTATTTAGGACATATGAATGAATTCCAGGCTCACCGGTCGATGATGTAATTCTTGACCTCCAGTTCGTTACGTCAGTTTGACATAAAAATCATTCAGATGTTAACGGAGTACAGTCCCACCAGTGACTTCTCTGCCAAGAACCATTCTTCGAAATTGCTAGTTAGAAGTTCTAGGCTACATTGGCTTTTACTCCTAAATAAAACATTAAACGAAATAAAATATTAATAATGATAAAACTTTTGGTGTCCCATTGTTATTATTTTCTAAAGCATTTGACGCACAATCCGATCTGTCTATTATATCTACCGTTAAGGCACGATCACACCAACAACAATAACTTTACAGTTAACTATAGCGATGACTGTATTAGAACTAATTAGCTGTCCTTGGCATGAACAGGCATTTATACTTTTGTTATTAGAGTATTATGTAGCATAGAATTCACCTAGTGTGAAAAATAGCTCGTTTTAAGCACATCAGATGTATAATTTTTTTTTGTATTATTATTATTTAATGCATTGGTATAAATCCATTACATTGTATTTTTTCAATATTTTGTTTTAAACTGTATTTAGACATGTCTGAAACATTGGTAAAATGGTTAAAACAGTTGGGGGAAAATGTTGAGAGAAAAAAAAAACATTTTTAAAGAGTTTCAGGCCCTATTTGTACCATTTTTGTGGAAAGTGCCAATTCATTACTGCAAATGCTCATGTTTCTGTTTGCAAAGGAAATCATTACTTGGCACATGATTGGCGACTGAACCTTCGGTTTCGATGCTAATGGACGGTTGTAGTCTTGGAGATGGTTGCAGTTGTGTTTCTAACCCATTAGCGAGAGTAAAAATTTCTCCCTTTATCACAGAGAGTGTCTTTGATCCTCGAGATTCATGGAGAGCGACGGCAGTTTTAACTCGCCGCTCATGGGCATCTTCATGCATCGGGATTATGTACTTCACTAAGTTTTCACGGCTATTGCCTAATTGATATTTATGGTCGTATTTCTGGCGCCTAAGTTAAGTCCATCACATTTCTGTATCCTTTAAACTTGCTGTAATTAGAAATTCATATATCTTTAACGGCGTGCCATACTGCTATCTGCATAAGCAATAGCTAATTAGTCTAAATCTAGTCTAATCTACAGTACAGGCCAAAAGTTTGGAAACATTACTGTTTTTAATGTTTTTGAAAGAAGTTTCTTCTGCTCATCAAGCCTGCATTTATTTGATCAAAAATACAGAAAAATATTGTGATATATTATTACAATTTAAAATAATTGGTTTTCAATTTATTATACTTTAAATTATCATTTATTTCTGTGATGCAAAGCTGAGTTTTCAGGATCATTACTCCAGTCTATCACATGATCCTTTAGAAATCATTCTAATATGATGATTTATTATGAGTGTTGGAAACAGTTCTGCTGCCTAATATATTTGATGAATAAAAGGTTAACAAGAACTGCATTTATAAAAAAAAAAAAAAAAAAAAAAAAAAAAAATTCTAATAATATAAATCTTCTTTACTATCACTTTTGATCAATTTAACACATCCTTGCTGAATAAAAGCATTGATTTATTTAAAAAAAATAAAAAAATAAAAAAAATAAAAAATTAAATTACTGACCCCAGGGGGCTAGTGTATATTGTTGTTACAAAAGATTTCTATTTTTAAAACATTTTTACTTTTTATTCATCAAAGTATCCTAAAAAAGTATCACAGGTTATGTAAAAATATAAAGCAGCAGAACTGTTTCCAACTTTGATAATGAATCATCATATTAGAATGATTTCTAAAGGATCATGTGATAGACTGGAGTAATGATCCTGAAAATTCAGCTTTGCATCACAGAAATAAATGATAATTTAAAGTATAATAAATTGAAAACCAATTATTTTAAATTGTAATAATATATCACAATATTAAAAATAAAAAATTCTGTATTTTTGATCAAATAAATGCAGGCTTGATGAGCAGCTTTCCAAAACATTAAAAATAGTAATGTTTCCAAACTTTTGGCCTGTACTGTATATCTAGATCCATTTATGTGATATTTTTTTTTGTAAAAAATGCATAAAATGAAGGCAGTACAACAACAAATACATTCACTGTAAAAAATTATATGATCAATAAGTTAAGTCAACTTTTTTTTTATGACTTATGCAAGATTCAACTCATTTTTAAGTGCGTTTAATGTAATTTAAGTTGATATGACTTAAACATCCAAGTTGATTGTACTTAAAAATTTTATTCAGCAATTATTTATTTTTTTACGAGAATGAGATTGCATTTTCATAATGACAATTCAAGGACATGCAATAATAATACAAATAATGTCCATAATGAAAAATACGTATTGTCAACATTCTCGACCGGTTTTGTGGTGTATATATCTAGATATAAAATAGCACAGTTTACTTTAATATCTCTTGTAGCCATCTGTCATAAGGACAGCTCAGAGAAAGAGGTGCTGAAATTTTCCAATGTCTGATAAATCAATTATTACTCTGAAGGTTTCTGCCCCGCGTTGGGCGCCAAGTGACTTTGGAGTCACAAACGTGTCACTGTTGCACTTGACATATTGTACTTTAATTTGTTGTTTTCAGTGTGGCGATTTGGGCTTGTTGGGGATGGAGGGATGGAGACCAGTGTATATCAGAGCGCATTTGTTGTTGTCGCGCTCCTTTGAAAGCATTTCTGCCTTTGTCTGTGCCCTTTGGACTTCATCTGAATGTATAGAATAAAGTGTGTGGAAGGCAAAGCAGGCCAGAGACTACAAAAGCTGCAAAAATCAAAGGACACACAGTCCTACTTCCATCCCTGCATTTACATTTGACTCCCACACTCGCACACCGCTCTGACGCATTCAATTACACTTGACAGCGTACCTTACTTTCTCTGGTCTGATACCTTTCGCTGTCAAATATGCCTTAAATATCGATGTGATGAAATGAAAGCAGATGTTTGCAGGAGAGGCGGCTTGGTCGGAACCCGTATGAAGCACCTATAGGCCTGATGTTTCTCAAAGGCGAAAGCGCTCTGATGTGACGCTTTTAACTTCGGTGAAGAACAACAGGGGGTCTTTTAAATTCAGATCAGTACCGTCACTACTTCTGCACAGACACAGACACAGATGCACACAAACACACTCATATGCAGCCGTTAATGCGCGCAGACACACATTTAGTTTCGTAACCGTTCAAATGGCATCATTAACATCAAAGAATAGGTTCAGCCAAAAATGCAATCTCTGATATTATATATTCTATCTCATGTCATTCCTAACCCGCATGTTGTTATTTCTGTCTGACGAACAAAAACTAAGAACTTTTGAACAATGTTCACGCTGTTCTTTCTCATATAGCGACTTCACGGCTGTCAGGCTCCATAAAATGACCTAAAAAAGAGTTTTGCACAATATTCCAAGTCACATGATAGCTTTGTGTGAGGAAACGATTGAAAGCCTTCCTTGTAAATGGGTTCAGATTAAAAAGTTGTTTTCTTTTAACTTTTTAATTTTGTTTTCATGCACAGTCTTACACAAAATGTACCTGATTGATGGTTTCTTTGTCATTGCTTTGACAATCTTTTTTCTTTGTCATTTATTTTGTTGCATTTCTTATGTGCATATCCGTTTATGTTTTGACATCAAAACTGAAGGATAAACTCATTATTTGTGAGTGTAATTTATAATTGATGTAAAATTTGAAGTTTAGTTATTTTTGATAATTAGCATATTATTGTTCGTGTAAATATGCATATTGATGCCAAAATGCCATTGGTTCTCAAAACAATTCCAATGCCATTGGTTTTCAACACTTTTAAAGTGCGTTGGAATATTTTGTTGAGCCATTTGGTAATCAGTTAGTTTGCAAGTGAGTGTTGCATGCTAGTTTTCGAGAATCGCTGTGTTATTTATAACTGGTAAATTGATAAAAATGTAAACTTTCAGCTCGGAATATAGCGCACACTTTGTACAGGCTGCATTTATTGTAGTTTTACGATAGTTTTATTGTAGTTTACGTTGTCTTACATTTGTTTATTGACTGAAGATAGGACGTTGAATGTGAAAAACAACATTTTTGGAAAGTTAAATTTCTTACACTTTTTTTTTAAAGTCTACGAATGCTGAAGGCTACTCAGTGTCAATGTAACATTCCGGTTCAAATGTGTAGAATCGAGAATTGCGGTGTAATTTATAATTGATGTAACTTGACTTTAAGATCAAAATATAGCGCATTGTTGTCTTATGATAGTTTTATCGTATTTTATATTGTCGTACACACTGGATTGGAATTGGATTGCGCAAACAACATTGTGCGTTTCATTTTCAAAGTGTTTCATTTATTCCAATTTTTTTAAATCAACTTATGAATGCTGTATATAGTGCTAACGTTACATGTCAATTCAAATGTGTAGATTCGAGAGAATGTCTGCAATTTATAATTGATAACTAATGGAATTTAAGACTTTCAGTTCGTAATATTGTGCACACTAAATACAGACTGCATTTATTGTAGTTTTACGATAGTTTTATTGTAGTTTAAGTTGTCGTACACATTTGTTTATTGACTGAAGATAGGATGTTGAATGTGAAAAACAAAAATTTTATACTTTTTTTTAAGTCTATGAATGCTGAAGGCTACTTAGTGTCAATGTAACATTCCGGTTCAAATGTGTAGAATCGAGAATTGCGGTGTAATTTATAATTGACGTAACTTGACTTTAAGATCAAATATAGTGCATTGTTGTCTTATGATAGTTTTATCGTATTTTATATTGTCATACACACTGGATTGGAATTAGATTGCGCAAACAACATCATGTGTTTCATTTTTAAAGTGTTTCATTTATTATTATTTTTTTAAATCAACTTATGAATGCCGTACTTAAAGTGCTAACATTACATGTCAGTTCAAATGTGTAGATTCGAGAGAATTACTGCAATTTATAATTGATAACTAATGGAATTTAAGACTTTCAGTTCGTAATATTGTGCACACTAAATACAGACTGCATTTATTGTAGTTTTACGATAGTTTTATTGTAGTTTACGTTGTCGTACACATTTGTTTATTGACTGAAGATAGGATGTTGAATGCGAAAAACAAAATTTTTACACTTTTTTTTTAAGTCTATGAATGCTGAAGGCTACTTAGTGTCAATGTAACATTCCGGTTCAAATGTGTAGAATCGAGAATTGCGGTGTAATTTATAATTGACGTAACTTGACTTTAAGATCAAATATAGTGCATTGTTGTCTTATGATAGTTTTATCGTATTTTATATTGTCGTACACACTGGATTGGAATTGGATTGCGCAAACAACATCATGTGTTTCATTTTTAAAGTGTTTCATTTATTATAATTTTTTTAAATCAACTTATGAATGCCGTACTTATAGTGCTAACATTACATGTCAGTTCAAATGTGTAGATTCGAGAGAATTACTGCAATTTATAATTGATAACTAATGGAATTTAAGACTTTCAGTTCGTAATATTGTGCACACTAAATACAGACTGCATTTATTGTAGTTTTACGATAGTTTTATTGTAGTTTACGTTGTCGTACACATTTGTTTATTGACTGAAGATAGGATGTTGAATGCGAAAAACAAAATTTTTACACTTTTTTTTAAGTCTATGAATGCTGAAGGCTACTTAGTGTCAATGTAACATTCCGGTTCAAATGTGTAGAATTGAGAATCGCGGTGTCATAATTGACGTAACTTGACTTTAAGATAAAAATATAGCGCATTGTTGTCTTATGATAGTTTTATCGTATTTTATATTGTCGTACACACTGGATTGGAATTGGATTGCGCAAACAACATTGTGCGTTTCATTTTCAAACTGTTTCATTTATTCAATTTTTTTTAAATCAACTTATGAATGCTGTATATAGTGCTAACGTTACATGTCAGTTCAAATGTGTAGATTCGAGAGAATGTCTGCAATTTATAATTGATAACTAATGGAATTTAAGACTTTCAGTTCATAATATTGTGCACACTAAATACAGACTGCATTTATTGTATTTTTTACGATAGGTTCATCATAGTTTATGTTGTCAGACGCACATTTTTAGATTGAAGACAGAATGTTAGATTGCGCAAACAACATTTTTGGAAAGGGTTTCATTTTTTACACTTTTTTTTTTTTTTTTTTTAAGTCAACTTATGAATGTCTTATTATAGGCCTGGTTTTAAAGACAGGGTTTAGATTAAGCCAGGATTAGACTTTAGTTCAATTAGAACATTTAAGTCGCTTTTATAAATGTGCCCTAGAAACAAAACCCAATCCTATTGTGCATCTTGAGATAAAATAATGACACTGGCATGGTTTAAGATTTGTCAGTGCAAGTTGCTTTCAGTTAAAACGGCTCAAACTTGCATTTTAGCTTAAGCCTTGTCTGTGAAAACAGGCGATCTGCACATTAAACTATGAAATAATGTATTTTGTAAGTTCTATTCCTTGATTTCTCAGTCGGAACAATGCTGTCAAGTGAGGTTGAAATATTACATTAAATGTATATTTAGATGATGAAGGTGCAGTGAGTATGAGATTCAAAGGTCTTCAGGGAGAGTTGCCTGGCTGGTTAAATGAGAAAAAAAAAGAAAAAGAAACAAATCACAAAATTACCATTGATTTACTGACTCCACATCAGCACAATATAGCAGATTTCAGTTTTTATTTAGACATAATTTATAGACCGGTTAGAGATTCAATATTCTGCAGGTTTCGCATGATGGAAATTTGACCAAAACCCCAGCATGCATTTAATAACTTCAAATGTTTTTCTTATGCGAGTAGGTGTGAATGAGTCTGAATCCAAGCAGGTTAAAATGGCCTGACAGTCCCACGCTCTGCTCTCTGAATGCGGTTCGGTGGTTTTTCTGTGGTAAATCTTTCATGTAGCAGAGGCCAAAACAACAACTCAGCCCGACTAATAAAGACACAGCTCTATTGACTATAAACCAAGGGGCTATAAATCCTATAAACACTTAATAGACTCGGTTATAGATTCCCAACGACGTCTGCAGCGCACACGCTCGTGCCAAATTACAAAACAATACTTTGTATTGTAGAGGGCAATATCTCAAAGCAAAAAAGGCACATCTTTTAGGAATCACTAGTTACTTTAGCACTGTAGTCAATTGTGCACATGTTATTTGAGTGATAATATATTTATTATTCACTAACTAGCTGCAAAAGTCATTTTCATCATTTTATTGTTATTTTTATTTATATACTACGTCATATACTATATTGATTCAGATATTTATTTAATTTGTTAATTAGATGGTTTGAGCAATATGAGCCATGGAATTTAATTTAATTTTAATAATGTAATATGCACTTATATGCTGTTATTTACATAACATGTGTTTGATTGTTTGTTTGTTTGTTTGTTTGTTTGTTTGTTTAGAGCAATTTAATGCCATGGACCTGTATACTTATGTGTGTGTATATATATATATATATATATATATATATATTTATTTATAAAAATAATAATAATAATAATATAAATATTATATATTACATATATATATACTGTATATATATATAATTTTTTTTTACATATATGCATCGTATGAACTTATATAAATAAAAATAAATAAAATAGTCATTGTCATTGGGCCTTATTCAGAAAACATGAGCAAAACAACATAAATTGTTCCATTTCAATGGGGCAATTTCCAAACAAACAAACTAATAAATTGATGTTCTGTATGCATTTTAGTATATAAAAAAAGTTAGTTTTCTTCTTGTTTCTAGGAGGGATTCTTGGAGTTTTTTTTTTTTGGTGACAAACAGTTTTGAGTTTGAATCAGGTGCCTTGAAAAAACCATAAGCTCAATAATTACCTTGCCTGTGTCGTTCAGTTTCTACTCACTGACGCGCAAAATGATGACAGTGATGTATCGCTGTATTTCTTGCACATTAGTGCATGTACTGTGAACTGTCATTCAGTTAAAACAAACAGGTGGATGACCTTAGAATTATTTTCATCAGTGTCAGAATCAGTACCTCATTCAGCTGATGTGTTTTTACCAGTGAATGTTGTGCCGGAACCTGGCTCTGTACTTTTTGCCCATGACAGTATTGCTGTGACAAACACTGTATTGTTTTTACCTGTACAGCCTGTCATCTCTAGCAGTAGCATTGTGTAATGAGGCTTCTGTACACAGACAGAAACTGAACACAAATTCTCACTATACGCCCCCATGACATGCTTATATTACCTTGCTGATCCTCTAACAAGCTTACCGGACATGTTTGACCTGCTGCGATCCTTCAGTTGAATATCAGAACATAACATCACTGTGGTTTTATCTCTGAGTTTTAGAAATATATATCAAGCCATTTCCTATTTTAGCAATATTCGGGTAGTTTTAACTGGAAATGTATTTATATGGAATATATAAAGAAATGATAGCATCATAATTCTTTATATGGGCTATACAAAGCAAAGCATTATCTTACACTGCAACAAATTCGCTGTTCTACACATCTGGCAGCCGGTTCTAGAATTAGTCTTAATTTTGTTTTGTTTTGTTTTGTTTTGTTTTGTTTTATTTTATTTTATTTTATTTTATTTTATTTTATTTTATTTTATTTTATTTTGTTTTGTTTTGTTTTGTTTTGTTTTGTTTTATTTTGTTTTGTTTTGTTTTGTTTATAGCAATTTAATGTAATTAACTTTTATCCAATCTTTTACTTTAAATCTGTTATGCACATACTTTTAGTTAGTTAGTGAGTTAGGTAGTTAGTTAGTTAGTTAGTTAGTTAGTTAGAGCAGTTTAATGACAATGCTTGTATACTTTTTTAGGTTTTTATCATAATAATATAATATAATTAGTACTGTCAAATCGATTAATCACAATTAATCGATTAATCACATCTAACAAATGTTTTTGTTTACATAATATGTGTGTTTGTATATTATATATACATATGTGTGAATGTGTGTGTGTATGTGTATATATATATATATATATATATATATATATATATATATATATGAAGAGTTCAGATGCAAAAGCCTCTAAGTGCCATCTGAAATTTTCTTCTAGAATGGTCATTTTTATAAAGCTCGTATATTTAATTTCAGTAATTTCACTTAAATGTCAATTCATAGGTAATTTCATTGCCATTTAAGTGAAATTACTGAACTTAAATATACGAGCTTGATAAAAATGATCATTCTAGAAGAAAATTTCAGATGGCACTTTGGTTTTTGCATCTGAACATATGTGTGTATATATATATATATATATACATACATACATACATACATACATACATACATACATACACACACACACACACACACACACACACACACACACACACACACACACACACACACACACACACGTATGTATATATATATATATGTATATGTGTAAACAAAAACTTTTGTAATATAATATAATAGGCCCTGAGGTGAAGTACCTTGCTCAGAGATACAACTGTGAGAATATTCTCTCAGTAACATTAGTTCCAGTCTCCACCAGGGATCAAACCATCTGACCTTTGCATTTCCAGTCTTAACCACCAGTTTAACCACTAGTTGAGACCCTCCACTAGTTTGTTTTCCTGCTTGAAGTTCTTTTCAGACTCCCTGTGTTTTTCTATTGTTCCGCCGTAAATACTAAGTGAAGAGCCATAATCCGTCTCGGAGGGGTTCGAGACAAAAGTGATAGATATTATCATCCTAAAACTCCCTTTAGGCTTAATCTGATAAATAGCACATTCATAACGCGCCATTGATCGGCTGTTTACGCTGGCCGGAGCGCAGAATCGATGAGCGAGAGGTTTGTGCTACTGCTAATGTCCTTGTGAACTGACAGGACAGTGTTTGTGTTTGTTGAATCTCTCAGACCTGGGAACTGTCAAGGGCCGAAAAGTGCTTATTTTAGCCATTTATCATCCGTGATATGCACTTCTCTGGGATGATACGTTATAATCAGATGAGTATTGACCGAATTATTGCAGGAACAAACATCTCCTGGCCGGTTTTCCTACAATGCCTGAGTGATAATTGGATTTTGAGCTTGAAGTATTTTTTAATTAAGCTTGTTTCTTTTGAATTAGGGCTAATGCTTCCGTTTTATTGCTCAGTGTACATTTATAAACGACGGGTCGCTGCACATTTGTAGCTGGTTTATTGATAGACATCTTTTTGTGGCTTTCTTAATGGTGTTGTAAAATGTCTTTAGAATAATTGCTACATTTCGAACACGGAACCTGTAAGTATATCAACCTGACCCCAATTAATTTGTCACCTCTCTTCCAAACCTTTCACCATCAAGTGAACATGTTGGCTTATTTTCATTAAAATCCCATTAAAATGACTCCAAGTTAAAAAGATGATCATATAATGAAGCTTTTCTTGACTTTTTAAAGGGATAGTTCACCCAAAAGTATGACTTTTATCTGTATAAGAGAAATTTTGAAGATTTTTCTGAAGATCTAATATCTTAATCACAATTATTTAATTTATTAATTACAGTAATATTAGTGTACTACTTGTGTCTGTGTGTGTGTGTGTGTGTGTGTGTGTGTGTATATATATATATAAATTATTTACTTTTTTAATTCTGAATATTTTATTTTTAATTGACTTTATATTTTTAACATTATATACAGTGTATATATATTTCCTCATTAATACCTCTTTTTTTAAAGTTAATTCAACTGATCACTCTTTAGAGTCAAAATACAATGTAGAATATTTCATTTGTCAAATCAAATTTGTGAATTAGATTTTTCTTTTAAACATTTATTCCATTTTAATTATAAATAATAATTCATAAATGATGTAATAAATTATAGTAATATAATAGATTATAAAAAAGTATGTATGTATATTCTTTATGTTAGGATACAGTATTCACGGTCATGTTATTTCTTATCAAAAGCAGCAGAATTCTTTAGGAAGTGAAGAGTTTTGAGTTTGCATATTACCATATGGGCTTGTTCTCCTTGAATAATAATGACTGTATTAATATCTATGTGCAGTTTAATCAAGTTTGCTGTCTGCTGTTGACAGATATTCATATTCCCGTCTGTTTGCATACCTGTCCTTCTGTCTATCTCTCTGTGAAGGAATAGTCACTATAGCAACGTTTAAAGTTCATTTACACTGACAGTGTTTATTCTCCACTAAAATGTCCAAATGTACCTCCTGCACTCCTATTGTTAGTTACCGCACTGTTCATTTGCCTAAAGTTGACGGTACAGTAAATCTCACAATCAGCACTTTATTCTTCATTTTCATTTTATTTTATTTTTTACTTTATTTCCAATTAAATTTCTCAATTACTGGACAACACATTTGACTAATTATTGATGTAAGGCCATTTTTACCTTGCATTTTGGATGACTTCTGTGTGTGTGTGTGTGTGTGTGAGAGAGAGAGAGAGAGAGTGAGAGAGAGAGAGAGAGAGAGAGAGAGCGTGAGTGTGTAAGAGAGAGATAGAGTTGTGTGTGTGTGTGTGTGAGTGAGTTTGTGAGTGATTGTGTGTGTGTGTGTGTGTGTGTGTGTGTGTGTGTGTGTGTGTGTGTGTGTGTGTGTGAGAGAGAGAGAGAGAGAGGGAGAGAGAGTGTGTGTCTGTGAGTGTGTGTGTGAGAGAGAGAGAGGGGGAGAGGGAGAGTGAGAATGTGTGTGTCTGTGAGTGAGTGTGTGTGTTTGTGTGTCTGTGAGTGTGTGTGTGTGTGTGTGTGTGTGTGCGTGAGAGAGAGAGAGAGAGTGTGAGTGTCTGTGAGTGAGTTTGAGAGAGAGAGAGAGGGAGAGAGAGAGAGAGAGAGAGAGCGTGAGTGTGTAAGAGAGAGATAGTTGTGTGTGTGTGTGAGTGTGAGTGTGAGTGAGTGTGTGAGTGTCTGTGAGTGAGTTTGAGAGAGAGAGAGAGAGAGAGAGAGGGAGAGAGGGAGAGAGAGAGCGTGAGTGTGTAAGAGAGAGATAGAGTTGTGTGTGTGTGAGTGAGTTTGTGAGTGATTGTGTGTGTGTGTGTGTGTGTGTGTGTGTGTGTGTGTGTGTGTGTGTGTGTGTGTGTGTGTGTGTGTGTGTGTGTGTGTGTGTGTGAGAGAGAGATAGAGAGTGTGTGTGTATGTGAGTGTGTGAGTCTGTGAGTGTGAGTGTCTGTGAGTGTGTGAGAGAGAGAGAGAGAGAGAGGGGGAGAGAGAGAGGGAGAATGTGTGTGTCTGTGGGTGAGTGTGTGTGTGTGTGTCTGTGAGTGTGTGTGTGTGTGTGTGAGAGAGAGAGAGAGAGAGAGAGAGAGAGAGAGAGAGAGAGTGAGAGTGAGTGTCTGTGAGTGAGTTTGAGAGAGAGAGAGAGAGAGAAAGGGAGAGAGAGAGCGTGAGTGTGTAAGAGAGAGATGGAGTTGTGTGTGTGTGAGTGAGTGAGTGAGTGAGTGAGTGAGTGAGTGAGTGAGTGAGTGAGTGTGTAAGAGAGAGATAGAGTTGTGTGTGTGTGTGTGTGTGTGTGTGTGTGTGTGTGTGTGTGTGTGTGTGTGTGTGTGTGTGTGTGAGTGAGTGAGTGAGTGAGTGAGTGTGTGTGTGAGAGAGAGAGACTGAGTGAGTGAGTGAGTGAGTGAGAGAGATAGAGAGTGTGTGTGAGTGTGAGTGTCTGTGAGAGAGAGAGAGAGAGAGAGTGAGTGTCTGTGAGTGAGTTTGAGAGAGAGAGAGAGAGAGAGAGAAAGGGAGAGTGAGTGAGTGTGTAAGAGAGAGATAGAGTTGTGAGTGAGTGAGTGTGTGAGAGAGAGAGATAGAGTGAGTGAGTGAGAGAGAGAGATAGAGAATGTGTGTGTCTGTGAGTGTGAGTGTCTGTGAGAGAGAGAGAGAGA